>NC_132992.1:94878300-95185600 GCF_048564905.1 Vicugna pacos | reverse complement strand
CACTGTACATGTACCTAGGCAGGACGGGAGCCAGGTCACAGGTTGCACAGGGCACGCCGCGTACCCAGGGCCTGGGAGAGGTGCCCATCGGTGCTGGTGGACTTTGCCGGAGCTGCAGGATGCTGGCTGGTGGAACCAGGCAGCAAGGCACCACCCCATCCTTGAGCACTCACGAAGCAGACTTACTTTAACAAGATCAGAAAAGCTGCAGGCTCCACGTCAGGAATGTGGATTTCTGACTTGACTTCTGCCAGGTCCCCGTAAAACATAGCATAGAAGACGGAACTGCCAACGGCCAAGACGTACTGTGGAGGAGAGAAAGAGCTGCCCTGAGCCCCGGGCCCTCCCCGCCCCCGCGGCTGCCACACCCCAGGTAGAAGGCAGTTCATACTCAGGAGGCGCTGGTCGCCTCTGTGAGCTCAAAGGGCCGGGCCTCTACCAACCTTGTGAGCAGGCACCCTCTGGGCTGCGCCCGGGGGCCCCACGACGAAGTGGACGTCAGCCATGAGCTCGTTGTTGAACATCAGCGCGTTCCTGCAAAGGGCAGAGGCACACGACGGCGCTCGGGGCTCGGGTGGGCGCGGGGCGGGGGCGCGGGCAGGGGCGGGGGCACAGCCGGGGCTCACCTCTCGCGCAGAGTCGGGTGGAAGGACTGCCAGTTGGGGCTCTCCAAGTTGTTGTTGTCGGGCACGGGAGGCGCGGGCGCGGGCGGCGGCGGGGTGGGCAGCGGGGCGCTGGGCCGGCCCTTCCTGCCCGCGGCGGCGGCGGCGTTGCTGTTGGCGATGTCCGTGGCGGTGGCGGCGGCGGTGGCGGCGGGCGCGTAGAGCTCCGCGGCCATCTTCGCGGGCAGGGCGGCCTCGGCGCGCGGGGGTGGCGCGCCGTGCGCCCTCGCGCCGCGCCGAGGCCTCGGGGGCGGCTCTGCGAGGACCAGGAGCGCGGTGAGGCACTGCGCCACCCGGCCGTGCAGGCAGGCCAGGGGCAGCAGCATGGGGCCGCGGCGGCCGTGCGCGCGGCGTAGCGGCCTGCCCCGGGCGGCGGGCGCTTCTCCCTCGGGCCGCCCCGCCCGCCGACCGGAGCCTCCAGCGCGCCCGCCCGCCCTCGTCCGCACCGCCGCGGCGCCCGCGCGTCACGCCGCATCACCGCTCCGCCCCGCGCGGCCGACGTGCGCCCCCGTGGCCCCGCCCCACCGCGGCCCCGGCCCCGATCCCGCCCCGCGCCGCCGACGTGCGCCCCCGTGGCTCCGCCCCGCCCCCGGCCCAGACCGGCGCGGGCTCCCGCAGGAGCCTGGCGGGAGAGTTGCGGGAAGGGGGACGTGGGGCGCGGGCTCGCGGTGGGCAGCCGGCGGCGGCGTTGGTGGCCTCAGCGCAGGACCCCCGACGCGGGGGGGGGGGGTGCTGCCTCGCTACGAGGCCAGTCCTGCAGCCTGGGCGCCTGAGCCGTGCGGTGACCTCAAGGGCGGGGCGGAGCCGGTCCCCACGCTTGGCCGAGGAGGTGGGGAGGGGACAGGGCGCGCCGGGGGAGATGACCCCCAGGGGGCACGCGCCGCGCTGCGGGCCGCGGACACTGTTCTAAACGGTGAGGTTCGGCCCTGATGACCAGCGCGCGGAGCGTCGGTGTGGTGCTGCCGGTCATTGCTGCGCAGTCCTCCGCCGGTGTTCGAGCCGGGCTGCTTTGTCGCTGTGGAGGTCTAGGCGTTCTCTTGAGTATTCTGGAGACTAGGCCCTTACGGGGTGGAGGAGCTGCAAGTACTTGTCTCGCTCTGTAGACAGCATTTTCCACTCTGGTTGTGTACTTGGCTGCACGGAAGGTTTTAGGTTTGATGTAGTCCCGTTTGTCCGTTTTTGCTTTTGTCGCCTGTGCTTTTGGTGTCCTGTTCGAGGAATCATTGCCCACTCCAAGGCCCCGCTCTTTCCTGGCTTTTTCTTCTAGGAGTTTCACGGATTCGGGTCCTAGCGTTAGGTCTTTAATCCCTTTGGAGTTAATTTCTGTGTATTGCCCTGACCTCCCGGCACCCTCGTGGGAGATCGTTTGACCGTGTGCGTGTGGGCCTGTTTCTGGGCTCTGTTCTGTTCCGTTGACCGACATGTCTCCCGTATACCAGCGCCGTACTGTTTCGGGTTCTATCTTCCAGAATTCCTTCCCTGGTGAAGGTGGTTTATTTATATACTTGTTTTTATTACTCCATTTTGCCTATTTTAAATACGTCATTTTGTTAGTCTTTAATGTTTCGCTTGACTGTCTAGTTCACTATTTCTTCTTTAATTAAGTGCTTAAGTCTGCTTAGAAGATTGTTCTTTAATTTGCTGATAATTTGTTTGGAGGTGAGGGCACTGTGTATCTTTTTTTTGCCTTTGAAGTCAAAGGGCACGTCGTGATATTTCTGTCCTCCGAGATACATGGAGGCCAGTTTTCATAACAGTTTCACAGACTTTGGAAAAGAACGGTTAACTTTGTAGGGTGTTAACTTAAAATGTATTTGTTGAGTCGAGTCGGTGGTGATGGCATCCAGTTCCTCATCTAGGCTTTTTCCCCCAGTCCATCTAATTTGAGAGCATTTTGTTAAAAATGTGGTTTTGAGATTTGTTTCCAACCGTTTTCCCTTCGCTTCATTCTTGCTGTGCCCCGTGTGTCTGCAGATCTGTGATCGTCCTGTCTTTTAAGATCGCTGTGTTCCTTCTGTCACAGAGCGCTCGTCCCGGCCCCACTCAAGGCTCCCACCCCCGCCCCGCCGCCCTGCCGCCTGGGTCCCAGCACAGCCTTCTGTGCTTCCCCTTTCTGCGTCACTTTAAAGTGTCTCTTGCAAACAGCATGTCATGCATTTCATGCTCTTGTCCAAGCTGGTCAGGGGATTTAACTCTGTCGCGTGACCTATACTTGTGGTTTGTTACTCTCTCCTCGTTATCTTTTTTCTCCTAGGTTAAATGCCCCAGTCTGTCCCACACCTACCCCAGACTGCTGGCATATTTGTCTTGAAATTTTTACCAGTAGTTTCAAACTCGCGGTTTCTTATTTCAAGAACCAGTCAGTGTCAAAGTCCCACCCAAGTCAGGATGAGACCCTCTAATTTAATCCCCAGCTCTGATGGGCTCTGTTTTCTTGAAATTAGTTGGGAATCTTAACAATCCCTTTTTTTAGGGGGAGGTAGTGAGGTTTGCGCATTTGTTTATTTTAATGAAGGCGCTGGGGGTTGATCCAGGGCCTCCTGCATGCCGAGCGAGCGCGTGCTCTGCGCTGAGCTGTTCCCCTCTTCCCTTGGCAATTCCATTTTTAAAGTGTGTTTGTTTCCTCCTGGTAATATCTTTGTTAGGGACCGAATCACACACAGGCACCCCCCCCCAAAACAGAACACCCACAGTGGAAGTAGGCTGTAGCTCCAGGCTGCCCAGGCTCAGAGCTGACCCTGCCTGCCCGTCACCCGATGGTCTCTGCAAGGGGGTAAGTGTTGGGGCTTAGTTACCAGCAAAGCGAGCAGTTGAGGACCTGCGACCTGGCAGCCCCAGGGCGTGTGCTGCAGACAGAGGAGGAGCCTCACTTTGCAGAGAAAAAGGAGGAAGCTGGGGTGGGGGCAGGCGGTGGCGGGGGCTGCTGCTTCCAAGGCCTTATGTTTCCACCGGAGGAAAGTGAGGGCTCGGGGTGGTGGCCGTCTCTCACTGGCTGGGCTGTGGCTGGGCCAGGGACAGCCTCTTCCCTCCAGGGTTGGGAGGTGCGCTGTGCAGTGGGTGTGGGTGTGGGTGCAGGACTCCCCAGCCAGGCTTCCCGGTCCCACAGCGCACGAGGTTCCCGCTGGTGGCTTTCACGCTCTGTTGGTGGGCTGTGCTGGGTGGCTGCTGAGGTCCTCGTGGCACAACACAACCAGAGGTTCTGCTCCCCACTCTACTACAGCCTCCTCTGTCAGTGTGGAGTGTCACTTGGACCTCTGCCGTCCCTGGGGGACCCAGGCGGCTTTACATGCTGCTGCCAATCTCTGTGGCCTCAGAAACCATCCCTGGGTTCTTTACGTGAGCCAAGGCTGGCAGGGGATGGAAGAGGGTGCTTGTCGGACCTCACTGGGCTTCCAGGGGCCAGAGCTCAGTCCCAAGTACCTGTGTAGATGCAGGGCAGCCAGGAGAAGTGGTCTGGCCTGGGCCCAGGAGAGGGTGCTGGGCGCTGGCTGCCAACCGGGGTCTCTGTTGCACCTGCTTATGCTGCTACTGGGGGTATTTAAGGAGCTGGTGGGCCCCTCCCTCCTAGGCCTCCTGGGGTCTTCCCTGTCTGCCCTCCCCCTGCCACCTGCCTGTGCATGCCTGCTCCCCGCTGGCCGCTCTCTCTCGGACCCCACCTCACGCCTCAGCCCCTCTTGAGCGCAGCCATCCTGGATGGTCTCGTCCAAAGGCGGTCTTGCCCCGGTGTTCTGTCACGGAGCCCCACGTGGCTCCTTCGTTACCTGTGGCTGTCCCTGCGGTCAGCTGAATTCATTCAGTTGCTCGGTGGTTTTTGTCT
This sequence comes from Vicugna pacos, assembly GCF_048564905.1. Lineage (NCBI taxonomy): Eukaryota > Metazoa > Chordata > Mammalia > Artiodactyla > Camelidae > Vicugna > Vicugna pacos. Next base: position 95,181,121 of record NC_132992.1, on the reverse strand, counting down.
GCTGCGTGAAGCCTTGTGTTCAGCTCCCAGCTTAGAGCCGGGAGGGAGAGGGCGCGTGTCCCTCCTGAGCTAGGCTGGCTTTCCTGCAGCAGGAGATACCCGTTTACTTAAAGAGGTGTGCAGAGACACGGCTGTAGTTAAGGGGGCAGAAGACATCAGCCGGTATTTCACAAGAGAAAATAGTAAATAAAAATGGAAAAAAACACGTTCGGTATAACTAGTAACCCTCAAGATGGCACATGAGGGGGGTCGAGGTATAGTTCTGTGGCAGAGTGCTTGTCTACCGTGCATGAGGTCCTGGGTTCAATCCCCAGTGCCTTCATTAAACAAAAAAGTAAACCTAATTTAAAAAACAAACAAAAAAAACGCCAAGTGAAGTAGCAGGCGCTGCGCAAGCCTCTCCTGGAGCGCACGGCGCCTCTGGGCCCTGGAGCCCCAGCCCGGGCAGCGGCTGCACCCTGCCCATGCCCGTTCCCGCTCCAGGCGTGGCGGGCTGCCAGCTGCGCTGTCCAGGAGGGAGGCTGTGTGTCGGGGCGGAGGACGGGGAGCCTGTGCGGTGGAAGGACGGGTTGGGGGCGCTCCGACTTGGGTTGGGGGGGATGCGTGTCACACGAGCTTGGTTTTCGTGTGTGGCGGGGTCTCGCCAGCACTCCAGTGTGGGGTGTGCAGCCGCGCTGAGGTCCTGTTTCCACAGACCCCTGCCTGTATATTCCGCGCTTTGCCCACCTGCTGGAGTTTGGCGATAAGAACCACGAGGTGTCCATGACAGCCCTGAGGCTCCTGCAGAGGATGAAGAGGGACTGGATGCACACGGGCCGGCGCCCCTCTGGCCTCTGCGGGGCAGGTGGGTAGTCTGGGCACCATGGTGGCCGGGTCCGCTGCCGGTGTGTTGGTGGCTTCTGTTCCAACCCTCTGTCAGGCCAGGCAGGTAGGGGGTGGGTTGTCTCCAGAGCTGCCTCCCAGTCTCCCTTGCGCAGTCCGAACGCGGCCCTCAAGGATTCCACCTGCCCCTGCTGGCCTCCACCATCTTGGGGAGTGGGCAGGACTCCTGGAGGCCAAGAGGACGTAGGCTTCCTGGCCTTGGCCCTGGGCTTGAGTCCCAGGGCACTGGCCTGGCGCTGAGTCATCACTGCGGAGGGCATCGCGGGCCTTCAGGCTGTCTCCCTGTTCCCAGGGGACAGTTGCCTGGTCTCCCTTCTGGGTGCAGCTGTCGGCAGTCTTGCTCTGAGTCGAATGCTCCCTAAACCCAGAGCCCCTCCTCAGGGGGGCCTTACTCTTCCTCTCAGCCCCTCACCCAGTGCCTCAGGGTCCAGTCCACTCCTTTCTGAACAGTCAGCAACCAGCAGAGTCAGTGCTGCCCAAGAAGCAGTTTCCATCTCCAAGTCTGACTCCTGAGTTCGCAGCCCAGGATCTGGGCCTCTCCGAGGGTCCAGCTGGTCGTGGCCACACGCACAGCACCCCGGGCCGGCACGCCCCCCTCCCCCCAACCTGGGCTTGTCCGTTGCCAGCATTGCCCCCTTCAGGCCAGCTCAGAGCGCACTGTGCGCTTTGAGAGGTCATGTGAAGTTCTCAAAGGGCTGAAGTTCTCAAAGGGCGCATCTCGATGCTTCTTGTGTTTAAAACAGGAACGTGTGACGGGGCACCTTTTATTTCTTCAAAGTAGTCACGTAACAGCACGCAGAGCAGTTTGTGGGCCTCGGGTGCTGTGACAGGTGCAGCCTGGGCAGTGCCACCCCAGCTCCCCTGGAGGGAGCCCTCGGCACACCAGTGGCCCTGCTTTCGCAGGCATCCGTCTCTGACCCCCCAGTCCTGTCCCTTTCCAGCACTTCTGGTTGCAGCCAGAATGCACGATTTCCGGAGGACTGTCAAAGAGGTCATCAGCGTGGTCAAGGTGTGTGAGTCCACGCTGCGCAAGAGGTAGGGGCTCCCGTCCTGGCTGGAGCTCAGCCAGGCTTCCCCCGCGGTGTCTCCGTCAGGCCTTCTGGGCCCACGCCGCCCCCGCCAGTCTAAGTCGTGGCCCCTGTCTTCCAGGCCGTGTTGAGGTGGACACCCTGACTCACACAGTCAGGAGGCAGGCTCTGAGAGCGGCCTCGCCCGTCTCCTGGTCGGTGCGGCTTGAGTGATGGGCCTCCCCGGGGAAGCAGGCTCAGAGGCCCACCGTGCCCTATCCTGGAGCGGCCTGGCGAGCTCCTGCTTCGGAGCCATGCTCCCAGGGTCGTCAGGGTAGCTCTGGCCACAGCCCCACTTGGACGGTGACGCGCTAGAGCTGCACTGGTCACTGCAGGCCTTCCCCACGAGTCTGGGACACTTGGTGGCTGCCTTTCAACAGAGATCATAGCCTGTGGCAGTCTTCAAAGACAGAGGGAAATTTGTTTTGCTTATATGATCCCTAGTTCTCTTTTAAAACTCTCTTATTCAAGCATTTCAATGATTGTGTGAAGTGTGGGAAGTTGACCAAGCTGACACTTAACTTTGGTCGGGCACCCCACAGCGCAGAACCGCTGCCTACCGGCCACAGCCTGGGACCCGTGGGGCAGCCTCCCTCCTCCCGGGGCCTCCCGCGTCTTCCTGTGGGACCGGCGAGGCGCTGTGCCCTTCCTCACAAGGACCTAGTTTGTTGGTGGGCTGGGGTGGGGGTTGAGAGGCTGCCGGACAGCCGCTGGGCCTGTGCTCACAGCGGTGCGTGACGGGGTGCTGGGCCGGGGAGCCAGGGCCCCGGGGGGCTGTGTAAACTGAGTGCTGGTCTAAGCGCCACTGTCAGGAGTGCCAGGCTCCCCTCCTCACGTCTCTTTTAGGCTCACGGAGTTTGAAGACACCCCCACCAGCCAGCTGACTGTGGACGAGTTCATGAAGATTGACTTGGAGGGGGAGTGCGACCCCCCGTCGTACACAGCCGGGCAGAGGAAGCTGCGGATGAAGCAGGTGAGGCCCTGCCTGCCTGGCTGTGCCCCATCCAGCTCATGGCCACGGCAGAGGTAGCGTTTCACGTTCTCGTTACAAAACAGGCGGCTCAGCCACGGAGACCAAAGAGGGTGTGGGTCCACGTGCAGTTTGTGGGGGAGGTGGTGGGGGGGTGCGGGGCCTGGGGGCCCCGAGCCATCTCGTCAGCCGTCAGGTGCATCTGTGCAGTTTCCAGGGAAGCGCCAGGGCCCAGCTGCTAGCGCCTGCGGGTGGGGACCCTGGGACAGCTCAGTCTCCTGCTCCCAAGAGCATGCTGCGTCTCAACCCTGGGTCCGCCCCGTTACGGCAAGCTGCACGCCAGGCAGCGGCAGGCCCCAGTCTCCGTCCTCTCTCTGACCTTCCTGTCTTTTTCCGAGCAGCTGGAGCAAGTCCTGTCCAAACAGCTGGAGGAGGTGGAAGGTAACAGCCAACCTCACTGTGCAGATGCCACGGGCCCTCATGGGGGTGGCGCCTGTGCTTACCTCTGGCCTTTAACCTGCCTCAGGAGAGATATCCAGCTACCAGGATGCAATTGAGATCGAACTAGAGAACAGCCGGCCCAAGGCAAAGGGGGCCCTGGCCAGCCTGACCAAAGACGGTAAGTCAGCCCTGTGTCCGCTCTCGCCTGTGCCCAGCGGCCCTCCTGCCGCGGGCCCTCACCCGCCCCCTCTCCGCTTCCACCCCAGGCCTTGAGCGCATGCTGGGCATCAGCCGCTCCCAGGACACCCAGGCCACCGTGTCCCCCGCTTCCAGCCCTGTCCCGGGCATCTCCTTGGTAGCTGAGCCTCTCAGACCAGGCTCCCCCCGCTGCCCTCGGGCACGCGCTCCTCCCCAGATGCTGCCTGTGGAGGGGAGCTCAGCCCTGGCTGTGCCCCATCCACCCTGGTCCCTGCCCACTCTTTGCCGGCACTGGCTGGCTGGTCCTTGCAGTTCGTGCACCCCTGTTTCTGGCTCGGGGCCATGCAGAGCTACCCGGGCGCCTCCCTGGCTCTCCTGGACCAGGACCGGGACCGGGACCGGGACCGGGACAAGGACCAGGCGTGGGGTGGTGTGCGTTGCCAGTTTTTCAGTCCAATAGGCGGGCACCTTCTCACGTCCTTGCCTGGGGGTGGTTTTCGTTTCTCACACGATCCTAGAGACAGCTGTCCACTGCCCGCGCTCCCAGCTCTCGCTCCGTCTATCCGCCTGGGGAAGGTTGGCCCGACCTCCTCCCGCGAGCAGGTGTCCCCGCCGTCTGCTTTTCTCCAGGCGGGCCGCAGCCCGTGCACCACGAGGGCGTGTCCCCTCCCACGGCCCCCACCCGCTGCCTGGGCGACACTGGCTTCAGGTGTGGCTTCGGGCACCGCTTCTGCCCTTCGCAGCTCTGCACTGACTGTTTCACGTGGTTAGCTACGTTTGGTAGAAACAGTGGCGTCTTAGCCACTCACAGTCTTAGGCCTGAATGTCTTGCTCCCACCTGGCGCGTTGCTTGGCCCTTCAGTGCCATGCTGCGTCTTGGTGGTGACGGCCAGCGCGTCGCCCGGCTTCCCCAAAGGGCCCCAGTGTGGCCCCGGGACACACGGCACAGGCTGTGGGCCACAGTGCTGCGTTATCCTGAAAAGGAAACACCTACTCGCCGCTTCACCAAGCCTTCCTCTCCGCCACAAGCCTGTGTTTCTGATGTCGCAGGGTCTGTGGAGAGAACACAGGGTTCTCAGGGGTCGATAAACGCGCTGAGCCCACCTCGGTCCCCGGAAGGCCTCCCGCGGCCGGACGGCACGCCTCGGCCCTAAGGCCGCAGTGTTGTCCCGCCAAGGCCAGGACACTTTTATACAGAACTGAACAAAGTTGTGTCTTGCAATGCTTTCGACTTTATTGTTTCTGTGTTTTTCTTTCTTGTTTTGCATAGTTTGTTCCCTGATTTTTCCCCCTAGCTAGGTTATCGATCTCCCGTTGAACCTAGTCTTGCGTTCACTTACTGATTCTGCGGCTTCCTGTGTGCTGAGTCAGGGACCCCGCTTCCCCTGCTCTCTGTCTTCCTCGAGGCTGCCCTTCTGTGTGCTGAGTCCGGTCCTGGGTGACAGGTTTCCTCGCGCAGGGCAGGGCGCCCCGTGCGTTGGAGCTGCGACCCGCAGGGCCGACATGAGATGCTTCCTGCTGTTCACGGTCTCAGATCGTTTCCCTCTGGCGCTCAGAGTCGAGAGGGAGACCAGAGTGGGGGCGGGTGGGCTGCTTTCTGACGCTGTTGTGAACGACCGCACGTGCTGCATTGTGACGGGGCGTTGCCGGCATGTCCCTCCTTTGTGCCACCAACTGCGCACGTGGCCGGGTGGGTCCCTGGCTGGGGACGCCGGGGTGCCGGGTGGGCTCTGCCTCTGCTGGGTGTCTCGCTGCTGACGTAGTCGTCGGGGTCTGTGGTCCTCTGCAGGACAGGGGTGGTCACCATTTTCCCACCGAGGCGGGCTCGGTTTCGGTGCCTGGCGCCATCAGCGGACCTGAGCGCACGCCCTGGTGCCTCCACGTCTGCTGCTCTGCTCCGCCGGCCCCCCGGTCGCTCCACCTGTGTCTTCCTCTTCTGGAGGCAAGCGGCCAGGCTCTGCCTCCTGGTCCAGGAAGAGCCTTTCCTCCTCTTTCTGCGGCGGGAGCTCTTTTGTGCCTGCTGTGCCTTTTGCACGGTGTTCTCTGGACCCTGTACTTGTCCAAGGGGTGTCCTTTCTGTGGTTTCTTCCCTCCTCTCTTGGGCAGCACCTGCTTGCACCTTCCCTGCTGGGCTGTGAGTGACGGCTGGTGTGTCGAGGGGCCACTTGTCTCCTCCCGTTTCAGCTTCTTGCACACTTCTCTGCCTGGCGACATGGTTGGGGTCGTGTCCCTGCAGCTTGGTCGTCTGGGCCGTTTCCACGTCTCGTTGTGTCCTGCACTCCTGTCTGTCCGGGCCTGAGCTCAAGTTAAGAGGAGGTGTCTGGCCTGCCATGGGTCACGGTGTTGCAGCTCTGATCCGTGGGCTCCTCACGGACCAGTCTCCAAGCCCCCTAGCCCTGCTGAGGAGGGCCTGCCTGGCGAGGAAGCCGCAGTCCCCACGCATGTTCTTTTCCTTGCTTGTCTCTGCCATCAGGAGGTGCTGCGAGGAGGAGGGGGCTGGGCTGGTGGGGCAGCAGCTGGAGCAAAGGTCGGGGGGACCAGTCCACGGACGCCGGTGGGAGTCCTTCCCTCAGGACGTGTGTGCCAAGTGCTGGCCCTCCTGCGGGATGTGTGCCGGCGCACAGCAGTGAGGCGGCGTCCTGGGGGGCTGGGGAGGGGCCGAGCCGGGGGCCGTGCAGACCGTTGCCCTGCCTGGCGCATCCCTTGAACAGGACCACGCGGGGGAGCCCTGGCCCTCCCCCGGATTGTCTCTCGGCGCAGCCGTGCCAGACCCCTCCTGTGGAGCGCTGGCCCACGTGCGAGCCTGGGCCTGGGCCCTCGGCTCGGTCCCAGTCTTGGACTTGTGCCCAGAACCACTGTGAACGTTCGTGCCGGCGTCGTCTCCTTGGCTCTCAGGAGAGCGCTGAGGGTGGGCCTGCTGGGTCAGCACCCAGTCTGCAGGCGGCCGTCTGGCTGTTTCCCAGCAGGCGCCCCTCGCCGCAGCGGGCTTGCCCAGCGGCAGTTCTCTGGGTGGGATGTGGTGCCTCCGCCCCGCTGTCCCCCACGGGGGCTCTGCTGTAGTCCCCAGTCCCGTCTCTTGCCCGTGGCTTATCGGGTTGCGTGTTACCTTCTTACGGGGTTTTGAGTCATTTACATGTCCAGAGACACATCCTTCATCAGATCTGTGACTTCAGGCAAGTCTGCAGGGCGTCTTTTTGTTCCCTTAGCAGTGTCTTTCAGAGGCCAAGTTCTCGACTTTGACGAAATCTGATTTTTCAGTGCTTCGTGGATTCTGCGTTCAGCATCCCATCTGGGAAGTTTTTGCCTGACCCATAGTCATGTTTCCTCCCGTGTTCTCTCTGAGTGTCTGTACTTCCAGCTGTCAGGTTGATGTCTGGTCCCCCCAGCATCAGTGTGAGGTGTGGGCCGGGCCGTGGGCTCACCTCCTGGCCTCAGCGCCCTGTGCAGTGGGCAGAAATGCTCCACCTCAGCGAGCGGGCCACCTGGCCTCCCGCCCGGCTCTCAGGTGGTGTGTGCGCTTGTGTCCCTAGGCTCTGTCGAGGACACCACGTCCAGTGTGTTTGGCGAGGAGGACGCCGAGGACGAGGAGCTGGAGGCCGCCGCCAGCCACCTGAACAAGGACTTCTACAGGGAGCTCCTTGGTGGTGGCCTTCCTGGCAGCTCAGAGGTGGCGGGGGGCCCTGAGGGGCATGGCAGGCCCCCCGCCCTGGAGTCCCTCCTCGGACCCCTGCCCACAGCTGCCAGCCTGGGCATCTCGGACTCCATCCGAGAGTGCATCTCCTCCCAGAGCCGAGACCCCAGTGAGTACTGGGGGCTGGGGGGAGGATGCAGGGCTCCTCCGGGTGGGTGGAAGGTGGGGTGCTGCTTGGAGGGCAGGCTTCTGGAAGGGCAGGCTTGGGAGGGGCACTGCAGCCCCACTGCAGGGCTGTGTGAGCGGCCGGCCACCCTGCTGTGCCAACACCCTGGATGGCCAGGAGGGCTTCTCACCATCTTGGGGACCCTCCTCCAGTGGCCAGAGCCCTCTGTCCGGGGGCTGTGACTGCAGGCTCCTTCCTGCCCCTGGGCAACTCAGGAGGTGTCAGTGCAGAGGCCTCCTGTGAATCTCAGCTGAGAAGTCACGGGCCCTAACCCTAACCCCCTCCCTGTCCCCTGCATGTCTAGTCTGGTGGGAAAGCATCGGCTGAGCTCCCCGTCTCCATGAGTTAGACGGACACTGCCCGCCAGGCTCCAGTGCCCACAGTGATGGAGCCCTGAGCAGGGTGACAGTTGCTGCCACCCCCTGGGGAGGCCTGGAATGCAGGCAGCTCCAGGAGGAGGGCGGGTTTGGTTCCATCTGGTTCACTGCGAGCCCTGGCCCTGCCTCCTCTCCGAGGCTGAGGGTCTGCCTCTGTGTGCGAGGAGCCCATGTAGGGGAACACTATTCAGAGGCACGTTCAGCTGCTCAGGTGTTCGCCCTGCGCCCTGTATGAGTGAAGCCCCAGGCGGGTCCCACGCTGTACCCAGTGGGGGCATGTGCAAAAGCCCTGAGGCAGCTAAGGGTGCTCTGACCTTGGAGCAGAAGAGGCCCTTCTGACTGGAGCTGAGACAGGGAGGGGAGCGAGGCAGACCCCAGAGGGGCACTGGGTGCGTCTGAGCACCAGGTGTCCTCGCGGGACCTCAGCTGTGGAGCGACAACATGGCAGGAGAGCCCGGGAGGTCTGCCGTTGGGGTGAAATAGGCTCAGCAGAGGGCTGCCAGGTGCTGAAGGGGTGGTGGGCGGGAGGGCCAGCCCCAGTTTCTGGGCCGTGCACTTTGTGCTGTTGACGCAGCTTGGGCAGAAGAGGATGGCTGAGGTGTTGGGGGTGTCCTGAGCACAGCCACAGCCAGGAGGGCATGAGGACAGGGGTTTCCCCTGTGGGTTAGCGTCCTGCTTCCTCCACGAGGTGCTGGGGTGAGTCTCGTCCCCTGTGCCCTGCATTCGCGGGGCCCGCCAGTGGCCAGGAGGAGGCGTGTTCCAGAAGCCCTAGCCGCACCCCCAAGTCCTGTGATGGCCCAGGTGGCATGGAAGGTGGCCCTGAACGCAGACTGTGCTTCCCTCCAGAGGACGCGTGCGGGGACGGTGAGCTGGACCTCAGTGGCATCGATGACCTGGAGATCGACAGGGTGAGCGCCGTGGCCATGGGTTGCTTGGGGCTCCCAGCTAGTCCCGCAGTGCTTGTCCCCCGCCAGCGGGGAGCCTCTCCACCAGCCACCTTGTCTGAGGTCACCTGCATGTGCTTAAGTTGGTGTCCTGAGCCCTCAGCTCAGTGCCTTCTCGGGGGCCCTCCCTGCGCTCTGGCTGGCCCAGCGCCTGCGCCTGCAGGGCCTGTGAGCTGCCAGCCGGGGGGCAGGTGCAGTGCTGGTTCACGGATGCAGCCCTCAGGCTGGCCTGGGAAAGGTGAGGGTCTCCACACATGTTCCCTCTTGGGTCGGAGGCCTGCGTCCTGCCCATCATGTAGAAGGGGAGCATGTTTGTGGCTGAGACTGGAATGTGCCGTCTGAGGGACGCTCTGCTCTGCCCCAGTACATCCTGAATGAGGCAGAGGCCCGCGTGAAGGCCGAGCTGTGGACACGGGAGAATGCTGAGTACCTTCGGGAGCAGAGGGGTGAGTGCCCACCCAGGTGTCCTGGGGTGCCACCTCGCTGACCCCACCCGCCCGGCTGACCCCACTGCTCTGCCTTCCAGAGAAGGAAGCAAGAATAGCGAAGGAGCGGGAGCTTGGCATCTACAAGGAGCACAAGGTGGGGCGTCCCCCACTCCCCGGGGCCCGGGAGGCCTGCTTGGGGCCCAGCCCGGCCGGGGGTCTGCGCAGGGGCTGTGGGCAGATGGCAGCCGCCCAGGCGCTCGCTCACCAGGGCGGCTCAGGCTTCCCAGTAGCCCCTGGCTGCTTGAGCCCCTGCCCCCTGGAGCCCGGCTGGCGCTGAGGCCCACAGAAAGAATGACTTTTGTGTTTCCATTGAGCCCAAGAAGTCTTGCAAGCGACGGGAGCCCATCCAGGCTAGCACGGCTGGGGAGGCCATCGAGAAGATGCTGGAGCAGAAGAAAATCTCCAGCAAGATCAACTATAGCGTGCTCCGGGACCTGGACAGCAAGGCCGGGGCCGGCCTGCCCAGGGAGGACGCCCGGCCCGAGGAGCAGGCCCCAGCCAAGAAGCTGCCTCGGAGGAAAACGTCTGCCAGCAGGAGCGGGGCTGGTCCCGGGACCAGCGTGGGGAAAAGGTACCGGGTGGGCTGGGGCCCGGGCCATGCAGAGGCGCTTGGGGAGTGTTGGCCACCTGAGTGCTAGGAACCATTGCTGGTGTCCGGCAGGCCCCTGCTGCCCCGGCCAGGGCCGAGGAGGGGCTCCAGCCCCGGAAGGGCTCCCGTGGCATCAGGGCCTGTTGTGTTTCAAGGAACAGTGGGCCAGGCTGATTCTCCATCCCAGGAGTTGGTTCTCCTGGGTGTCCCCCGCGCCTGCCCCGCTCTCATCCCCTGCTCACTGCCGGGCAGGGGGGTTGGCTAGAGGAGACAGGAGTAGTGGCCGCAGTGTCACTCCCGATGGGGGCAGGCGGGCAGGGGCCACCACCCTGCAGAGATGGTCCGGGCAGCTCTGTGGCCTGTGTGCGGCTGAGGGCACAGAGGGGACTCGCCTGGATCGGAGACGGGCGGAGACGTGAGACCTGTGGGTCTGCGAGGGAGCCTGGCACGAGGGGAGCCTGGGGTGGGAGGGCTGCCAGGCCTGGAGCCCGGGTGAAGGAGCAGGCAGGCCACAGCGGGGCCTGGGGTGGACGGGACCCAGAGGGGCGGGGCGGCGGGGCTCTGCCCCCCCACGTCGCCCAGATGTGCTATAGTGGCTGAGGCCGTCATGCTGTGCTCTCTTCCAGGTTGAGGCCGATGGTGTCACCGCAGCTGGCTAAGAAGGTGGCTGTCGGGGAGGTGCGTGGTGCCGAGACTGTGGGAAGCAGTGGCTGAGGATGGGCTGATGGGGATGGAGCATCGGCACTGCCGCTCTGGCTGTCCCAGCCCCGGCAGAGGGGCCTGTGGCCCAGGGTGGCCCCGGGGACAAGTGCCCTGGGAGCTGGAGGCCACTGGTGTGCAGCAGTGTCCAGCATTGCCCCCAGGCCAGCGTGCAGCCATCCAGGCTCCTCTGTGTGGGAAGCAAGGCCCAGCCCCAGGGTCCATCCCGGCCAGTGTTGGGCCTTCCCTCTTCCCTTGTCTGGGGACTGGAGGCCTTCCTCTTAACGTCAGGATCCTGGTCTGGACCAGGAAATGAAAGTGAGGGGAGGGAGGGCCCCTAGGCAGCTGCAGGGCAGGATGGGGTCGCGGGGGGCAGCCTGTGCTCCAGGCCCCCTCCTTGGGCAGGGGCCCTCCTTCCTCCGGCAAGGCCTCAGCAGGAATGAAGAGTTTTCTGGAAGCTCCTGGGTGTGCACGGGGCGAGGGGAGAGGCCACGGGGCTCGGGGGTCCTTGCTGACTGCTCTTGGAAGGTGGGAAGGGTCCCCAGCGGGGAGCTGTGCTCCGCCCTGTCCCCAGCTTGTCCCCTCACCCGCCGCAGGCCTTGCTCCCAAGCCCCTCCTCCCTGGAGGCTGAGCCCGGCGGGCCCACGGCAGTCGTGGTGGAGAGCGGGCCAGTGTCGTACCACCCCGAGGAGGACGCAGATGAGGAGGACGCGGACGAGGAGGACGGCGAGCCCTGTGTCAGCGCCTTGCAGATGATGGGGGGCGACGGTGAGGGACTCTGCACACTGTTTCACCCGGGAGGAAACTTGAACTGAGTCTTGGTAGGAGTGGCCATACTGGTTTTAAGGCCAAGGGTGCTCAGAGGAGCTGGCCGGGCCTGGCTGCTGTGAAGGCTGTGAGCTCTGGGCTTGCCGGGCAGGGGCTGCCTGGCCAGCAGAGAAAAGCTGCACCCGCCGTATTGCTCATGGGACCTGCCAGGGTGAAAGGACTGCAGTGGTCTCCAGTGATGATGTGTGACCGAGGCTGTGCTAGAGCCCTGAGGGGGCAGCCGTGGCCACGCTGGTGGTGGGCAGGGGTGTGGCCACTCCTAGGCACGCAGGGGGGTGCGGGAGTCGCGGCGGGTGGCACCTGGGCTCCTTGACCTCACGGCACTCCTCCGGCACCCGTGACTGTTTCTTGTGCTTTGCAGATTACGGCTGTGATGGTGATGAGGACGATGGCTACTGAGGCGTGACCTTGCAGCCGGCAGCCTTTGGCGGTGGCCCCCGTTGGTGTCTCATCAAGGATCAGTCAGGGTCTTTGATGCCAGGGCCCGCAGGCATGTGTGCCCAGACTCCCCGTGACAAGATGGGCGCTGCCCCGCCGGCTCCGTGCGCCTCATCCACAGCTGCACGAGGCTTCCACGGCACTTGCTGTTGGGACCACGTTCTGAGCAGTGTCAGGAGTGTTTCTGCCCAGCAGGGGGCACCGGATCGGATGTCTGTGTGTGTCTGGTCAGAGGTGGGTCTCACGGCCCAAGAACCCTTGCAGAAACCCTTGCGCGAGGGCACTGTCACGTCCCATGGAAGAAATCTGAGGCACAGGGAGGTACAGCCACTTTCCCAAGCGAGTGGAGGGCCAGGTGGGTTCCAGGACCCCTCTGCCCCTCACCTTCTAGCTGGTCAGAGAAGCACTTTGTGTCCAGCCCTGTCCTCTGCTGGTCCAGAGCTGGTCCTGTGTCTCCACCTGAAGTCCCCGGCCAGGCACTCGTGCCTCCCTGCCCCTGCCTAGGCCGTGGGGACCTCGTGGATCTGCACGTGGGCATCCAGAGGCTGTGTGGCCTCAGCTGGCCAGCTGGCGAATCCAGTCAGTCCAGTGTCGCTCAGCAGAGGTCGAGGCACAGCTGCCCTGGGGACCCAGCGTGGCCAGCCTGGACAGAGCCGAGGTCCGGCTCACCGTCCACCAAGGGATGGCAGGCAGAGGGTCCCCAAGCCCGGTGGTCCAGCCCCAGATAGTTTCCGCCACCCTGAACCACCCGGGCCAGGCCTCCTCATAGGAAGGCCCAGAGATCATTCTCAGGGCTGGGCATCCCTGCTCTGGAGGTAGCCTGGGAGGTAAGGCAGATGTTTCTGTCCCTTGAGGCCCCAGCCTTGGCCACCTGCCCCCCACGGTGGCAGAGCCATGCCACACTACCTTCTGGGGCCCAGCCCCCATCTCCTAGGGTGGGCAGACCCCTCCCAGGGCACAGCAGAGTGTGCAGGGAGCAGCTCTCGAGGTCCTTGGTATACTCCTCGGCCTGTACCCTGCAGCCAGTCTGGGGCCCCAGGGCTCCTGGAAGGCTGGAGTGGAGGATGGGTAGGTGAAACAAAGATCATTACTTGAGCAGAAACCCACTGAGACTGTGGTCTGTGACTCTGTGTCCAGCTCTGTGGCCTCCCTGGCAGAGTGAGGCTGAGGCAGGCACGCCTGGTCCTGTTCTCAGATGCACGATGAGGCTCCATCAGCGACATGTCCCCCCACTCCCTGCAGGGGGTCCCTGTGCCGTGGGTCCCTGGTGTGGGCATCCTGGCGTGGGCGTACCGTGGGGCTGTGGGCCGGGAGGGCTCGCTTGGCTGCAGGGGCTCATAGGGGAGCCTCATGGGCTTGGGGCGCTCCCGGCACTGCAGGAAGCAGATGGTGGGCCAGGCCAGAGATGACGGGGTGGGGGTGGCGGGTGCTCAGGGAACTTCCAGGTGGTGGCAGCTGGCGGCTGTGGAGAAGGTGCACCCAGCGGTGTGAGGCTGGTTTTCAAGACGGCTCTGGCTGGAAATAAGGGGCTTCTGGGTGGAGGCCTGGAGGGTGGGTGGCTGGGCAGGACTGTGCTGTCCTGCAGGGGAGGAGGGGATGGCACTGCCTGGCCAGTGAGATGAGGGCTGGGGCCAGGAGCGGACGCTTGCATGCTCTGGGGGAGGCTGCTGAAGCAGAGCAGGAGGTGGAGGGGGTTTGGGGGAGACGAGCATGCTGGTGGCTGGCAGGGCCAAGGCCAGAGGTGCCTCACCCACCCCTGAGGTGGGCAGGAGGCCCCGAGGAGGCTGAGAGGCAGGCAGGGCTGCTGGAAGGGGAGGTCTGTGGGCAGGAGGTAGTGATTGGGAGTGGCGTCCGGTCCCAGAATGGCTGGGGTGCCTCTGGGCTGTGGCCAGCGCCCTGTATGCTGGCCACCACTACATGTGTGGGCTTGAGGGGGACATGCAGGTCTGTGTGCACCTCCAGCCATGTCCCCGTGCCGCCCTCCCAACCCGGAGAGTAACCTGTTCCATCAGACCCGGGATCATGGGGAGGGAAGGGAGGGGAGGCAGGGAGGAGGCACAGCCCCTAGAACTCACACTGTCTGGACGTCTGCCCTGAAGCCAGGTCCCTCCAGCTGCTGGCCCAGGGTCCACTCCCAGCGGAGGCCTGGGAGGGTGGCCCCCAGCAGGGCGGGGTTCAGGCTGCCTTCCCCTGGAATCCTGCACATCTCGGCCTCTCCCAGACCCCCGGGTTGTGGACTGGACGCCAGCATGGCCGCTCCTCCCTCCCCCTCATGTCTTCAGCCCTGCTGGGTGGACGGCAGGAGTGGGCACCCCAGCTCGGGGGAGAGGGATCCTGGCGACCCCCCATCCGACACCTGCCGGTCAGAGTCACCGAGGTTCTGATTGCCAAGGGGTGCGTCACAGTGTCCACCCCCCGCCATCCAGTTCCCCCCGAGCCGCGCTCTCTCCACCCACTGCTTGAGGCCCCTCTGTGGTGCTGTGGGGGGTGCGGGGGGCCTGCTCCCTGCCCGGGGCTCGGGGGCCTGCCCTGGGAGCCGTGTGGCCCACCTGGTTGGAATCAGCACCAGCTGCTGGCGTGAGCTCGGGCTCCGATGGCTGCTGACAGGTGGGCCCCAGGCCCATCCTAGTCTCCCAGGTGAAACCAGGGGAGCTGGATCTCATCACCCAGCTGGGAGGTGGCCTCCCTGCCCTTCCTGGGGAAGTGAACTCAACACATCCCGCCAGGCTGGGGGCTGCCTTGCAGATTAGTCCAGCTAGACCCCATCTTGGACCTGAGCCAGGTGCCCCGTGGGGCCTGGCCAGGGCATGGTCTTACTCCCAAGGAGCCCACGCGGTGCCGGGGAGCAGCTGGGAGAGGTGACCTCCTCCCTACATCTGAGCCCAGCTCCCTAGGGGACCACCGGCCTGTCCCTGTCATGTGACGGGTGGGGCCACATGCCACGCTTTGGCTGTCTGGGGACAGGTGTTTGCACACAGCATGTGTGCACCCGAGCCCCTGGGGCAGTCCAGGAGTGTGTCCCCTCATTCCAGGTGCCCTGAGCTGGTAGTGGGAACCCTGGGGTGGGGGTCAGGAGTCAGACAGAAGGAAGGCTGAAGGCTGGAGCCACCTCTGACCTCCACCTCCCAAGAGCTGTCCAACCCCTGCCCGCTGCCGCTGTCACTTCAGGGTCACATCAGCCTGCTCAGCCTCAGGCTGCGCGTGCCCTGGGCCAGAGCTCACACACCTGCCTCCTAGCTGCTCCCCCACGTGCCCTCATGTGACCCCTCAGTGGTTTCTGGATTGGTTAGGCCTCCAGGCAGACAGCAGGGCTGAGGGCCACCCACTGCTACCAAGATCACCTGCAGGCAGGGTGCAGGCTTTAGGGGAGGGGCACGTGCCAGGCAGCCCCTGAGAACAAATGCCCACTAACATGGACTTGGCCATTCGCCACCTCAGACACTCCGCTGTGCCTTGTCAGCCCCCGTCCCTGACCGGCTTGGCACTGTGGCCAGTTCCAGACTGCATAGTCTCCATCTCACCTTCCCTGGGCCAGGCCTGGGCACGGTGATGCCCCAGCCTACTGTCTACCTCTTGCCCATCTCCCCAGCCCCTTTGTCATCCACTTGGAAGGCTGGAACGCTGGTGGAGCAGGGGGGGTCAGGCTGGGCCTGTGGGCTGGCAGCCTGGGACTGGAGTGGGGGCTCTTGTCGTTGGGCCGGGGCTGCGCCAACTGCTCTCTCCCATACCGAGCGGGGCCCTGGGAGGGGCCTAGATGTGCCCATCACACACCCCAACAGCCCGCCAGGCTAGGGGCTGCTCTGATCAGTGCAGCAGGTGTGTTGAGAGCAGGGCTCCAGGGGTCGCAGCGAGATGGACACACGGACTTGCACTGTAGGCCAGTGTGGACACCAAGGGGTCAGTGGGGCGTGTGTCTGCAGGACAGTCCTGCAGGGTGACCGTGACCATGTTGTCAGGAGAAGCCAGGTCCTCGCCCCATCCATGACCACTGCTGTGTGGCCTGGATGGAGGTGGGCAGGCAGGCCCTGACCCTCGGGCTGCCCAGGCCAGTCTCCGCCTGGCTTCCTGCTTCCAGGCCACAATCAAGCTCCAACTGAGACCAGAGACCACACGGCCCCCCCACCCTGGGGACACTCCATTCCCCAGATAATAAAAGTGGCCCACAGAGGTGTAGGTGCGGGTCAGGGCCTCAGTCTTTGTCCTCTCATGTGCCCTCTTGTCACTGTAGGGCCTGAGCCACTGGGCCCAGGCCAGCCCGCCTGGGGCTCCAACTCCAGTGCCACCCAACCCACCCGCCTTGGGCATTGCAGAGTGCCGCCTCCACGTGCCCACCCTGTTCCCTTCCTGGGGTTGAGGACCTCCGTGCCCAGTCGAGACGGTGAAGACAGACACGGAGGAAAATGCAGCCCAAACCTCAGCCTGGGTCTGAGCCCCACTGCCCGGGCTCTGATCGCCCTCCACACGCGGCTGCAGTGCCCAGCAGGCCGCCCGAGCTGTCAGTTCCTGGGGCTGGCAGGTCAACACGCCTCAGCTGCCTATGACCCTAGAGAGCCTCAGATTGTGCCCCCACTGCAGGCCCCAATGATGCAGCCATACCCTGAGCAGCTGGGGGTGCCCCAGGACCAGCTGGGCTCAGTGGGGAGGCCTTGCCTGGCCAGGCCAGAAACTCAGCCCCTGGGGCAGCCCCTCTGCCTGCCCCCGTCCTGCGAGAGGACCGATGCTCTTCTCGCGGCCTTGGGTTTGGGGCCCCCATCCCCAGCCCAGGAGTCCAGCGACATCCTCCCAGGTCCCAAGCTGCCACTTACGCAGGGCCCTCTGCCACCCAGCACATGCACCCTGGCCCCTCGGGGGACACTGAGAGGGGCCAGCTGGTTCTTGCAGGAGGGGCTCCTGAGTCATGTCACGTCCAGCTCTGGTGCTGTGCGTGGGGCCGGGTCTGCGTGGGGCCAGCAGCCCCTGCGCCTACGTGCCTGGAGGGTTGGCCAGTCCCCGAGGAGGCCTTGGCCCCGGCCAGGCTGGCAGGGGGTGGGGGCGAGGGACTGGCCAAGGCTGCAGGCCGCAGGCACTGACTGCCCAGGCCCTTCAAAGGGGCCGTGGGCGGTGGCAAAGTGGAGGCTCTACAGTTTTCCTGCCGGGAGAGGAACCTGGCTCAGGAAGCCATTGTCCCCACACAATGGGTCCGGTTGGGACTGTGGGCCAGGGCCCCAGACTGGTGGAACCTGACCCCGACCTCAACCCTGACCCTGGCCCTCCTCATACCCTTGACCCCCATCCCTGCCAGACCCTGGCCAGGCCAAGGGAAGGCTGCTCCTTTGTGAGGCTGGGGAACTGGGAAGGACCAGGACGGGGCGCACTCCTGGTCAGCCCCACAGGGAGGGTCACCGTGCATCATGGCTGCAGAGACTCAGCCGGAGCCCTGGAAGACTGCTGGGTGGCGTGGGGGCTGTCCTCTCCTGGGCAATGAGGGGCTTTCACACTGGCCGGGCTGAGTAATCGCTTCCCCCCATTTGGAGGTCACGGTGAATAGGCACATTGTCTGCCAGGTGCCTGCCTTGGTGTGGCCTGGGAAAATGACCATCCAGCACTTCGCAGGGGGATGCCTGCGTGGCCCCCACCCCCGGCTTCAGCCACAACATGGAGCAGAACCCGGGTCAGCATGGGCCCAACTGGCAGGACCTGCGCTGTCCGGGCAGGGCCTGACTGCAGGCAATCACGGGGCTGGGCGGACGGGGTGGGGGTGGGAGTGGCCCTGGGCCCAGAGGCTGAGCTGGGATCACCACCTGCACACGCCATGTCACGCTGGTGATGGGGACGTGCAGGAGGGTTAGCTTATGTCCCCGTGCCCGCCCCCCACAGGTCTCCCTGGGGGCTCACCACTTCTGGTCTGCCTCCCCACCAAAGCCCCTTAACAGAATATTCCTTCCAACCACACACAGAACTCTGGAAGGGACCTGTTTCATGGGTTGACCGGTTACTTAGTGAGCCTTGACAAAGCCTCATAGCAAAACTCTTGGTTATGAGGTTGGCTGTGGGGACAGGGACGTGGCGGGGGGGGGGGACAGCCTCCATGCTGGGGAAACAAAACAGGCCAGGGATGGAGAGTGAGCAGAGCCGGTGTGCAGCAGCAGTGGAGGGGAGGGGAGGGGCGTGGGGCAGGGCCTGAGCACGTGGGCCTGTGGGCGTCACTGGGGGAGAGGGAGCAGAGGGTTCAGGGGTCTGTTGGGTGTGGGTGGCAGCAAGTGGGAGAGCCTGGAGTGACGGAAGGGCCACACAAGGGGTGGACATAGAGTCCACTAGTCTGGGGATGGCATTCAACATCTCCCTCAGTGCACTCCCAGCCTGGGGATGTGAATGTGGGGAGGGGCGTGGTGGTCACGGGCCCAGGCTACAGGGTGGAAGGAGGGCCCACGCACACATGGGCACGCACCTTGAGAAGTGCCCCCTTCCTGGCCCCCAACAGACTGGGCAAGCAGAAGGCGGGTACGGCCCAGTCAGCCAGCAGGCGGCACTGCAGACAGGTGCATCCAAGCCATGGGGGTGCCTGAGGCTGCGTGTGCACGATGAGGACCCTTGTGGAGGTTTTGTGTGCACGCGTGCACACGTGCATGTGTGTTGGGGGTCAATGCTGCGAGGACCCCTGCTCCAGGGAGGGGCTGGCCCTTCTCCTGTGGGAGGGGGACAGCTGGCTCCTTTGCTGTTTACATCGCCCCAGGGTGGTTCCCTGATGCAGGGAGGGGCGCCCTGCATGATCAGACCTTCAGTTCCCGCCCTGACTCACGCAGTGTCCTCAGGCACGCTAGGCGAGGGGTGCACTGGGGTGAGGGTGAGGGTGGAAGCTGGGTTCTGCAGTGAGCAGCAGATTCTGGGTTCCCGCTGAGGGTCCAGTAAAGCTCACAGACAAGTTCCATGGAGTGGTGACATCCCCTGGGAGGCCCTAGTGTAGGAAGTGTGTAGGGGTTAGGCCAGGATGGCTTCCTGGAAGGAGAGGGGTCCACACTGGAATGAGAAGGAGGAGGAACTGGTCAGGCCACATGGGGCACAGAAGAGTCAGGTGGGCTGCCGACCTGGGGTTGGATGACAGAGGGCGTGGGGCGGGGCGGTGAGAACCGCTGAAGGTGGGACGGGTCCGGGTCCCCAGAGGTTAGGGTGCTGTGCTCCTTGCAGAGTTGGACAGCAGAGCCTGTGGGTAGGGAGCAAGTGTATGGCCCTAGAGGTGGGCCTCTAGGCTGCCCACCCTTCTGGGTATGGGCACTTGGGATTGAGGGGTGCACAAACTGGTGGGGGTACCTCAGCCTTGCTGGTCAAGGGTGGGGGACGGGAGGACAGGCTAAAAGATGCGGACGATGCTGGTGGTGAGAATGTGGTGGGCAGGGGAGGGGGGCCCAGAGTGGCCCTGCCAGCCAGGTGTGGGCTGGAGCAAGGGCAGGAGTTTGTAGGAGGCAGGTGGGTGTGGGCCAGTGTCCCCAGACCGGGCTCTCAGTGAGTCACGGCTGACCTGGCGTCCCGGCGCCACGGGGGCCCAGGCTGCGCTGGCCGCAGGAAGCGTCATGAGCTGATAACGGGTGGGAGTCAGAAGTGCCGGTCCTCCTACTTCCTGCAGCGGGAGCAGCAGGCTGGGTGCTGGGCAGAGGCTGGGCAGGCATCTGCTCGTGTAGGCCCAGGCGTCCTGGCCCGGCCTGCGTCCTCACAAGACCACACAACTGTGCCTCATGACCACCTGGCTGCGCCTGTGGAGGGCACAGCGGCGGACACCACGGTGGGCACGAGGAGTCCTGGGGGTGCTGCAGTTTTGAGGCTATGGAGCAAAGGGTGGAGCGGACAGTGTGGTCGGGCCAGCAAGAGCCAGGGCAGGGTCGGGTGGAGGAGAGCGTAGGGGGCAGGCCAAGGGTGGCGTGTGTCCACCAGAGGGGCAGACTGCACCTACCTGAGGGTCAGCTGCATCCAGGCCACGGGGGGGTCATGGTTACCTGGGTTACTCCAGAGATGGGGTGCTCACAGCACTAGGGAGCAGCAGGAGGTATTGGTGGGGGGCACTCGGCTCCTGGGAGGGCAGGCCCCCAGGCCCCCATGTGGCCGTCTGGGCAGCCTCGCTGAGGGACCCTGAGCCACGTGGGCAGCACTTCTGCACTCCAGCACTTGTGCTGTGTCTGGGGCCACAACCTGCCAGCCCACCAGCAGGACTGCCACCATCAGCCAGTCGGCGCTCACACCCCCACCCCAGGCTGGACTGGCATCACCAGGGCCACACCTCTGCACCCTCTTACACAGCACCACCATCCCCGCAGTCACCCCTGCCCCACCCAACCCCTGGGACCCTGGCAGAGTCACCATGCAAGTACTCTCCCTGCCAGGGCTGGCCTCCAACGGCCACCTTCACCACCACTGCCACCATCTTAGCAGGGTAGGGCGGGCAGGTGGGCACACAGGGCAGCTGTCGGGGCAATGCCCCCCAGGCCCCGGCTTCTGGACCCCTTGCCCTTCCCCAAACACCTGGCTCCTTCCTGACTCCAGCCTGTGTCTGGGCCACTCTCTCTCCTGCTGGGTCTGTCTTTTGTCCCCTCCTCTCCCAGCAAACATGACATAAGTGTCACTTCCCCCTAGAAGCCTTCCAGTGGCTGTGTCAGAGCTTCTCCTGGGCCCTGCAGCCTGCGAGCGTCCCTCTGCCCTGACTTTGCCCACCCTGTATCATCTATGTCTCAGGGATGGCTCCACGAGGCCAGGGGCTTGTCCCACCAGGCCACTGTAGGCCAGTGCCATCAGTGCGAGGGAGTGCTGGCCGAGCTGAAGGCCAGACAGACAGACCGGGGAGCTGCAATGGGCCTGAGCCCCTGGCTCCTCCCCAGGCCCCTGCCCTGCCTGGGGCCTGCCAGGACCACAAGTGGGCCACCTCATCCTGCCAGGAAAGAAGAGCCTGTCTCAGTTCTTCCAGACCTCTAGGTTTTGCCCCTCTCGGCCCCTCCTCCTTGTTCTGGAAGATGCTTTGACTCCCCCCCTCTTTCCCTGATTATGGCTCTGTGCTTGCCTCACTCACAAAACCTCGCAGACAAGGGGTGGTGACGTGGGGGCACCTGGGCCCTCCAGGGCCAGCGCAGGGCTGACCCCTGACCGCAGCTCCAGGGCTCAGGCCTGGGCAGGGACTCCCCCACTCCTCCACTGGAGCTGGCTCTCAGAGCCCGGCCTCCTCACACAGAGCTGCCCACGTTCACTGTGAGTCCAGTGGCCTCCGAAGGAGTCCCCCAGACCACGCTGCCCCCCCAGAGCACAGCAAGCCACACAGGACCCTTGCAGAGCCAGGAGTTGTGGGGACAGCCGACTGGGCTGCCCTCCAGGGCTGGACTGTCCTTCCACCCTTCCGGGTGGAGAGAACGCAACGAGGCGTTGACTTCTGATGCTTTTTGACGGGAGCGGCAGGGAGGAGGCCTGAATCTAAGTCGGGGAAAATGATTCTTTGGGACACTAGTCCACCATCACCTATGTCTGATGGATTTCCGAATAAAGTCGCTATTCCTTGCCCGAAACAAAAAACCAGAAAACCTCTTAGCAGCGTGGCTTCACTGGCGGGTGCAGGGCCCTGGCTGGGCCCAGGTATTCAACACCGCACAGGCCGCCTGCCCTCCGAGGGCGGGGCCAGGCCAGGGGGCGGAGCCTACCAGAGGGGCATGGCCTGGGGGCGGGGCAGGGCCTGAGAGCTCCCAGATTGGTCCCCGAGCGGCCGGCGGAGCGCCAGCTCCCCATTGGTCCCCAGCCTGGGGGGCGGGGCTGAAGCTCCGCCGCGTTCCTGCAGCTTGCCGAGCCAGTGGGGCAGTCTTATCAGCGCGGGCAGCTGGTGGCTTGTCCGTGCGCTAGCGCCCCGGCCCAATTCAATGGCCATTGTCCGCCGGCCCCTTTGTTCAGGAGGCGGCCACTTCCTGCGGGGCTGGGCTGGGGCGGGCGGGCAGGAAACGTTCCGAGCCGAGGCCCAGACACCGAGGCCGTCCCAGCCTGGGGTCAGAGGCGACGGCCACCTGCCCGAAGGTCACCCTGGGCTTGGGGCTGGGGGCTCCGAACCGAGTCAGGGGGCTGAGCTCAGCCCTTTCCTCTGGGTCTCGGTCTGCCCGTCTGCAGGGCAGGTGGATGAGCCAGAATGTCCTCTCCTAGGGGAGCTTTGCTGGGGGCCGGGCCCATGAGATCAGATCCTGCAGAGCCGGGGGTGGGACGGGGGAGGGAGGAGGAAGACCGTCTGGCGGAGCCGTGCCCCTCCCAGGTCTCTCTCCTCTGATGCCTGGCAGGGGTGACAAGCTCCAAGAGGTTAAGAGCAGCTTCACACAGGACTCATGTTCCGGGCGGGGGTGGGGGGGGACCCAACCCACTGCTTCGCAACAGGAGGGGGAGGAGGAGACCCCAGGCTGGGATGAGGCCTGGGAGGGGAGTGAGGGAAACAGCCCCAGGTGCTTCCCCACCTGGGCCAGGCCTCCTGTTCCTCCTTCACCTGGGCTCTGCCATGCAGTCCTGCTCACCATGGACAGACCATCTCCTTGAGGCCCACACCAGGGGCCTTCTTGTCCCTCACCCCTCTGCTCCACGGCTGCCCACTTACCAGGCCCCGTGGGTCAGCCCAGCGCAGCACTCTGGCTGGGCCTCAGTCACATGCTCACCTACAGCTGACAGTGAGGTCTCTGTGGGAGTGGGTGGGAGATGCGAGGCAGCCCGGGAACCACAGCTCGCCAGTCCTCACTGAGCCAGCCAAGGCATGAACGGTCCCACCCCCGCCCCCTCTCCCACCGCACAGTAGGGGCTGCTCTTGCCCAGCCCCCAGCCCGCCCTCTCCCCTCTGCCCTGGACCCTCTTGCAGTTCTTTCCTCTGAACCAACCCCCAACCCATGACCCCCTTGTAAAGCCCTCCCGGGCTCAATCCAACTCAACCAGAAAAAAACACCGCAGGTATTTCAAATGGTGGGATTTAATGTGAGGAGTCTGTCTGGGAGGTCTTTTTTGATTTTGTTTTTGGTGGAGGGGAGGTAATTCGGTTTCTTTATGCATTTTTAAATTAAATATATATATAATAAGAATAGATATATTCTTATGTATTTTTAAATTAACTTTTTATCTTACTTTTTAGTGGCGGTACTGGGGATTGAACCCAGGACCTTGTACATGCTAAGCATACACTCTACCACTGAGCTATACCCGCCCCCTCATCCAGGTCTTAGGAGAGCTGGAGGCTGCCATCTGAGTCCAGAGGAGCCCAGGGGAGAGTTGTCACTCAAACCCCACCATGGCTATGTCCCCACAGGGCTGGACCCCTCTGAGCTCAGTTATAGCCGGGGGTTCTGTGCAGAGGTTTCAGACAGAGGACACCATCCACGCAGCCAGAACATCCCATGTAAGTGCTTTTCAAAGGGCCTACACACCCACGAGGGAAATGGGGGAGCCGTGCCACCCTGGAGGCTTGGTCCAAGGAGCTGGGGGTCACAAGGTCCAAGAGAGGCAGTGGTGGCTTGAACTTGACCCCATTTGAGAGGCCAAGTGGGCAGCTGTGAAGAATCAAGGGGAGAGCCGGAGGATTGGGCGGCTCAGACCACATGCAGGGTGCCTGCCCTTGGGGAAAGCAGAGGGGAGGGGCCCCAGGCTGCCGTTTGGCTGCAGGAAGGGGCCCCTGTACCCCTGCCATGCTCCGTCTGTCCCTCTCCAGTGGGCAGCAGCGGGGCTACTGTCAACGGGCATCTGCAGGAGGACATGCTAGCGAAGCCTCATCTCGGCCACATGGGCCAGCCCCCCTGGTGTCAGGAACGCCCGCAGAGAAGGGCTGTGTGTCCCCAAAGCAGGGCGGTAGGTCCCCCCACTCTATGCTGTGGGCCCTGAAGGGGAAGACAGGTGTGAGCCAGGTGAGGCCCCAGAGCTCCTGAAGAGGTATCTGGCCATGGTGGGGTTTCGGGGTGGGGGAAGCAGGAGCCTCAGAAGGCAGGAGGGAGCCAGTCAGGGCCTTGCCCGGGGAAGGCCATGGGGCAGTGGGCTGGGGGTGGTGGCCGGGCTGCTCGAGCACGTCCCTGCGCCCCGGGTACCATAGAAAAATTGAAATAGAGGTGGGGAGACAGCTGATGGGCTGAGAGCCCTGGAGATGCATCAGAGCTGGGATGTGCAGGGAAGTGGGGACGGGCCGGCAGCCTGTCCTCGAAGGTAGCAGTGGGTTGAGGGCAGCACCCTTAAGAGCCCCCGTCCAGGGCTGTGTCCCAGCCTCCTGCACCCTGCCCTGCCCCTCCCCCATGCCCCACAGCATGGGTGCAGGGTCAGATTCCTTCCCCCAGCCCAGGCCCTGCCCTCACACCTCTTCTCCAGAAGGGAAGGACCACCCAGGGAGGGACCCTCAGGATCCTGTTCCCCACCCTCTGAGCAGGTCAGACACCCCCTGGGTCTGACCACCTGGGCCATTCAGGGCTGCATGTCACCCAGGCTGGACCTTCCGGTGGGCACCAGGCACCTGCAGCCTCAGTCCCTGTGCTGTGGCCCTCATCAGCCATGACCACTCAGCCTCCCCATATGAGGGGATGTTCCCTAGGCCACCCTCCCCTTCTCGTCCAGAATGTGGAAGGAGGCCCAGGGGTTGCTGCCC
Source organism: Vicugna pacos (assembly GCF_048564905.1). Classification (NCBI taxonomy): domain Eukaryota; kingdom Metazoa; phylum Chordata; class Mammalia; order Artiodactyla; family Camelidae; genus Vicugna; species Vicugna pacos. The sequence goes on along the minus strand of NC_132992.1, from coordinate 95,156,754 downwards.
CTCCCTGGAGCCTACTCCGTCCCCCCAGTAGCCGTGGCCTGCCCTCACCATAGCCCCTTGGTGCTCAAGCCCACAGGCACCCCATCCCTGGACAGAGGCTTGTGGACCACTCTGCCCCTATACTCTCTGTCCCCCAAGAAGCTCTCATGTCCTCCTGGCTGGCTCCTCCTCAGCTATTAGCACTGTCCCCGGGGCCCCCTCCTCCAGGAAGCCCCCCACTCCCTCTCCTAGTGCTGCTGCCGCCCGAATAGCTCGGGAGTCTCTGCAGATATTCAAGCTGCTGGGGTTGGCGCCTAAGCCAGGGAGGAGGACAGGGGTTTGGAGGACGGCTGGCAGACCCTCACCTGGCCCGGGGCCCGGTGGTGCAGGACCCTCGGGGCACCCAGCCCTGGCAGACTTGGCCAGGAGCTCCTCTTTGTGGGCGGTCGCTGTGTGAATCACCCCTCAGGCACAGGCACAAATGCAGGAAACCGCCATTCTGTTAAACTCTATTTTCCCCGGCAGAGGGGAAAGTCCGTCACACGAAGACCATTGTCCCCGGGCTCCTGCTTTCCGGGTGGGCTCCGCGGAGATGGGCTTGCGGGCTGCTGGGGCTCCTGGCTGAGCAGTTTCCCTTCGAGACCCAGGGGCGCCTACTGGGGGGGACTGTGGGGCCCGGTCCAGCCACCAGCCCAGGGCGACACCAGCAGGGCCAGGAGGCGGTGCACGCCCCAGGAGCCCGAGCTGCGCTGGGGCCGAGTGAGGTCAGAGCTCAGGTCCAGCACCCCACCCCCACATGCTCCACCTGCCCTCAGGCGTCCAGCCCAGGCCCGCCCCAGGTTTCCCCCCATCCCTGGGAGGAAGCCCCCAACCCCACCCTCCACCCCCTGCAGCCAGGGGACTCTGCCCGTGGGCTTGCTGCTCTCCTGGGGCCCTGCTGCAGTTGGGGGACTATGTCCAGACTGTGCCCTGCCCCCAGGGGAGGTGGACGGGCAGGCAGCCCTCACAATCTGTCCCACTCTTGCCCCGGGGCCTAACGTTGAGTTCCACCTGGCGCGTGGGTTACCACGTGGAAACGGGGCAATGGTGGTGCCTGAGCCGTAGCTCAGCCAGACATGGGGAAAGATGGGTGACCGAGGGGCCACCATGGGCACCCAGAGCGGTGCTGGTTAAGGGTTGTGGACAACAGGCACCCCCTCCCCACATCCTGGGGGACCCCCGTGAGGAGTCTGGGCAGCTAGTGGTGCAGGGGTGGGGCCACCCCAGTACTGGCCCCAGATTTGAGTTGGGGCTGGTGGAGGTTGGGCAGGGGCTGAGGCTGGGTGGAGGGGGGCTGGACTGGGGACTTAGTATGGGTGGAGGTGAGTGAGGCTGGACTGTGGGTCCAGGCGCCAGTGGACTCCAGGGAGGGTAGGAAGAGGGCCCCGCCCCTGGCCTGAGCACGTCTCTCCCAACCCAGCAAGCTCCAAGGGGCAGCCTGGGCGTTCAGGCCAAGGAGAAGAAAGAAGCCGCATGGCCCAGCTATTCTGGGAGGGGCTCCAAGGATAAGCTCAAAGGGCAAGGGCTCAGGAAGCCAAAGGCAGGAGCCAGGGTCTCAGAGAGAACGCGGGGGGGGGGGGCGGGGGCGGGGAGCGGCATACCCCAAGGTGGCTGAAACGCAGGCTTTGGGAGGTGCTTTCAGAGAAGGGGTCGGGGGGAGGTTGGGAGGGACAGAGAGCCCCCACTGTGGTCACAGTGGAGATGGACAGAGCTCACCACCAGCACCCTGATCGCGTTTCCCCGAAGGAGAACAAAATGGCGGAGGCGACTGTCACAGACACAAAGTCTGAGGATCTGCCTGCATGACAGACGGGGGGCTCGGCGGAGTGTCCTCATCCCCACGCACCCCTGCCACCTGCCCACCCGCCCGCTGGCCCTGCATGCCTGCCCGGGTCACGTGGACCCTCGCCCTCCGTCCTTCTTGCCCCTCACACACCTCCTTCAACCTGGCTGCTCTGAGCAAATCCTAGATGTCACTGCACACTTCAGCCTGTATCTCTGAGGCGTGGTTTCCCAGAGCGTAACTGTGACGCGCACGAATCCAGGCAGCGTTCTCGTCCCTGGACAAGGCGAGGGAACCCTTCTGCACTGCTGGTCTGATGACCCACACGAGGCCCACGCCTTGTGACTGGCTGGCGCGTCTCTTGGATCTCTTTATCCTCAGTTTCTCCCTCCCGGTGGTCTTGAGTTTGCCCCCAACCACATATCTGTTCTAGACCAAAAGTGGGGTGTGGGTGTGCTTGGTGTGGGGTGAGCCCGCATCAGTGGCTCTTCTGCCAAGAGGAGCATGCTGTCTGGTCGTCTTTTTTGTCTGTTGTGTTTTTGTGTGTGAGGTTAAATATAGCTAACATAAAGCAGACTATTTTAACCATTTTAAATTAGGAGAAAGAACATTTCTGAGATGAACAGCAGATCAAAAACATGTAACACGTGTGCAACCAGAAACACAGCCTCAGAAGACAGAAAGCAATGATGACAACTGACCCTGCAGCGGTGCTTGGAGGTGGACACACGCCAGCCCCTCTCTCGGACGCCGGCAGCTCCAGCATCCACAAGCAAAGACGTGGACAATTTGGACAACACGAGAGATAGAAAAAGGCACTCATTTTTTTTCTTTTTTAGTACAAATGGGACACTCTCCAAATCAACGGTATGAGGTCCCCAGAGAGGCCTCAGGAAGGCCTGAGGAGCAAAAGCAGCCACCCTGGAGGTGTGCAGGTAAGTAAGTGATATTCACAAATTACAGATTAAAGGTATTTCCAACTGAGAATTCTGCACCTGGCCCAGCTGTCATGCAAGGATGAGGGTATAACAAAGATATTCTCAGATATGCACAGTATTAAAATGTATCTTCCACCCATTGTATCTCAAGAAGCTACTGAAGGATGTGCTCCATTAAAATGAGGGTGTAAACCAAGAAACAGAGAGACCAGCATTCGGACCCCCTGTGTCTAACACAGGAGGGGGAAGTGAGTTCCCAGGGGCTTGTCAGGGGAGACGTCTGCCAGACAGCTGTGCCCTGTGAGCATCGGCTACCCACGTCAGACCGCGTGACACGAGAGATGGCACCTCTAGGGCAGCTGAGGATGTGGCTTCCCCCAGACGCATCTGCTTGACCCATGCTGACCCACCCTGGAGGACGGGAGAGGGCTCTGGTGGGCTTGGAAGCAGAAATATAGGATGGCCCACGCCCCAGCTGGATGCCCCGCCTGTGGGGCCTGGACGCCCGTAGGCCACCTGTGTCCCTGCCGAGTGATGGCCCCAGAACAGCTCCTGAAACTCCCCGCAGCTTCCAGGGTACTAGCAACACGTCCGTCACGACCTGGCTCCTGTGTGTCCCTTTTACTGGTGTTCTTTAAACTGTACATGACATGGACCAGCCCGCAGAGCTGGCACACAGCTCTTAGGAGGAAATCCGACACCGGTAGAGCAAAGGGACCCTCTGGGGACACGGGGCACCATGGAGACACCGAGCCTCTCCCAGGTGATCTGCAGACCCAATGCCGTCGGAGTACACATGCCTGCCACTGGTTCGTCCCACCTGTTCTGACATTTGTGTGAGAAAGAGAAGGTCCATGATAAATGAGTTAATTGTGAAAAAACTGTACAATGAGGTATGAAGATGCGCTGGAAACCGCGGCAACGAAGTGGGGTGACGCTGGCGCAGGAGTCGGCCCAACGGCACTGGATGGACAATGAAGGCTGAAGGCAGACTCCTGGCCACTTGCAGTCACTCACTCGTGTGGCCCAGGCCAGAGGCCCGAGGGCTCCCCTCCGGAGCCACTGAAAGGCCCAAAGAAAAGACCCCCGTCTCAGGTACTGGAACGTGGGGGCCCCGTAAGGGGGCGGGTCTGACAGCTTGCAGTGCAGCCCCGAGTTAACAACACAGTCAGGGCTGCCCCCAAGTCCTGAACTCAAGGAAACAGACACAGAGAGCGTGGGCCAGAGAAACCCAACCGTACCACCCCTCAGGGGTAAGACACTCCCACCCAACAAGGATGTGCTGCAAAGAGAAAGAGGGAGAGAGAACAGACACCACGGGGCTAAAAACCTGATGGCAGAAACTTGGGGAAAAAACGAAGGATTGAAAGATGAAATGGAGAAACTCTCCTGCATGGCAGAACTGAAAGGCACAGAGTCGCAAATGCAAGGGAAGCTAAGACAGTAAGGGGCTCATTCATGAGACTAAGCACCCAACTGATTGGAGTTCCAGACAGAAGAGAGAGAACGGAAGGGGACAGAGGATACAGGAAACCACTCACACAAGTTTCCCAAACGGAAGGGCGCGCGCTTCCAGACGGAGACGGTCACCAGCTACTCGGCCAAGGGCTGAGAAACCCAGTTGCAGGCAGGACGTTATGGAACTTGGGGACCCAAACGGCTGTAGAGGGAAGGGAAGGTCAGGGATTGGGGCAGCTCAGCGGTCAACCTGACACGGGAAGCCTTCATCGTGGGAAAAAGTTTCCAGCCACGATTAACCATCCGGTCAGTGAGGGGCTGGTGACATTTCCACACCAGTGTAAACTCCCAAGTCATCAGTTTCCATGAGGCATTTTGAGGATAAGGAGGAAGTGGACAGGGAAGGGGGAGGCATGGAGCCAGCGACCCTGGGACGGAACTCAGCAGGGAGTAGTGAGGGAAGCCCCTGGGTCCTGGACAAGGGGCACCAGCCCAGGGTCGAAGGAGGAGAGCCCCGGGGGCTGGCGCCAAGAAAAACTGCAAGGAGGACCAGGTACGTCGACCTTGGTGGGGGCAATCAGTTCCCCCAGAGAAACAGAACACGTGTGTGTATACAGTACACGTGAAATAGGAGATATATATATATATTTATTATGAGGAATTAATTGGGGCTCACGCAGCAGTTACAGAGACAGACAACTGCCCAGGTCCGCAGCCAGCTCACTGGAGCCCAGGGGAGCCGCTGGTGTGTGTCCCCGCCGAGTCCGAGTCTGCAGGCAAGAGGAGACCGCAGTCCGAGCTGGAGGACCACGGCAGGGAGCGCAGACCCTGCACTCATTCTGCTCTGTTCGGGTCTCCAGAACTGGATGAGGCCCATCGCGTGGTGGGAGGGCATCTGCTTTCCTCAGTGCGCCTGTCGCCACCCAGACACACCCAGGATGATGTCCCGCTACATACCAGGGCACCCGTGGCCCGGCCAAGTTCATACATGAACTTAACCATCACAGAAGAGGTGAGGATTACATCAGAAAATCACAGGTGCAAGGAAGGGTAACCTGAACGCACTTAATGCGCCACGGGGTGCGCGCTCTCATAAAAGACACCGGCACCCAACTCTGACTCAGCAAGAGATCCTGAGCTGGACACACCGGGGGAGAAGGCAAGGGACGTGTCCACACACAGGAAAAGACAAAGCCTCCCGGCCGCCAGGTGATGGCCCCATGCCATCGTCTACACCCACACCCGCCCACCTCACCTCCTCTTCACAGGCCTAGCCTCAGGGCTGGGGGCGTTCACCCTCCCTGGGGTGTGCTCAGGGAAAGTTTTGCCCCATGCCCTCTGGTCCAGACCTTGGAGGTGAATAGTCATTGGTCCACACAGTGAGAGCTTCTGGGCAAGTGTTCCCTCCTAATTTGCAGAGATACCCCTCCCTTCACCGAAGCTGCAGGATCTGTAGATGATGCCTGGGCCACAGCAGCCATGTTGTGATCCTGAGGCTGAGTAGGGGGCTGAACTGCCATGCATGGGGGAGGTGCTCTATGGACAGCTCCAGGGCCTCGTCCTTCCAGATTTCTCGTGTGAGACTGCCAACCCCGAGCTGTCTGAACTATTGGAGGTGGCTCTCCTGGCAGCCTGTGGCTGAGCTTGCCTGACCACACTGCAGGCAGAGGGAAAACGCTACCACCAATAAATCCAGAAACAGCTGCGCGAGCACACACCTGGAGGGACCCACCAGAAGCACAGCCTGAAGGGTTGACAGTGGCCACCTCTGGGGGCCGAGGTGTGGAGATGGGTGGGCCAGGGACTAGCAGTTCTGGGTATGCATCTTGTGCTAATATTTAACATTTTTCTTTTTCCTGTTGCCATGTGCGTGCATCACTTTGACAGAAATTAAAATTAACTGAAAAAAAAATCAAAACAGGGGAAGGGTATAGCTCAGTGGTAGAACGCAGGCTTAGATGCACAAGGTCCTGGGTTCAATCCCCAGTACCTTCATTAAAAAAAAATATGCAAAACACCCAAACCCAAACCACCACCCGCAAAAAACACCCACCCCCCACCAAAGTTCCCTAACTCAGTTGAAAAGAAAAGGCTCCTCTCGGCGCCCAGCAGAATCACGGGTTTTGTGTGGCCTCCGCTCCCTGCTGCTGCCCCTGGCACCCCCGAGGTCCCCAGAAGGTGGCCCTGCTGTACTGGGGTCCTCAGCCCCTTCGCTTAGCAAAGCAGACCTCGGCGCCCAGCCTAGCTGCCCTCTGCCCCCTGCTGCAGGGACGAAGAAGTTACGACTCACCCCCCACTTTCAGGGCAGCCTGTCGTCCGTAACCAGGTGGCCCCAGTCCGGCCCCTGCCAGCCGCCCCATGCACGCTCCTCCTCCCCTGGCTCCCTGCCTGTGAGGTATCATTCCTCCTCTGGGATGTCCATGGACCCCTACAGCTCACCGCTGTCACCCCTGGCGTCCTGCCCAACCCCTCACTCTGGGCCCGTCCTCAGGCGTCCCCTGCACCCCTCCTGCCACCAGCGCCTGGACTCCATGCCCACGGCCCTGGCCTTGACCCTCCGTGTCCCCTCTGGCTCAGCCTGTGTCTGGGCATTAGTTCTCTGCCTGCTGTGGACTCCTAGCTTCTGACTCCCCTGCTTCCTCCCAGGCTCCTGCTGCCCTTCATCCCTGGGGTCTGTCACATCAGGAACTAGCATCCTCATCTCTCTGGACCCACGGGCTGCCCACCACTCACTCTGGGGAAGGAAGGAAGGAAGCCAACATCCACCTATCCGCCTGCCCAGGCTTCTGGGCACTGCCCGAGGGCATCCTCCAGCCTGGCGCCACCAGGAAGCCCCAGGCACCAGGCTACCGGGACCCCAACCCCTTTGGGACCACGTGCAGCCACCCACTCCTCCCACCCTGGTCTGGACAGACGACCAGAGAAAAGGGAGTCAGCAGACCCCTCCCACAGGATCCCACCGGCTCCCGGGATGCCTCCCCCTGCCCTCCCCATGTCCACACCGTGATCCCCGGAACCTGGGAACGTGAAACCTTGCATGGCCGAGACGAGACTCTGTGAAGGACCGGAGATGGGGGATCCTGGCGGACAGAGGGGGGCCAGCGTCGACAGGGGGTCCTTATGGGGGAAAGTAGGTGGGTCAGAGCAGAGGAAACAAGGCAGCAGAACAGGGCTGAGGTGCTGCTGCCGTGAAGACGAGGACGGGCGGGGGGCCACTGCCTCAAAAGGCTGGAAAAGGCCGGGAACGGAGTCCCCCCCCAGCAGGCTTGCAACCCTAGGCACATCTTGGCTTTAGCGCAGTGAGGCTGCGTTGGGCTTCTGTCCTCAGAGCTGTCGGGTGACATCTGTGCTGCTTCAAGCCACCAAGTCTAGGTGGCTGTTTTGGCAGTGCTGGGGCCCTGACACCCAGGTCTCAGCAGGATCTCAAAGCCTCCACATTCCCAGATCCAGAGGTGGCTTCCCAGAGGGCCCCCTGGTGTCCACCAAGTCCCCCTTCCCCCGGAGAGTGGCCCTCCACGCAGGCTCCTCCTCTGCACCTGCTCCCGAAGGGCCCGAGGTCACCCACCTACATGGCCACCACTCTGTACAACGGCCAAAGCCCCTCTGAAGGTCTCCTACTCTCCCTGGCCCAGGCAGCCACAGTGACCTCAGAGAGGCACGGCCTGACCACCATGCCCCTGCCTGGAGTCTTCCATGGCCCCCAGTGCCCTGTGAGAGGGCCCAGCACAGCCCTGCCGGCTGCCCCAGCACCATGGACCCCTCTTCCATCCTATCCTCCTCCTTCATTCTCAGGTGTCTGGGAACAGCACCTTCTCAGCAGGGCCACCCCACGGCCCAGCCCTCCTCTCCCCGAAGCCCTCTGAGCCCCCGCCCCAAGCTGCCCGGCACACAGCAGGCACTCTGGAAAAACGGGTGGACTCCTTTGTCTTTTCCCTGCTTCCTGTGTCTGACTATGGCCTCACCGGAGACGCTGCACTGCACCTCCTGCCCCAGGTCCACAGTTAGACCTACCATGACGGGTCCCAGGGTGTGTGGGAAGATGGGGCTGGGTGGCCGGAGGTGGCATGAAACATCCCTGAAGGGTCTCACTGATACACTTTTCCTTAAAAAAAAGTTGAACTAAAATCCACATCACCTTAACCATTTCACCTTGGAGGCTTCAGAGGCCTTTAGTACATTCACAACATTGTGCAAGCATCACCTCTTGTCTAAGAATGTTTTTGTCACTGTCCCCATTAAGCAATCACTCCCCACCCCTGGCCCTTGGCAACCCCTAATCTGCTGTCTCCGTGGATTTACTTACTCTGGACACTTCACATAAATGGATCATACAATAGGTGACCTTCTGTGTTTGGCTTCTTTCACTCAGTCTTTAAGGTTCATTCATGTGGTAGCACATGTCAGAATCTCATTCCTTTTTATGGCTGCATAATATTCCAGTGTCTGGCTAGACCACATTTTGTTAATCTGCTCAGCACTGGATGGACCCTTGGGTGGCTGCCACCTTCCTGCTCTTGTGCAGAGTAAAAGTATCTGTTTGAGGCCATCTTCAGTTCTGTGGGAGGACACCTGGGAGTGGGACTGCTGGGTCACATGGTGACTCTAGTTTACCTGCCCGAGGCCCTACCAGGCTGTTTCCTGCAGGGGTGGCACCTGGCTGCTACTTTGAAGCACACACGTTCCGCAGACTACATCGCAAGCTGCCTCAGCCTGCATGAACGTCAAATGTTACTTCCCCCCAAATGTGGGCAAAACACTGCTCTGTGGACGTGCTGACTTTTCCCAGATGCTCCGAGCCGGAGCTTCTGGGGGCTGAGGGGCTGGGAGCAGTATTCCTTATGGCTCCTCCGTGGTCTGGGCCACTGCTATGCCAGCTTTGTGATTTGTCCTTGAAGGAAGTGGCTTGTGCTTGAGGGAGGGAGCCACCCCCAGGCCTCACGTGTCTGGGGTGGGCCCATCTTCTGGGATGGGCTCTCTGGTGGGTGGTCTCTCTGGCCCCAGCACACTCTGGCCAGGCCAAGGCCGGGGAGCACACGTCCCTACAGAGTCACAGGGGGTGATGGCTAGTCTCTTATGATGCCCCTATGACCATGCGTCCCAAGTCCCCTGTCCTTGGGAAGTCCCCTCCCCTGGAATCTGGGGTGGCGGGGACTTACTTTCTGGCCCTTTGGATGCAGAAGTAATGATGCCATCGGGCACCTGGGGCTGGTCATGAGAGGCTTGGCCCCCGGTCCATGTATCATGTGCCGGAGAAGCCGCCACGGAAGAACCCCGCTGCTCTGAGACCGCCATGCTCGAGCAAGCCCCGGCCAGCCACATGGAGAGGCCGCACACAGGGAGCCAGCCAGCCAGCCACAGCTGTTCCAGCCAGCCAGCTAACGCACCAGGCTAGGGGCGAAGAACGCATCCTGGACGGGCATCCCGCTCAGCCTTCAGAAGACTCCACCCCAGCTGCCACCTGATAGCACCCCAGAGAAACCCAAGGGGGGCTGCCCAGCTGAGCCAGGGCCATCCCCAGACCCGGAGAGAGAGGAACAGATGGGAGCTTTCAGCCATGAAATCTCAGGGTGCTCTGTCACACAGCAGTAGACAATGGGGACACGGAGTTAATTTTAAGGCCACATGGCCAGCCCCACCTGGGCTACCCTCCCCAGGGCCACAGTCCAGGGAGCAGGCCAGGTCAGGGCCCAGTTGCCCGACCCTAGCATGTGCGCCTGCCCCTGGGTGGTGGCAGCGACCGCATCTGGAGGGGGTCTTGGGATCCACACCCAAGAAAGTGTGGGGCGGGACTTCTCGTGGGCGGGAACAGCAGCTGGCTCCTGAGGTGGAGGAGGGACAGCCCCAGAGATGGGGAGAGGCAGCTCCTCCCGGTGGGGCAGGTGGGGCAGGTGGACAGTCCAGCTGGAGCCAACTCCTCTCAGCCCCCAGGAACCGGGAGGGGAGGGCCTGGCTCTGCCTAGGCCCTGGCCCCTCCCCCAGCCCCCACTCAGGCTCCTCTGGCCAGGCCCTCTTTCCATCGCTCGCTCTCCTCTCACCCGGGGCTCCCTAGAGGAGTGTATGCTCTCCCCAGCCACCCCCCTCAACGTCCACTCAGTGACCGTGCGCGCAGCCCCAAGTCCACCTCTTCTCTCCTCCTCTCGCTGGCTCCACTAGGCAGCTATGACCGCCAGCTTCTCTCTTCAGGGCTTAGTCGCCCTTTCCCTCGAGGACTGTCCCCACCCCTTAATGACCAATCTTGTAATGTGCTCAACCGCGGTGGGGGAGGCATCCTCTCGGCTCATCCCCACGCCCCCCCACCCCCACCCCGCAAGCTGCACCGCGCAGCGATCTCTCTCCCAACTAAGTTCCAGCGATCACCTCTCAGGCCCGTCCCCTCCAGTCGTGCCCGCCCAGCCCGGCCGCACACTCGGCTGGCCCCCACCCTGCCGCGGGGTCCATTTGGCGAGCCCCCGCCCTGCTCACACCCTGCGCGGCTCCGGGAGCGCCCCGCAACCACCAGCGCCCCACCTGCAGGCAGGTGCTACCTGCGCGCTGGGCCCGCTGGTTTCCGCCGAGCCGCCCGTCCCGTCCCGCCCCGCGCGCACTGGGCATGCCCAGAGCCCGGTCACGCGCCCGCCCGCTCTAGTCCCGCGCGGACCCTGCCCGCGTCCGCCCCGGGCCCGGCTGCCCCGCGCGCCGCCATGGAGCACATCGAGGGGGCGGCCGTGGGCCGCTGCGCAGCCTCGCCCTACCTGCAGCCGCTCACGCTGCACTACCGCCAGGTGAGCCCGCCCGCCCGCCTGCCGCGCCTGCCGCGCCTGCCGCGCCTTCCGCGGCCTTCACCCGGCTCGGGAGCCCCGCCCCCGGCCCGGGCCCCGGAGCTTCGTCCCGGACTCCGGAGACCCGCCCACCCGCCCCTCGGCCCGTCCCTCGGCCCGCCCACTGCCTTGTGGTCCCGCCCCGCGGGGCCCCGCCTCCCCTCTGAGCGCTCTGCGGGTGGGGCCAGGTTGGAAAACCTGTGGAACGCCCGAGTCGGGGAGGGTCCGGGAAGGGACCTCTCCGGGAGAAGGGAGACCGCTCATTCTCCCAAGGAGGTTTTACTGGACCTTGGCCCTTTTTGCGATGGGACGAATTGGGCGGCCCCGAGATCAGGGAAAGCTCCCTGGAGGTGGTGGTCTCCATTCTGGGCAGCGGAAGAAGGAGAGTGGAGGGAGGAGGCTGGAGAGAGAGCCGCTGAGCACTGCAGAGCCTCTCTAGGTGGGCTTCCTCCCGAGGGTACCTCCTACTGGCAGGCTGGCTCCCAGGGCGTCACCTCCTCCTGCCCGTCGCTGGGAGGTGCGTGCATATAGCAGGCTAACAGGGAACAGTTGTTGGTGAAGAAGCGGCTCTTCCACTTCGGGCCCAGACCTTCTACTAGCGGCTCCACCTGCCCCCGCGCGTGGTGTCCTGCTGGAGTTCCTCCGCGCCATCCAGGAGGAGACTGCTCCCGCCACGCCTGATGCGCCCCTCCATGCCCCCGCAGTCAGTACAGGTGGTCCAGGACTTTGGTTCCCTTGGGCTGCGGCATCCCGTTTCCCCTTCCTCCCTAGACCCCTTCCTCTCGCCAATGCATGGAGCCCTCTTGGCCTCCAGTCTGAGGGAAGCTGAACCCCCACTCTCCTTGTTGCTGTACCCCTGTTGGCTCCAGGGGCCAGGGAATTCCTGTCCCCGGCGTGGACCCAAGTTGGCAGCGCTGGCCTAGGGCAGAAGCCAGGGTCAGCTGAGGGGCAGAGTGTAGGGACGTGGAGGTCGCTGCCCTTGCCCTGGTGCTGGCCTGGGGCGGGGATGCCCGCATTGGTTGCATATCCTCCAGGCGCTGGGCCTCTGGGGCAGCAGGTGGGCACCCAGCGGTCCAGGTGTGTGGCTACTCTGGCCCTCGGCCGCGGCACTCTTCCCCACTCCCTGTGAGGTGCAGATGGGTCCTGGCACCCGAAGCTCTGCTCCTGCAGGCGGCGGGCTGTGGTGGGCACGGGCTGGAGGGCAGGCCAGCAATCCTTCGGGGCTGCGGGTCACTGGACAGGGCAGTGCATACCACCAAGGGCCATCTGCAGCTTTGGGCCGTTAGCAACCTGTGGCCAGGGGAGATAAGGTGGATGGACAGACAGACCGACAGTAGGCAGGATGCCCCTTTGGCTCTGAGGTCTGGGGTCTTGGGTCTGTTTTGCACTGCAGTCCTGTTCCTTCCTCCCAGGGCCCGGAGGATGAGCCAGGCCCGGGGCCTGACCAGCTGGGCGGGGGTCCTTTTGGAGGGGCTGTCTGGGCCTCAGTGGGCCTCTCTGGACCTTCCCTTGTGCCCCGCCTTGGCTGGAGCTAAAGGTCTGACAGATGTTTTGATTGTGAGCTGAGAGGGTCTCTAAAACTCACACAGGGTGACATGCACCCTGAGGGAGACGGGGACACAGCAGGCACGTGACATACTGGGGGGTCAGGCTTCCCTGGAGCCTGTCCGGGTGGGAGGCTGGCCCTGGGGTGACCGGGTTGCAGGCAGGCCCAGGCCTGCCTCTCGAAGGTGGCGCTTCACAACAGCCTCCCAGGCAGCCCGGCCTGCACACCACAGGATGTTGGCTCCCCCTCCACCTTGGAAACCGAGGCTGCTGGCCATCCAGGATGCCTCTGTCTCCCGGCCAGGCTCAGACCAATTTTCCCAGCTTCCCTCAGACTAACATGTGGGCCTCTGGGTGTCAGGTTCCATTGCCTGGAATGCCTTTTCTTCTCTTCTGTGGGGCCCGGAGCAGTGTCACCTCCTCTAGGAAGTCCTCACAGAGTCTGTGCCTTAGTGTCCTCCCTTTTCTGCAGCCCTGGCTGCACTCTGTGTCTCAGGTTCTCAGGTCCACGCCCATTTCATGGCTTGAACGGGGCCCCACGTGTGGGCCAGGAGCTCGCCAGGGCCGCAGGGCTGACCCAGGGGCTGAGGGGCAGGTAGGCTGAGCATGCTGGCGATGGACAGTCAGAGGGCAGGGCTCCAGGGCCGTGCGGCCAGCCTCATCTTCAGAGACCCCTTGGGGAGGGGTCGGGGCCAGGTGGAGTAGCCCGGAGAGTGGGAGCCCGCCTCCAACAGTGGTGTCCCGCTGGCAGGATTCTGACCCCTCCTACCCACTGCCTGCTGGAACGTCCTTAGTGTCAGTCTGGCTGCCCCAATAGTCCCCGTCCAGGCCTCTGCCCCGCACTGCCTTTCATCCGATGAATGCTGCCTGAAGCCCTGGGAGCCCAAGGCAACAGGGCGCCCAGCGTGGAGGAGCAGGATGTCAGGGGAAGTGACCCAACAGCAGGACCACAGGATGCAGCAGAGACAGCCCAAGACAGAAAGTGGGCTGGGGAAGGGGTTACCCCACTGTCCAGTTGGCATCACTGAGTCACCGGGTCCCGCGGTGTGGTCTCCCCGGCTCAGGCGCGCCCTTCTCCAGCTGCTCCTGGAGCTGGTGCCCTCTGGGGAGGCCTGCCCGCCCGTCCTGCCCTCCCCTCTCCCTTTGTCCAGTGGCCCAGGGGAGCTTCAGCAGTGAAAACCTGATGTTTGCTTTACTTGCTTGGGACCCCCTGCCCTGACTGTGAGGATGAGTCGTGCCCACCCTACCCCCGTACCCCCAGGGTCCTTCCCACACTTGGTGACGGTGTACATTTCTTTGCATCTCCCGGTGCTCACCCTGTGCTGGGTGGTGGCTCGTTGCTGTGCCTGGGACACCTTCCCACCCTTTGCCCTGGTTTTCTGCCTCCCTCTTGAGAGCATCAGGCTGTCCTTGACCTCCCTGGCCAGCCTGGGCGCCCCCCTCCCCTCACCTGCTGCAGCTCCTGGCTTCTGACGGCCCCAGGCCCTGACTGGGTCTCCCCGGGAGGAGCCGGTGTGGCAGAGCTGAGTGGCATTTTCAGCTCCCTGGGGCACCTCCGCCTGTGCTGGCAGCCCTTCAGCCCACCCTGACCACTGCCTTGCCTCTTTCAGAATGGCACCCAGAAGTCATGGGACTTCATGAAGACCCACGACAGGTGAGGGCCCAGCCTGGCTGGCCCCTGGGGAGACTGGGGCCCAGGGGCACAGAGCCCCACCTTGCACCTGCATTCTGAGTGTCCCCACTCCCTGTCCTCTCACTGAGGGGTCTGCCCAAGGCCTGGAGACTGGGCTAGGTCCCAGCCCAGGCCTCCTGGACCATGATGGTGGGCAGGCCCTCTTGGAACTTAGGCCATCCAGGTGCCTGTGACCCCGAGCATCGAGAGTGTGGCCAGATGGCAACGTGGATTCAGGAGTGTGGCTGGCAGCCTCTGGCCAACAAGGGCCACATGTCCCATCAGTCACCTATCCTCAGCTGCTGCCACCCCCGGCCTGCCCAGCTGCCCGAAATGTCCTCCACCCTCCCCAACCCCATCCTACCAGCTGGAGTACAGTCGGCCTGGGTCCTAGTCTGACTGTGTAACCCTTATGCCCTCTGACCTCACTGGGGCCTCAGTCTCCCCATCTGAGCAAGGGGCCCAACATTCCTGGGCTGTTGAGGAGAGGAAGTGGGCTAGGCGGACCGGGCCCAGGAGGCCGGCAGCCGGGGCCCCCAGGGAGGTGAGGTGATGGGTTGCTTCTGTGCTGAGCTCAGCCCTCACTTCGCAGTGTGACCATTCTCATGTTCAACTCTTCTCGGAGGAGCCTGGTGTTGGTGAAACAGTTCCGACCAGGTGAGGCGGCCAGAGTGAGGTGTGGGGGAAGGGACACCTGCAGAGTCACCTTCAGGCCCCTGTGGTCCTCGGGTCAGAATGCAGATGCAGGGGGAGAGCTCTAGAGGAAACTGGGGCCTGGCCAGGGGGTCTGGCCCAGAGTGGGTCACCTAGAGGTGGCCACCACACAGGTGTGACCATGGTCTGCCCTCCTCGCAACCAGCTGTGTATGCCGGTGAGGTGGAGCGCCTCTTCCCAGGGTCCCTGGCTGCCGTGGACCAGGACGGGCCCCAGGAGCTGCAGGTGGCACTGCCTGGCTCGGCAGGGGTGACGTATGAGCTGTGTGCTGGCCTCGTGGACCAACCTGGGCTCTCGCTGGAGGAAGTGGCCTGCAAGGAAGCTTGGGAGGAGTGCGGCTACCAGCTGACCCCCTCTGACCTGCGCCGGGTTGCTACGTACAAGTGAGTGGGGCTGGGCATCCTGCCGTCTGTGCAGCCCAGGGTGATGGGGCAGGCTTCCTGGGAGGGAGTGAGCACCCCATCCCCAGGGATGTGCAAGCAGGGTGATTCCTCCTTGTTGTTCAGTGTGGGGCTGGGAGAGGGTTGGATGCACTTCAGATTGTGATGCAGGCCGGAACCTGGGGCTCTCGGGGCACTTTTGCAGCATGCCCGGCCCCATGCCCCCACCTAGCCGCGTGGGGCTGGGTCCTGGTGGCAGCTGCTGCTAACAGATGCCTCTGCTTCCTGTGGGATTAAGCACCGGGCGCTGGGGGTGGGGTGAGTCACAGATCTGCTCTAAAGGTGGCTCAGGGTTGGGGCTGGGGGCTCCGGCACTCCCGGGGATGGGGGACGAGTGTGGCCTGAAGCCTGGACTTCAGGGCCTGCCCCCACCAAGCCCAGGTGCCCAACTGCCACTCACTCTCCCCACGAGGCTCGCAGCTGGGGCCGTCTTCCCAGGACAGGGTGTTGGGGTGAAGTCCCCCTTGCCCTTGGGATGCTGCAGTGGGTCCCCAACCCCAGTGAAATCCAGCAGGACCAGGGTCTCGCAGGGTCTCACAGTGTCCCCCCAACACTGAGCACCAGCTCCTGGCCGCCTTCTCCAGAGACAGAGGGGGCCTTGGAGAGTCTGCCTTCTCTCGGTGCAGCACAGGGGCCACTCAGTGCTGGGCCTGGGGCTCCCTGCCTCAGCAATGCCCAGGCCTTTTCCAGGTGTCCTCAGCCTCGGGGTGGGTTTCAGTCCTGGGAAGGAGGTGGGCCAGGGTCTGGGGCCTCTATATCACATGTGGCATTTCCACACCAAAGGGCCAGACATCATGATGCGAGGGCCCTCAGTTATCTGCAGGCGTCCTTTGTGTGGCCAGCTAGTGGCCGCTTGGCCCCTGAGCCTTCTGGCTTGAGGTGCAGGGGGCAGGAAGAATCCATGGGGTTTGACCTGGGGCAGGGGGTGAGCTAGTGGGCAGGCAAGGAGGAAGGCAGGTGGAGGGTTGGGTCCCCCCGAGGTGAGTCCTGGCAGAAGGGCTGCCTGCCAAAGACTCGGGGGTGACGGGACGAGCAGCCCCGGCTGCAGTGGTTCCACAAGCAGGGCCTCGGGGCTACAGCCTGATCCTGAGGGCACTGGGGAGCCAAGGAAGGTTCTAGACAGGGAACAGCGGCTCAGACTGCGTTTTAGAGGTGAGGGCGCTGTGGGGAAGCTGGAGTGGAGGTCAGGAAGCCTGACTCTCTCCGGGATCCTGACTGCGGGCTGGACCAGCAGCACTGCTCGTGCTGCCCTGTAGGAGAGCCCATCTCTTCCTTCAGTGGCCTCCGAGGTGAGCCAGGCCACTCATCTGCCAGTCCTAGGTGACAAGGCCCAGGTGCTGGTGTGAGGTCACCTCACAAAGGACGTGTCTGAATGAAGAGGGAGAGGCCTGGCTGGGCACGTTCTTCTCAGCGCCTGCCTCCTTCACAAGCCGGAGGAAACTAGGCCTGGAAACCCCACAGACTAGCCGCTTCCATCAAAGGCACAGGCTGTGGCCGCCGGCGGAAATGGGCCATCAGGAAGGGTCTGAGGGAGATTAAGGGGCTGGAGGGCAGAGGAAGCAGCTGGGTGAGGTCAGTCTGTGTGGGGGCCCCGCCTGCGGGTGGGGGGCTTGGGGGGAGGGGGATGGAAGCCCCTTTGGTTCCGCGCCTTGCCTGTGTGCTGGGCGCATCTCCAAGGGGGACTCCCACCCAGCAGGCTTCGGCTGGCCTCAGCCAAACTCCTGGGAACCCAGGGTCTCACTTACCCCTAGACATCCCCCCAGACACCCCCTGGTTCCTTTCCCTTCCTGGTCTGGAATCCATACTGGCCCCTCCGTCACCCTGCTCTCACGGTGACAGTTGCCACGGCTGCCCACTCTTGCCTTCCACTGGTGCCAGTCTGGGCCACTGCCCTCTGCCTGGTGTCTGTCCCCTCCTGGTGGCCAGCAGCCCCCTCCTGGCCACCACCCACTGAGGGAGGGGACTCCTTTATACCCTTGTCCAGCCTAAGAACCATGGGCCTCGTCCTGAGGGCCTCACCCCAATCCTGCCCCCCACCTCCATGAGCCCCAGCCCCTCGCCCAGCCTGGTAGTGATGTCCTGCAGGTGTCAGTGGGGGGAGGTCTCACAGGCCCAGGCCACGTGGGCTTCCTGCCGGTCTGGAGCCCTGGGTGTCAGTCTGGGCCCACTGTGAGGAGAGGCCCTGGCTGAGGTCCCAGAGCGAGCCAAGGGGCAGGGCCTGAGCGAGCGTCTGTGCTGCAGACTAGCCCGTCAGAGAAGTCACGGCTTTCAGCAGCCTGTGTTTACAGCCTCACGGTGGGTGCGGGGCGGCAGTCCACTGGCTGGGGCCCTGGGTCCCCCCACCGCTCAGCGTCTCACTGCGCTGCGGTCAGGCATCGGCTGGGCCTGAGGTCTAGCCTGGGGCTCAGGGCCACCCTCCTAGCTCATGCAGTTGTGGCAGAATCCAGCTCCTCGTGGCTGTGTGACTGAGGGCCCCATTTCTGGCTGGCTGTTAGCCAGGGACCATGGTCAGCTCCCAGAGGCCGCCCCAGGCCCTGGCCACGTGGCCCTTCCACTGCACGGTGGCTGCTTTATCTTCAGAATAGCAGGATAGCATCTGTCTCTGTCTGATTTTTTCCATTTCTGACCTCCAAACCTTCAAAGAAGAGCTCACCTGATTAGGCCAGGCCCATCCAGGATCATCTCCCTTTTGACGAACTTGAAGTCACCTGATTAGGGCCCTTAACTACATCTGCAGGATTTCCCACCTTCATCACCTGACCTCTCCTGATCATGTTGGGAACCTAATCATGTTGGGAAGTCATATCCAACACATTACCAGATTTCCCCCACACTCCAGGGGAGGGGATTACCTGGGGTGGGTACACTGGGGTGGGGGTCAGAGAGGGCAGTGGGGGTGTGTCCTGAAGGGGTGGGATGGGAAGGGCTGTGGGAGGGGCAGGGGTGGCCGGCAGGGCCTGTGTGGATGCCTTCAGCTGATGCTGTCTCCTTCCGTAGGTCTGGCGTGGGACTGACCGGCTCCAGCCAGACCATGTTCTATGCAGAGGTGACAGATGCCCAGCAGGGTGGCCCAGGCGGGGGCCTGGCCGAGGAGGGTGAGCTCATTGAGGTTGTGCACCTGCCCCTGGACGGCGCCCGGGCCTTTGCGGACAACCCAGATGTTCCCAAGACCCTTGGTGTCATCTTTGGTATCTCGTGGTTTCTTAGCTGCGTGGCCCCTGGCCTGGGTCCCCAGTGAGCCTCTAAGGGGTCTGCATGGGGCTGGTCTGGCCACCTGCCCTGCTGACCCAATAAAGGCTGGTGTAGCTCTAGCCTGTGTTCTCTGACCTCGCGTGGTGGCCGGGGCAGGCTGGGAGGCAGGGATGGTAGGGTCTCCGTGAGAACCCCCAGCTCCACCAGAGCAGAAGCCTGGGCTGCGGGCCACGCAGGGAGCTATTGCGGCTGGCAGAGTGTCGCCTCTGGGGGCAGGAGAGGTTGGGGACTCACTCAGGCCCAGTGCTCAGGGCCCATTGGGCACTGGGCCACGGACAGAGCTATGGCCACGGTAGTGGCGGCTGAGCTAGCCGTGTCAGGAGCAGGTGCAGACCGCACCACAGGGTGTGTGCTCCTCGCTTCTGGGCAGAGGAGGGGTCCCCACCCTGACCAGGGCTGGGCCAGCACCCTTAGTAGCCCCTGTGCCCCCGAGTGTTGGTGTTGGGGTGTCACCCCGCCCACTGGACTTCATGCGGTGTAGCCCTGCACACTGTCCTGTCATGGGGGTCAGGGACTGCGTGAGCTGCCCTCCATGACCCTTGAGCATCTGGGGTCACAGGAGGGCTGAGTGCCGACTCAGCCAGGCACCCAGTAAGATCTCTCCATCCAGCGGGTGGGCTGGAGCCCACTGTGAGGAGTATGTGCTGGTCACCATGGCTGTGGGCACTTGTGGGTGCTGCTGGGCCATCCATTAGGGATGGGGGCCTAGCCTGAGGGCCAGTGAGGCTTCCTAGAGGGTAGGCCGGCCTGATGCTTTTTGAGGGTGGTGACCTGGCCTGGCCCCTCCCCAGAGCCCTCCAAATCCTCCAGTCGGCCCCTTGGGTGATGCCCTCAGGGATGAGATGGGGGCAGCCTGGGTCATGACCCACTGTTCCTGGGGAGGGCAAGGTGTCCAGGAGATGCTGCCCTGAGAGCAGGTGGGGACACCTCACCAGAACTGAGGTCCCCTTGCCCCACCCCAGGCAGGCAGGTGTTTGCTTTCCTTCCTGCTGGCCAAGGAATGCTTGTGGCTGAGCCCAGTGGGGAGGGGCACGGTGCCCACAGCCCCTGAGCCTGGCCTTTGAGGCTGCCCAAGGCAGCTGTGCCCAGGGGGCCCATTTGAGCAGCACCACCTGTATGCAAATGCCGGCTGTGACCCAGGTGCGGCCACCCAGGTAGGGCCTCCTGGGAGCCCAGCCAGGTGAGTGACTGCTGTGTGGGGGATGTGTCCAAGGGCCGCAGGGCTGGCGGGCTGCTGTGGGGTCCTGAGCAACCCAGCTCCGGCCTGTCCAGAGGAGGCCTAGTGGGCTGCCCTGGGCCCTGGGCCATCTGGAGAATTCCCAGGACAGGGGCTCTGCCCTGCCTAGAGCTGCCCCCCTGCCTCCCTCTTGCAGCCTGCCTGATGCCCACATCCTGAGCTCCCCTGGCCTCCTAGGCTGGCCTGCAGGCACTGCCCGCTGCCTCAGAGGGGCCTCTGGTGGGTACTGCGTGGGGCTGGGGTCTGCTCTGGGGAGCAAGGCAGGGCAGGAGGCAGGGGACAGAGCCCTTGGACTTGGGTGCAGTCCAGCCCCTCACTCGGCTCTGCAGCCTGATGGGCAGGTCAGCAGGCACCACCGCTAGGCCTAATGGAACTGGCATCAATTTCCCGGCATTGGAGGGGGGGCTGTAACCGGAAACTCCCCTCCCTAGCCACTATATTTAGCACCGCAGCACACGGGCGGAAGCGCAGCTCACTCCTGAGCCCAGCTGGCTCTGTCCAAACACCGGGCCGCCTGCACCCCAGCCTGGTCCCGAAGCCCCTGGCGGGGCTAAGCAGCCCCACCTTGCCTGTGTCTTGTCCAGCCTGAGTTCAGCACCTGCCCCAGAACGTGCCGGGAGAGCCCCCGCTGCTGGGGGGCTGGGAGAGGGAGCCCTCAGGCTGGGGGCGGGCGAAGCCGGGAGACTGAGGGGCGGTGTGGCCCAGTGGGCCCCAGAACAATGATGATGGTCCTTCTGGAAGAGGCAGCCTGGTCCAGCAAGGGTGGAGGCAAGAGCCCTGGCTGCCACCGGATCTCCAGCCCTCTGGCCCAAGGGCTACAGAAATCTCTGCAGGAGGGGACCCCAGGAGGGAGGACCCCCTTCTCCCAGCAGCCCCGGCTCCTGTCCCTTCCCTCAAGCGGCCAGCTTCCTGACTTGACCCTCTTCTGGGTCCATTCGGTCCCAGCTGTGGCTCCTAAGAGGTGGGAGGGGTAAGGGGACCATGAACAGGAGGGGGTACCTGTGCACTGCAGGGCGGCACCTAGGCAGGGATGCAGGGAGCCTGTCCTCCTCTCCGAAGGGCCTGATTGGAGGCACAAGGGGCCAAGCCAAAGCAGGGCTGCTTAGCGGGAAGGGCCCCAGGCTGCATCCTCTGGCAGGTTGAGCTGGCATCTTGAGGTGGGGTGACCGTCTCTCCCTGGTGCCTTCATGCCGAGACAGCTCTGAGCAGGGAAAGAGCCTTGGCTGAAATGCAGTAGCTTCTAGAGCCGGCGGCACAGCGAGCCCAGCGTCTGCCACGCCGCCTGCGAGCTAGTCCAGGCCGCCCCCCCCCACAGCTGGCCACGAGCAGGAAGCCTCGGAGGTGGACAAGGGAGGGGCACATGGGGGCCTGTTAACCGGAAGCTGCCTCTTACTCGTGCTGGAATTCCCCCCTCCTCAGCCTTCACCATGGCCAGGCCCTGGCCCGGCCACTGGCCCCTCTCATTCATATGATGGCGGTGGCTGCCTATGGCCACCCTGTCCCGACCTTGCCCCTGCTGCCCCTCCCCCTGCAGCCAGTGATCTTTGTGACAATGGAAGTCACCAACGCACAGCCCAACCCAGCTCAGCTGCTTTCTGTAACTTCCCGGCAGTCTTAGTAGGAAGACTTTAGTCAGGCAGGCCCAGTGCAGCAGCACTGACCACCACCTCCAGCCTCACCTAAGCCCCTCACCCTCTCTGCCTTGGCCACCTGTCCTTCCCACAGGCCCTCGCTGGGGTCAGGCTCCCTCAGCCCCAGTGCCTTTGCATGTGCTGTTCCCAGCTCGCCACCTGGCTGACTCTGGCCTGCCCCCTGGGTCTTAGCAGACCTCCTCCCGGGTTTGCCTCCGCATGCCTCACTCACTCTTAGTTTGTCATTCTGCCTTACTTGTCTAGGTTCCCTGCCCACTCTGGACCGGGAACCCCTGAGGGTGTGTCTGCCTTGCTTACCGCTTGACTGAGTGTGGGAGAGGTGCCCAGGGCCTCCTTGGATTGTGGGGCAGTGGGCATGGGTGGGGATGGAGCCCTGGACCCCCGGAACGGGGCGGGGGACTCCTCTTCCTTCTTGGAGTCTCCTGTACTCCCTGAGCCGGAGCAAAGAGGAGGAGGCCTACCCTCAGTGAAGTCCCCTGCCTCCACAGGCAGTACCTGCTGCCCACCCACAGAAAGAATGCAACTGGGAGGCTCTGAACACAGCTCGGGTTCCCTTATTTGGTGGTGGTGGGGTCACTGTGTGGTGGTGCCTGGCTTGTGTCCTGCCCCTCTCCCAGCCTAGGGAGGGGCTCAGGTAGGGATAGGCGCTTGGAGTAGGCAGAGCCAGGCCCATCCCTTTAGGGGTCCCGCAATTGCTCCTGAGGCCTGGACACTGGGGTGGAGCAGTGAAGCCAGGACATTGGGCCCCCAGGCTGCTGCATGTACACATCTGAGAGAAAGGGCACTGCCTGTGCTTCTGAGTTCCTTCTGCCATGCCCCCAGCCCCTGAACCTGGCCTTCTTCAAAGCTCACTTCTTCCAGGAAGTCTTCCATCCACACACCACCCCCAACCCAATTCTAGCAGTGACTAACTGGGGGCTGGGGACTGTACTCCCCATATCCAGCCCAGGGCCGCAGGCAGATTTGCCTCTGGAGCCCGGGTGGGGAATGAAGACAGCCAGTTGCTGTGGGGGTTCGGCTGGAAGACCCTTTTGGACCATATCTGAATCTCTCACTGCCAAGGTGACCCCAGCCTTGGAAGGAATCCTGATTGGCGCAGGGGAGGTGATGTTTGGAGACAAGGAGCCTTGGTATTGACTCCTTGGTGGCGAGGCGAAGTGGTCAGTCCAGCAGAGGGCAACAAGGTGATGACAGAGGGTGGGACACAGGGGTGGGGATGGGGACCAGGACGGCGGCAGGAGCCTCTTGGGTGGCCCTCACTTTGTCTTTATGGGCGTACACCACCGTTCTTTATTCACATCCCTAACCTTGCCCCCGCCCAGGCCCCGACCCTCGTCCTAGACGTTCCTGGAAAGTATGGCCTGGCGATCTCCGCACCAGCGCAGAGCTGGGCACACAGCCTGCGCGGAAGAGCATTTGTTCCCTGGCTTCGCGACCCACGGGTCTTGAGGCGGGGAGAGCAGGGGCTTCGGAGGGGAGCAGCGCCCTCTGCGGCCGGAGTGGAGGCGGTAGGAACAGCGCGAAGGGGGTCATTCCCGGGGGAAATGAGAGCGCAGTAAGGCTGGGCGGGCTCGGGTCCCAGGCCGCGCCCGACCCGCACAGGGACGAGCCTTGATTCGTGCGAGGCCGCATCTCCTCTGGGATCGTAAGGAGCGCGGCGGCGGCGGCGCACTGATGGGAGGGGACCACGGCGGTGACCTCAGGGGGCGCCCCACCCCCTGGCTCCTGACACCCGGCGGGGCTCGGGCGAGGGGAGGCCGCTTTGCAGCGCCAGGCCCCACTCTCCTGGTTCCTCTGAGGCGTTAGCGGAGCCCCTGCGGCCCCACCACTCAGGAACCCAGGGAAGCGCGCGCCGGGCCGGGGCGCTGGCAGGAGGCGCCCTCCGCCGCCTTTAAATCCCTGGCGCCCCCGGCCCCCCCAGCCCCACCCCGCGGCGCGGCCCCGCCCCCTCATGCATATGCAGGTGCGCGGGTGACGAATGGGCGAGCGAGCTGTCAGTCTAGCCCCGAACTTGTTGGCTGCGGGCGCCGGGAGCGCGGGCGCGCAGAGCCAAGGCCGGGACCAGCCACCGCCGCCGCCGCCGTCGCCGCCGCCGCCGGGAAGGATCCGGGTCGGGCCGGAGGGCGGCTGCCTGCGAGGCCGAGCGCCGCCGCCCCTGCGCGCCCGCCGCCAGGGCCCGCGCGGCGCCGCCTCGACCCCGCCCGCCGCCGCCGCCGCCTCTGCCGCTGCCGCTGCCGCCGGCGCTCGGAGGGCGGGCAGGCGGGCGCTGGGAGGCCGGAGCCAGGCGCGCAGGGGCGGCGGCGGCGGCGGCGGGTCGGCGGGCGGGGTCGAGGCGGCGATGCCGGCGCGGGGCCGGGGGCGCCTGCCCCGGCGGCTGCTGCTGCTGCTGGCGCTCTGCGTGCAGGTGAGCGGGGGGCGCGGACGGGGCGCACCGGGCCGCCCCTCGGGGCCGACGGCACCGCCTGCGGGCGCCGCCGTTCGGAAGCCCTCGAGGCTGCGCGCACCGCGGCGGTGTGGGGGCGGGGCGCCCCGGCTCGCGACCCCGGCCCGCGCCTCCCTGCGCTTTCTCTCTGCCTTATTTTTAGGCGGCACGGCCCATGGGCTATTTCGAGCTGCAGCTGAGCGCGCTGCGGAACGTGAACGGGGAGCTGCTGAGCGGCGCCTGCTGTGACAGCGACGGCCGGACGACGCGCGTGGGGGGCTGCGGCCACGACGAGTGCGACACGTACGTGCGCGTGTGCCTCAAAGAGTACCAGGCCAAGGTGACGCCCACGGGGCCCTGCAGCTACGGCCACGGCGCCACGCCCGTGCTGGGCGGCAACTCCTTCTACCTGCCGCCGGCTGGCGCCGCGGGGGACCGGGCGCGGGCGCGGGCCCGGGCAGGCGGCGACCAGAACCCGGGCCTCGTCGTCATCCCCTTCCAGTTCGCCTGGCCGGTACGTGCGTCCCCATCCCCGCCCCGCAGTACCCCCCTCCCTCGGCGGCCGGCCCCGCCCTGCCCGCCGCCCCTCGGCCCCTCGGCCCCTCGGCCTCCCCGCACCTGCGGCCGGGCCCCGCGTGCGATCCGCACGCACCCGGACCGGGCGGGGCTGGGCCGGCAGGGGGCGCCCCGTGGCGGGTGGATCCCGGGCGCCTGCTCTGTGGGGCCGGGTCCGCGCCCGGCCACGTGGGCGCGCGGGGGTCGCGGCGGGGACTTAGTGGGGGTGCCCTCGGCCTGCGTGCGCGGCGGCCCGCAGCGTGTGCCTGCATCGCACCGCGCGTGTCTGTCTGGGTGGGGAGGCGCAGCGAGGCGCCTCGGGCCCGGGCAGGCCGCGGAGGCATGTGCGCTGCGCGTGCTGGGGCTGGTCTGGGGCAGGCCCTGGCGGAGCCGCCCGGGCCCGCGGCCAGCCTGCGCCCGCCCTGCCGTTTCCTGGATGCCCGAGGGTGGGGGTGGCGGGCGCCCGGGGACCTGGGTCCTGGAGGACCTAGTGTGTGTGTGTGTGTGTGTGTGTTGGTGGCAGCCTCTGCCACCGGCCCAGACCCCGGAGGAAGGCTCAGTGGGCCCCAGGGCTGTGATCCTCTGTCACACCTTCCATTCTCGGGTTTTTGTCTTTGTTCTGTTTTGGGAGGGGCCTCGGAGGTGGCCATCAGGCTGCAGCTGTGGGCCTGGGAACACTGGTAGGGATGTGGTGCTTCCCTGCGGGCTTCCCTGGGCCATGGTAGGCAAGGGCTAGGGTGAGCGGACCAAAGCCTCCTGCCTCCTGATGTGGCCTGAAGTGGTAGGTCTCTGTTACACACATGGGACTGGGTTGGGGAGAGGACCTTGTAAAGTGGGACCTCAGTGGGCTAGAACAGGTCCTGGCAGCTGGCGTGGGCAGTGGCAGGAGCAGCGTGCCAGACTGTGCCTGAGGGGCCGTCCTTCTGACCAAGGATCTCTGGCAAGACCAGCCAGTAGGAGACCACTGGTACCCTGGTCCTGAAAGAGATTGGAAGTTGGGGCCAGGCTGGCTGCCGTTGGGCTGGTAGAGCCTACTGTTTTTGGAGCCAGCCCCACCCCCGGCTCAGCCCTGTGCTGACACCCTCTCCTATGCTGGGGCCAGGGGGCCTGGCCCCCTCTCCCATTCCCCTCTTTCTGATTTTGGGCCACAGTCCCCTCTGGTCACAGCCCTGCCCCCGCGTGCCCGACTGACCTCTGGGGTCTGCTTGACCCTGGGGCCGCAGGTGGGGAATGTGCCTCCGAGATGGAAAAGGCAGGGGCAGGCCTGGGAGGCCCCGGGCATTAGGATGAGCCCAGCCTCCTCGCCCCCGCAGCGGCGCAGCAGGCAGGTCTGAGCAGGGCCGGCAGCCTGTCATCTGCACTTGGGCCGGAGCCAGCACAGTTCGAAATCGCTACCTGAGGATGTGTTTTCTGCTCGAGTTGGCAGCAGTGGGCGTGGGGGCAGGGAGGCTGGGAGGAATGTGGCGGGCCAACGCGTGTCCCTCATGGCTCTCGGCCCTGCTAGCCGGCCGGGGGTGGAACGGGACAGGACAGGCCCTGCCTCCCCTGGTGGGAGCCCTGTAGTCTGGGTACCAGGTCTTGGGCCAGCTCACCTCCCTTCCTCCTGCTCCCAGCTGGTTCTCCCCCGGAGTGGGAAGGTGGCCCCCCCCAGGTGGAGGAGCAGGGCCATGAGGTAGCCATGTGGTTCGGGGGTCTCTCCTGTCTCCGCCTCCCTGACAGCAGTGCGGCCTGGCTGCCGGCTGTGTAGTCGGTGCGGTGATGCCAGCACCCTGGTATTTCCGCTTGGTCGGCAGCAGCCTGGTGGCCACACTGCCTATGCTTGCTGCATGTCCAGCTCTGTCCCATGAGCCGGGGTGAGTTTGGAGCCCAGCATGCCCGGGGGGGCACTTGGCTCTGACCGGGGAGAGCAGGGACTGCTTGGCTCCAGGGGACAGAGAAGGGTTCTGGGCCTGCCTCAGGGGCTGCAGGTGGGGGTGGGTGTGCTCCAGTCCAGGACTGGCTCAGACTCTCAGGCTCCCTGGAGTAGGGGGTGTAAAGAGGACCTTGAAGGTGGCTGGGGTGCAAAGGTGTGGGGAGCCCCCTCCTTTACCTGGTCCAGGCTCTTGGAGACCAGAGGACTGGGAGCTGGTCTGGGCTCCACACCCTCCAGTGATGCTCAGCCAGTCCTGAACCCTCCCATTCCCCTCCCCCTGCCTCTGCTAGTACCCCAGGCCTGGTTGGGGGGTCTTCTGCACCCTGGCCTGGTTGCATGGGTCAGTTTTCTGCTGTATATCGCCTGTGGTTCCAGGTTGGTGTCAGGTGCAGCTTTCTGCAGAGTGGTGGGTCTGGGGCCTTGGATGTGGGGAGGTGAAGGCAGGCTGGATACGGAAGTGGTCCTTTCTCTCCTGGTCCTACCTCACAGATGCCCCCATGCGTCCTGTTCGCTCCCCAGGAGGTGATACCCTGTCGGCCCGGAACCTGGCCTGTAGCTGAGTGTGTGTGTGTATGCGTGTGTGTGTGTAGGTGTGTGTGCATGTGCTCTTCCTGGGTGTGGCGGGTGGCCAGTAGGGGTTTTCGGGGGACCTGGTGGAGTGCACTGTGTTAGCAGGGGCCCTGCCCCCAGTGAAAGGGCATGCTGCCCAGCTGAAGACACCTGCCTACCTGGTCCATGTTCTGGTACCGAGGACCCCAGGACTTGGCCCGCAGGTCCAGGGCCCCGCCCCGGCGTGTGCACTGTGAGTTGGAGGGGGTGGCTGTGTGTGGTGGCACAGATGGGGTGTGATCACTTGTGGAGGACAAAATTGGAGTTGTGGCAAGAGCCACCATGGTGGGCCCGGGGCTAATCTTTCTGACAGCGTAGTCAACCGAGACGTGGGGCCACGGCAGATCCTGGGGCTAGGCTTTCCCACCTGTGAACTGGTGTGACTGTGTGATCTTGTGAAGGGGGACGGGACAGGGCTGCAGGGCTCAGAGCTGTGAAAGCCCCTAGCTGGGCCTCCGGGTGGCCCAGTCTCCCCCCTCCCCCACTACTGGCTACCCAGCAGAAGGCCGGAGTCCTTAGGGGGCTGTGCTTGCTCACTGGTGTTGGGGGGGTCTGGTCAGGGGCACACATGCCCAAGGAGGGCGTCTGGTGGGACGTGAACACGGGGCCCAGCCCCACCACAGCCAACTGCCAAGGCCTTGGCAGCTGCCTGAGCCCCAGCCTAAGGTAGGGCAGTCCAGGGTCTGCACCTGGGGGCATCTGAGCTGCCCTTGGTGGTCGGAAGTACCCTTCTGCCTGTGCTCCCTGTCCCCCCGAGGAGCCGGGGACTGGGGTCAGGGCAGACATGGGACCTGGGCCCACCCCACCCACTGGGGCAGCCTCTGTGTGCACTGGGGCCCACTGCCCCTTTCCTTCCCGTCCCTTCCCAGCTGGGGCCTGGGGTCCTGCTCAGGCAGGGCTGGGCAATCTGCACCCTATTTGCAGCCAATCACCTACCCTGTACATCAGAGGTCTTGTATCTGGGCTTCGGTACTGGGCAGCAGGGCGGGGCTTGCAGTGCCTGGGCAAAGTCGGGGCCCTTGGAAGGCTGCACTGGCCTGGGGAGGGCTTGGAAATGGGCTGGGACTTTGTCCCTGGGCCTTCGTGGGTGGGGTGGGGAGCAGGGCTGCAGCAGAGCAGGGAAGAGGATGCTGGAGAGTTTGTGGCAGGGGCTTCTTCAGAGATTGTGGCTTTTAGGGACCCTCTTGAGGGCATCAGGCTGGGCCGATGAGGGGTTTCTTGAAGACAAATATCTCTAATCCTCAGGCTTGGGGTCCTGACCCCCAGACCCCAGGTGAGCCAGGGTCCAAGCCTCAGGCCCAGGGTGAACTAGGGTCCTCATCTTTGAGACCGCAGGTGAGCTGAGGTCCCCAGGCCTCAGGGTCAACCTGATCGTGGGCTTTGGGGCCACAGTCCCACAGGGTGCACGTGATGAGGTGCTGGAAGACCCTGGGCTGCTGCCCACAGGGGAGCGGATGGGGCGTGCCCAGGCAAGGCCCTGGCTGGTCTCTGGTGCAGAGTGTGGGTGTCTGGGTTGCCTTGTAGGGAGACCTGTGGCCCACTCCTCCTGCCGTGGCCCTGGGGCCCAGCGCCTTGAGGGGAGGCAGCCCCTCCCCCTCCCCCTCAGGAGACAATGGAGGCAGAGGCCTGGGCCTCTGCAGAGCTCGGGTTTCAGGAAATTTATCTGTGCTTGGTGCTCCTGGCTCTGCTCTGTGGGGGGGCCAGGTGGGGATGCTGCGGGGGAGAAGACAGGTTGGAGCCCGTGGGTCTGGGGAGTGGGCCCAGGGTCTATGCTGGGCCATGGGATGCTATGGGGTGTGGCACATCTGGTCCCATGTCTGCCTTGTGTCATTTCCATGTCTTTGAGTTGCTGTCCTGTTACCGCTTTCTAGGGGTCAGATGAAGGATTTGGATCTGGCCTTGGGCACAGGCCAGGGAGGAGACCATGGTCGGGCTGGGATTCTGGTGCAGGTGGGTCAGGGTGGGCTTTGGGAGAAGCAATGTGGCTGGGCCTTCAGGGACGAAGGCCGCTGGGTGGGTCTCCAAGCGCTGAGCAGGCTGGCAGCCCAGCTGGGTCTGGCCTGGGAGGTTCTCTGTGTCTTGCTAGGGACCCACCGCCAGCCGCCGTCGCCCCTCCCCGGGCATCTGGAGTGGCGGGACGCCCTCCGAGGCCTGCAGTCCAGGCCTGCTGCTGCTCCTGTTTCGTAGGGATTTAGGGTTGACAGACCGGATCCCAGCACGTGGCCTGCGAGGCAACGGCGCTGGAATGAAAGGATGCAAGCTTGCCGTTTGCAGAGGGAAACTGAGTCCTAGAGGCCAGTGGGGTGGAGGAGATGGGGCAGGGGTGGGGGCAGGGGATGCTGCACTGGTGCTGCCCCGCCCACCGGCTTGGGTTCCCTCTGGGTGACTTCCTGCCGTCCAGGTGTAGGTAACCCAGCTGGCAGGCGGTGGGGCCCTTGCGGGTGGGTGGGCGGGTACCCGTTCCTGCGGGAGCAGGTAATTGGAGCCTGGGCTTGGGCGAAGGTGGTGGTAATCCTACCTGAGCCGCTGGCGTGGGGTTTCCTGGGAGCCCGGAGGAGCTCCTGGCTCCCCAAAGTCCAGGTGCCAGGTGGTGGGCCCCGACAGCCCCGTGGGGCGAGCAGCCTCATGGAGTGAGTGGCCCGGGGCCTGCCTCATTGGTGGGCTTGACCACCCTGGCCCTGGCCTCTCGGGTGCAGCCCACAGTCGTCTCCCTGCTCCCTCCCGAGTCTTCCCGTGTGGCCCGTTCTGCCCGGTGGCCATGTTGGTTTCCGGCCTCGCTCGGCCAGACCCACCTGGCATGCAGCTCAGTGTTAGCAGCCGAGTTGGTGGGGAGCCTGCGGCGCACACAGCTTAGCTCTGAGACCTCTGTTCCCCCATCCCTGCTCTTCCCGCCCTGGGGCCCTGCCATGTAGCCCCTCGTGTTTGGGATACTTCCTCCCTTGCTCTGTGCAGCCTCAACCCCAGGGGCACCCTCTCTGAGGCCTGCCCTGACTCCCTTTGAGAACAGCGGCTCCATTTCCATCCCCTGGAGCCCAACTGACTCACCCATCTGCCAGGCAGTGGTTTTGGTCCCTGGAGGCAGAGCTGTGACTGGTGCACGCTCGATGGATGGACAGACAGATGAACGAATGAATGAGTGAGTGAGTGCTGCACGGGGTGGGGGCTAGGCACTCCAGTGGTCTGGCACCGGGAGCGAGACTGGCTGGGGAAAGCTGGCCTGAGGGTGGCATTCCAGGCAGAGGGAGGGAACTGTGTGTGCAAAGGCCCAGGGTCCAGGTGGGCATGCGGGGTTGCTGTGAGGAGGGCAGGAGTCATGGGCAGCCCCAAGAGGGCTCTGGGCAGTGAGGGGCATGTGGACAGGGCCCTGAGGGTCTCTGGGGCTCTTGTGGACAGGGGTACGGAGACCCCAGTGACTACAGGGAGCTCTTGGAGGAGATGGGTGGCCTGTGCGCTGGACCTGCTGGCCTGGCAGAGGGTGGTGGCAGGTGTGGGGCAGTGGGTTTCTGGGAGACACAAGAGGTAGGTTTGAGAGCCTGGGGACAGCGCTGCGGGAGCAGGAATCGGTTCGTGATTCCTGCCATGCTCTTGAGCAGATGTGTGTCTTAGGGTGGCAGCTGGCAGAGGTTCTAGGAGTTGCCCGGGGGGGTCCAGGAGGCAGGTGCTAGGGGTGCTGGGGGCAGGGGCAGCGGCATAGGGGAGGTTGAATGAAGCTGAGGGTGGGCATGGTGTCCTGGGCCCTGACGCTAGGTTGTTGGAGGAATGATTGGAGGCATGGGGAGGACAGGGAGAGGGTCCCCAAGGGAAGGCCCTGCTCCGGTGCCCAGAGGCTGTGGGCGTGATGAGATGTGGCCGACAGCCCACTGGTGGGGCGGGGGCCCGGGATGGGGAGTGCGGCCCTCTGGGAGTGGGGCTGTGGGGGAAGGCAGAGCCTGTGCTGGGCCAGGGTAGAGGTGCGGGGGCGTGCAGGCAGAGGGAAGGGCCGGCAGGCTGGGGTGTGGGCTGCAGCAAGAGGCTGTGGGATGGCAGGGATGGCCTAGGTGTGGGCCCTCGGCGAGGAAGCACGGGTTTCCCAGACCCCTCAGGCAGAAAGCCACCAGCTGGCGGCCCCAGAGGTGGCTCTCTCCTGTGGGCCCCCAGCCTGGGGTGGAGCTCGGGCTGGGTGGGAGGTGATCAGCACGTCCATGGCTGGTCCGAAGAGGGGCCGAGCGGCGGAGGGCTCGGAGGGCCCCAGGTAGGGGGTGGCGAGGGGCGGGGCGAGCTTGTGCCTGTGACAGGGCACCCTTGCAGAGGGATGTGTCTTGGGGTTGCTCAGTGATGTCACCCTGTCGTCACATCACCTGGGGCATGAGGGACGGATGGTCTTGGGGGAAGGGAGGGGAGTGACCACGGGCTGAAGCTGCATCAGGCGGCCCCTGGGCCTCAGTTTCCCCACCTGGGCAACGAGGGCCCCACTTGCTGCTGCTTCTGTTGTCACAGGAGGCAGGCAAGTGGGTCGTGCACTGTTTACTGCGCACTTGCTGTGTCCCGGGGGGCAGCACAGTGCTTGGGCCTGTCAGGGGCCTTGTGGTGTGTGTGCCTTGGCCCTGCAGTCCCCGTGTGCCTGGCAGAGGGCACGGGGTGGCAGTGGGGCAGGGCTTCATCCCTCCCTGGCGGGCTTGTGGCAGGACCTCCTGTTTCCCACAGTGGGTCAGGCTCCAGCTCCCCCTGGATCCGCTCTGGCCCTAGGCCACCCCGGGTCCCAATCTGTGGCCATGCCAGCTGCTCCTGCCCTCTGTCCGCTGCTCTGTCTGGGTCGCTCTCCCTTTTCCCCATGACCTGTGGACCACAGGGCTGCGGGAGCTGGGGGTCCAGGCCTCTTGAGCCTCCGTGACCTTGAGGGGCAGCCTCCCTCCTCCAAGGGGTCCTGTGGGGGTCTGCTGAGGAGGCGTGGCCTGAAGCTGCTCCTCAGAGTTGAGGGGTGAGGTAGGGGAGGAAGGGTGCAGCCAGGGCCCAGGAGGAGGAGGGCTGTCTGGCGGCAGTTCTCGGGTCCCTGACCAGCCTCCTCCCCGTGTCCACAGCGCTCCTTCACCCTCATCGTGGAGGCCTGGGACTGGGACAACGACACTACCCCAGATGGTGAGTTGGCCCCGGCTGGGTGGGCCTGGGTGCGCTGGCTGCAGGACCTCCTGCAGGGCTTGGAGAGGCTGACCCCATCAGTGGGCGAGATGCATGTGCCAGGTTCTGGTCCTGTGTCTGCAGGGGCCTGGGTCCCCTGTGACAGGAAATCTGCCCTGACCCTGAGGATCTCTTGTGCTGGCTCCCTTTTTGCTCTGGCTGCCAGGAAACTCTGACCCTTTGTGATCTGCAGAGCTGTGCGTGCGCTTCCTCCCCAGTCTCAGCTTTGTCTGTGTTGTTCTGATGGACATGTTTTTGGGGGACTGTGTCAGTGGCATACTTCATCAGGTCACTGCAGAGACCTCTGGCTGTGTGGTTGTCTCTCTTGCCATCTGTCTTGGAATGCAGGGCTTGGTGGCCCTCTCCCCAAGGCTCACCTGTGGGCTGCCTGGGCTGCATGTGGGGGTCTGTGGGGCCCTGTGCTGGTTGGGCAGAGGGGTTTTCCATGGACAAATGGGGAGGAGTATTTGCATGTGCAGCAGGAGCAGGATGTGCAAAAGCCCTGGGGCAGGAGTGAGCCTGGGTGTTTAGGGGACAGCTTGGGGCCTTTGTGGCAGGGAACGGAGGGTCGTGATTAGGTCTATGAGGCTGGATCAGGTCACAGAGGCTTCAGGGGCCACTGTGAGGATGCTGGCTTTTCTCTGGCAGCAGGATTGCTCGGGCTGCCACATGAGGGCAGATTGCAGGGCCAGGATGGAGACCAGTGAGGAGGCTGTTGTGTGAATCCAAGAGGCAGTCGGGGGTGCTTGGACAGGAGCAGCCTTTGGGCTGAGAGGGGCTCTGGCCACCCTGAAGATAGAGGCACGGGGCTAGCCGGTGTTAGGACGAGGAGAGAACAGGCAGGGGCCTGGGCCTGGGCAGGGGGCCCGGGCAGCTGCGGGGTGGAGCGGCCGTCATGCGGATGGGCCAGATGCAGTTTGGAAGTGGATGTCAGGTGGGCAGTTGGATGCTGAGTCTGGCCAAGCCCAGGTCCACAGGTGTCAGTGCTGTGGAGACACAGAGGGGCCGGGCTGGGCGGGCATGGGGACAGGCTGCCCATCCTTCCCCAGGCAGGAGTGTTCCTGGGAGGAGGCTGGCGATGGGACAGTGTGAGGCGTAGGCCCTGTGAGGAGAGGCCAGGCCTTTGCTAGGGTAGCCGGAGGGAGCACGGTGTGCGGAGTTCCTTAGCCTGTTATTGTGGAGAACCCCAAACTGGTACAAATGCGTGGGGAAACTACAGACCCTGTGTACCCCTGGCTGTCAGCTCGGGGCGCCCTCTCCGTGCAGCAGTGTGGCTTGAAGGGAGGCCCAGCTGTCGGATCACTGGATCGACATGTTCCCTGGGCCTAGAGAGGCTTGTTTAAAGACAGGGCAGTAGCGAGCAGTGCTCAGAGAGAGGGACGTCTCGGAGCAGGAGACGGGAGGACGGCCCAGCCGTGTCCTGTGCGGCGAGGGGGACGCGGTGCCTGGTGGGGAAGCTGGGAGGCACGAGGTCACCATCTGCGGGCACTGGCAGGGACGCAGCGCCCCAGAGCAGCCCCCTCCCGGCCCCTGCTACATCTGGGGCTGGGAGCAGGAGTCACCTCTCAGCCCTGGGCTTTCTGTGGTGGCCGGGCCCGTGGCCCTGCTGTCCCGGCACTGCCTCCCGGAGGCTGCCGGCGGTCGGTTTTGTGGGCTGACTCTGCCACCTCCCCAAGAGGAGCTGCTGATTGAGCGGGTGTCGCACGCGGGCATGATCAACCCCGAAGACCGCTGGAAGAGCCTGCACTTCAGTGGCCACGTGGCGCACCTGGAGCTGCAGATCCGTGTGCGCTGCGACGAGAACTACTACAGCGCCACCTGCAACAAGTTCTGCCGGCCACGCAATGACTTCTTTGGCCACTACACCTGTGACCAGTTTGGCAATAAGGCCTGCATGGATGGCTGGATGGGCAAGGAGTGCAAAGAAGGTGCGGGGGGGGGCACGCTGGGGACAGGGGGCAGGTAGGGTGGCATGCAGGGGGTGAGGGGCAGGGCTGGGGGATGGTACATGGGGCGGGGGTGGGGCCACGCAGGGGGCAAAGGGCAGGGCAGGGGGGCACACAGGGCGAGGGGTGGGGCGGGGTGGGGGGGCCGCCACCCCTCACCTCTCCAGGCGCTGCAGCGCGGGCCTCTGCTCTCTGTTCACAGCCGTGTGTAAACAAGGGTGTAACCTGCTCCACGGGGGATGCTCTGTGCCTGGGGAGTGCAAGTGAGTGCCGCCACCTGCCCTGTCTTCACCCTGCTCACGCTTGCTCCCTCTGCCAGGCCCCAGGCACTGTGCTGCGTGTTGGGGACACACCGACTGGGGACACAGGCCCTGCCCCTGTGCAGCTTGTCATCAGTGTGGGGACACTCGCATCCTTGCAGCTTGGACTGTGCCCATCGGCAACAGCCCTGTGAGGATGGTGTGGCAAGGGGCAGGGGAGGGTGGCCAGGGTCATTTCACGGAACACGACTGGGACAGCCTTGCCTGAGGTGGGCAGGTGTCTGCTGCACAGGAGTTGCAGGGGACACAGTGGCTCATGCCCATGGGTGGGGGACAGGGAGAGGCCAGTGAGTGGTCTGCTGGAGGGTTTTAGAGCTGAGCCAGACTGGGTGCCCAGGACCAGGGCAGCTGCTGTCTGGGAGGAGCCAGGCCGAGGCCACTGCAGGAACACAGGAATACAGGGAGGGGTACCTGTTGGTGAGATCTGGCCGGAGGGAGAGAGGTGGGCCAGTTCTGCAGTTGCCTGGGAATGGATTTGATGTAGGGGTGAGAGGAAGAGTGGAGGGTCAGGGAGGACCTCAAGCATTGTAGCCCGTGCTACTGAACAGTGGAGCTGCCAGGACTGAGGCAGGGATGGCCTCAGGCACAGCGGGCCGGGTAGAGAAGCAGGTCATGTTGGAGGTGATGTTTGCCCTGGGTTTGTGGGGAGAGGCCTGGCCTGAGACACACGTGGGGCCCCATGGCATCCTACACGTTGGCAGGAAACGGGCAGGTGCCGTGACTCTTCTGCCCCAGCCTTGGGGTCACTTATCCCAGGACCCCTTCCGGGGGGATGGGTTTGCTTCAGGGCACATTTTTCAGATGAGGACATTGAGCACAGAGACACCGAGGGCAAGGTTTGGGAGCTGCTGGCTCAGGAGTCAGTGGGGGGCGGTGGCCCTGGACCCTTCCGGGGAGGTGGCATGTGGAGTGGACCCGCCAGTCCTGGGGCAGGCAGGGGGCTAGCTCATCACCCACCCAGGCACTCATGCTGCCGGGTCTCAGACAAGAAGAGCCTGACTTAAGGTGGTGTGGGGAGCACAGCATGGGTGAGGGGGCCCCTGGGGGCCAGGACCACGGGGTGTCGTCCATGTCTTGGGGGGCACACACCTCCGGGAGCTGTACCCAAGTAGGAGAGGAGGGTGCCTTCCCCTGCAGCCCTGCCCTCTAGCCTGTGTGCTGGGTGTGAGCCTGGGGACTCTGGGCAGACAGTCCATGGGTGGTAAGCACGGTGGGGGCACACACCCTGCCCAGCTCTGTGTGCGGTGCACAGTTTAGGTGCTGTGACCATGGCCCTGGGTGGCTAGTGACTGAGCAGTTGGGGTGGGAGGTGGGTGGGAGAGGGCTGTCCTCTGCTACCGGTGTGGGCTCTTCAGGAAGACAGGGGCAGGCCCCCCTGGGACAGAGGCCATAGGTGAGCCCCACCCGCCCTCCTCGCTGGCGTTGTGGGTGAGGCCAGCTGCTGCCGGTGACGGCGCAGGGCTCAGGTTTCAGTGCAGGACACCCCCCCACCGGATGCCGCGGAGATGGCCGTGCCTTCCTGCCGCCTCCTCCCTGGACTTCTGGAGCTGAAGTCCAGGAAAGCTGGGGAGGTGGGGGCCTAGAGAGGGCGGCCCCACCCAGGGCTGAGGACACGCCCTGGGACCCTTGGGTTACTGGGTCCCATGTAGGTGGGCCTGAGGCACGTCACGGCCCCGCCCCCAGACTGGGGCTCCGAAATCACCTGGACGGAGGGTTCCAGGCGGGAATGTGCCACCCACAAGGATGGCCACCTTCCCTGCATGTCCAGGGCTGGTTGGTGGAACCCCTTTTCATGAGCCTCAGTTTCCCTGTCCTGAACTGGCTGATCCAGCCAATGTCCCGTCTGGGTACTGTGGGACTCGGGGGTGGCCCAGGAAGGGCCATGGCTCTTTTCTGTTACAAAAATAAACTGATGTGGCCGGTGCCAGTATGGAAGCAATGTGGCCTGGACATCACTCTGTCCCAAGGGACTTCTAGAAAGGTCCCCTGGAGGCCCTGTCCAGGGCCTGGGGGGCAGCCTGCTGGCCCCAAGGCATCTG
Organism: Vicugna pacos; assembly: GCF_048564905.1. Taxonomy (NCBI): domain Eukaryota; kingdom Metazoa; phylum Chordata; class Mammalia; order Artiodactyla; family Camelidae; genus Vicugna; species Vicugna pacos. The sequence continues at coordinate 95,120,291 of NC_132992.1, read as the reverse complement.
TGCAGGATGCTGGTCTCTCTCTTCCCTCAGGGCAGTGAGTCAGGCTGAGCTCAGGGCCCTCAGAGGGGTGGCCACGCCTGGGCTGGGCCTGCGCTGCTGGCCTGGGTGTCTTTCTGCCCCTCCTCCTGAAGGACTTTCCAGAGAGCATGTTGGCTCATGGCTCAGGCAGGACCAGGCCTCGGGGTCATGGCCTTGGAGCCGAGGGCCTCTTGAGGCCGTTTGCCAGGGAGCGGGTGACTCCTCCCAGCTCAGGAATGGCCCTGAATCTGGCCTCTCATGGGGCTGGCCTGGTGCAGTCTGGGGGCCTCCGTGTCCCCTGGTGAGACGTGCCCTTGATGGGGCCTTGAGGAGAGAAGTGTTACTGCCCTTGAGCTACAGGTGAGCTCGCATGCAGTGCCCAAGGTTACCAGCCAGGGCCAGGCCAGCAGTCCTCTCCAAGGCCTGCCTAGCCCTGGCAGCACCTGGTGCATTGGAATGGTGCTTGTTCCTGGGGTCCCGGCAGGGCCTTCCTTCCCTGGCGCCTGCTTTGGGGCCCGGCGGGGGGTGAATCCCAAAATAGCTCCAGGAGGAGTGACTGGACAGCTGTGGCCAACCATGCGAGGCCAGCGGCCCGTGACCGTGCGGACCAGCCAGCAGGGCCATAACCCCCCCACCCTGGCGCGGGGCCTGCTCCAGTTCAAAGGCCGAGGCGGACCATCCTGGGGGTGGCCCACATGACACTGTGCTGATGTCCCTGAGCACCCCCGGGAGTGGCCCCAGGTCCTGGGGTACACGCTCACATGCTGGCTCTTACGCCTATCGGCTTTCCCTAGGTGCAGCTACGGCTGGCAGGGGCGGTTTTGTGACGAGTGTGTCCCGTACCCTGGCTGTGTGCACGGCAGCTGCGTGGAGCCCTGGCAATGCAACTGTCAGACCAACTGGGGCGGCCTGCTCTGCAACAAAGGTGTGGCGGGCGGCAGGCGGGTGGGTGCTGGCTGGGGGAAGGCAGGGAGTGAGGTGTGTGGCCTGCCCTTCTGAGCACCCCACCCCTGTCCCCAGACCTGAACTACTGCGGCAGCCACCACCCGTGTACCAACGGGGGCACCTGCATCAACGCGGAGCCTGACCAGTACCACTGTGTCTGCCCTGACGGCTACTCGGGCAAGAACTGTGAGCGGGGTATGTCGGGGCACAGCGCCTGGCAGGATGTGGGTTCCTGGGGGCTGGCTGGGCCCACCTCTCTGGCCTTCGTGCTGCAGGCACCCCGTTACCACCACCTTGGGGCCTTGGGGAGGAGCTCTCGTGGAAGGAGGGGTGTCTGGGCCACCACGCCCACCCCCCTCTTGTTCCCAACGCAGCTGAGCATGCCTGCACCTCCAACCCGTGTGCCAATGGGGGCTCGTGCCACGAGGTGCCCTCAGGCTTTGAGTGCCACTGCCCATCGGGCTGGAGCGGGCCCACCTGTGCACTTGGTGAGTGTTTGTGGGACTCCAGCCTGGCACCTGAGGGAGTCCAGAGGGTGGGGGGTGGGACAGCGCTCTGAGGACTGGGCGTGGAGTGGCTGAGCCCACACACGTGGCTGTGGTCCTAGTGGTCAGGGGAGGAGTGACAGGAAGACCCAGTCATGTGCCCCCCCTGCAGTCTCCCTTCCTCATGTGCCCCTTGCCCCCGGGACTCCCCTCCCCCTCCTCGTGCAACCCCCTCCCCTCCCTTCGCCCTCCTGTCCCTTGCAGACATCGACGAGTGCGCCTCCAACCCGTGCGCAGCGGGGGGCACCTGCATGGACCAGGTGGATGGCTTCGAGTGCATCTGTCCTGAGCAGTGGGTGGGGGCCACCTGCCAGCTGGGTAAGGGCCCCCCGGGGTACGTGTGTGCATGGACTGTGCGTGCGGCTACGGCTGCTGGTGCCGCTGGTGCCTCTGGTGCTGCTGGTGCTGCTGGTGCTGCCGGTGCTGCTGGGGCCACTGGGGCCGGGGCAGGTGGGGCAGGTGGGCCCGGGCCCCACCGCTCCCCTTGTCTCGTTCACAGACGCCAATGAGTGTGAAGGGAAGCCGTGTCTTAATGCTTTTTCTTGCAAAAACCTGATTGGTGGCTATTACTGTGATTGCCTGCCGGGCTGGAAGGGCGCCGACTGCCACATCAGTCAGTATGGGTGGGTGGGCAGCCATGGGCAGGGCTGGGGGAGGTTGAGGACCCCACTGTGACCCCATCCCTCTGTCCCACAGACATCGACGACTGTCGGGGGCAGTGTCAGCACGGTGGCACCTGCAAGGTAAGGTGTGGCTGGCCACTGGGCACTTGCACGCGCTTGGGGGGAGTTTTGGGGCTGAGGGTGGCTTCAGGGCACTCACCACCCCCCTTGCACCCACCCTAGGACCTGGTGAATGGCTACCAGTGTGTGTGCCCACGGGGCTTTGGGGGCCGGCACTGTGAGCTCGAGCTGGATGAGTGTGCCAGCAGCCCCTGCCACGGCGGCCTCTGTGAGGACTTGGTGGATGGTTTCCGCTGCCACTGCCCCAAGGGTTTCTCTGGGCCGCTCTGTGAGGTGAGGCCTGTGGGCATGCTGCTCGCCCTTCTTGGCCTTAGCCAATGCCCCAAAGCCACAGGGGCAGCCTGTCATCCCCAGGCCACCTGCGTGGCCAGGAGGGGCCACAGTGGAGGCTGGTCCTGCAGACTGTCCTGGGCTCAATGCAAGGCCGAGACCTCGGCCCCAGAGTCCCGGTTGCCTGGCCAGGCAGGGGCATGGGGAGGCCCGCAGGGTCACTGCTTATCGTGACAAGGCCTTCCTTGTGGAATGAGTCAGCTGGCTGCCCCCATGCCCTGCCTGTCTCATCCCCACAGAGGCTAGAGGGTAAGTGGCCTGGGTGGGGAGAGGCACGTGGGCAGCCTGAAAGGGGCCCTGAGTGGGGGGAGGAGCTCACACCCTCACCTCCCTCTGACCTGCCCTGGCCTTTGCAGGGGGCAGCAGGGGGCTTGCAGGGGTGCGAGGGGTGTGTCTCCTGGCCAGCGGGCTTTCTGGGGTCCAGGGTAGAGGTCCTGTGGAGGGCGGTGGAGCCACACGGTGGTGCTTCTGGGAAGGACCCACAGACTGGGCTCAGGGCAGCCCTGGTGGCTGGGGAGGGGGTCCAGGAGCTGGCCTTCCCGCCAGCAGAGGCAGGCGGAGTGAAGGCCGGATGCTGCCTGGGGAGGCAGAGGAAGAGGGCTGCCCTGGAGGCAGGGGTGGCGGGAGGGGCCTGACCACTGCAGGTGTTTCCTTCCAGCTGATGAGCCTGGACAGTCTCGGTTGGGCCGTCTTTCAGTCTCTGGCTACAGAGGCCTGAATGTCCAGGCTGGCTGGGGCCTGAACCTCCGGGTTCCTCGTATGGACACAAGGCCTGGTTCCTTGTCCAGTACCAATGACGGGGGTCTGGGCCCTCACAGATGCCTCTCTGCTTTGTAGGTGGACATTGACTTCTGTGAGCCGAGCCCCTGCCAGAACGGGGCCCACTGCTACAACCTGGAGGGCGACTATTACTGTGCATGTCCTGACAACGTGGATGGCAAGAACTGCTCAGAGCCCAGAGAGCCGTGCCCTGGGGGGGCCTGCAGGGGTGGGTGGGGCAGTTAGTGGGCGTGGCCTGCAGGGGTGGGAGCCTGGGGTGGAGGCCTGTGGGAGTGGGTGGGGTGATGTGTGGGCGGGGCCTGCAGGGGTGGGCGGGGGAGGGGTGAGTGGGACGGACAGAGTCTGGGTGAGGGGGCTGACCCCTCCTTGTCTGTCTGTGGCAGTGGTGGATGGCTGCGGGTTCGAGGCCGGGACCAGGATGGCCGGCACTGCCCCCGGCGTGTGTGGCCCCCATGGACACTGCGTCAGCCAGCCCGGGGGCAACTTCTCCTGTGTCTGTGACAGTGGCTTCACGGGCACCTACTGCCATGAGAGTGAGTGGGCATGGGCGTGGACGGTGGAGCGGGGCTGGGCTGGCCTAGAGACGCCCGCTCACCCCTGCCTCCTGCAGACATCGATGACTGCCTGGGCCAGCCGTGCCGCAACGGGGGCACATGCATCGACGAGGTGGACGCCTTCCGCTGCTTCTGCCCCAGCGGCTGGGAGGGCGAGCTCTGTGACACCAGTGAGTGGGCTGCCCTGCTCCCTCCGGGCCCCACGTGGCCTATGCCTCCCTGTGCTGAGCCACTGCCCCCCTCGCCCCTCAGCGGCCCCATTTAGTCACGGCTCCGCCTGGCCAGTAGGTGACTGGAAGTGGAGACCCCTCCAGTGTCTGGGGCCTGGCTCCCCCTCCCCGCTCCCCTCTGGCTCCCCTGGCCCAGCTCTGGTGCCTCTTCCCCTGGGAAACCCTCCCTGAGCGCCGGTGACCCCCCGCTGACCGGCGTCCTCGCCCCCAGATCCCAACGACTGCCTTCCCGATCCCTGCCACAGCCGCGGCCGCTGCTACGACCTGGTCAATGACTTCTACTGCGCGTGTGATGACGGCTGGAAGGGCAAGACCTGCCACTCGCGTGAGTGCCTGCTGGGTGCTGTTGCGGGGCTGCCCCCCGGCCGCAGCCACTGCTCCCAGGCAGCCCACTGAGCGGCCGTGTGCCTGCAGGTGAGTTCCAGTGTGACGCCTACACCTGCAGCAACGGCGGCACCTGCTATGACAGCGGGGACACCTTCCGCTGCGCCTGCCCGCCGGGTTGGAGGGGCAGCACCTGCAACATCGGTGAGGAGCCTGCGGGTCCGGGGCCCGCGCCCTCGGCCTGCGGCTGGGCCTGACCCCCGCTCCTGGCTCTGTCCGCCCCCATCTGGGTCAGGGTGTGGTGGGGGACCCTGGGTCTCCCAGGGCCAGGTAAAGAGGCCCTCTTCCTCTGCTTTCTTCTCCTCCCTTGCAGCCAAGAACAGCAGCTGCCTGCCCAACCCCTGCGTGAATGGGGGCACCTGCGTAGGCAGTGGGGACTCCTTCTCCTGCATCTGCCGTGATGGCTGGGAGGGCCGCACCTGCACGCACAGTGAGCCTCTGGGGTGGGCGCCTGGGGGGGGTCTCTGTGAGGATGGGAGGCCATAGAGGGTGGGCTGGGGGCCCATTTCTCTCCACCAGCTCCCCAGTCCTGCCCCTCTTGCCTCTGCCCTTGCACTCATCCACCAAAGCCCTGCTGAACCCCAAGACACCTGTGACTTCCCTCAAACTCTGCAGCCTTGTCCCCCCTACCCCCCCATCAGTCTCCTGCAACCACTTGCTCTGCAGCCTGGGTTCCTGCTCATGCACCCCACCCTCCTACTACAGGCCTCTCTGGGATGGGCGCTCTGTGACCCTGCCCAGGGCCACCTCGCCCAAGAGCTGCCCCTGCCCCCTCAGCCTAGTCAGGGTGGGCTGGCGTGGACGGTGCAATGTCCGCCTGCCCCGCACGTCTGGGGCACCCAGACCTGGCGCAGAGAGGCCCAGGGCGGGTGGACGCCGTGCCCACCTTCTCTCTCTCCTCCGACGCAGATACCAACGACTGCAATCCGCTGCCTTGGTGAGTGGCAGTCCTGGAGGCGGGCTGACCCGGGGGGCGCGGCCTGCCCGCTGTGGGGCCCGCTGACTCCCGTCCTCTCCCCCGCAGCTACAACGGCGGCGTCTGCGTGGACGGCATCAACTGGTTCCGCTGCGAGTGTGCGCCGGGCTTTGCAGGCCCCGACTGCCGCATCAGTGAGGGCTTGTGGCGCCGGGCGGGCGGGGCTGTGCGCCTGGGGGCCCGGAGCCGGAGGTCACCGATGTCCACACACCTCGAGGATGGGTGGCGTGGCCATGGCCACTTCCTGCCTCGCTCTAAGCCACGGTTTCCAGTCTGTCCCTTGCCAGCAGTGCTCCCGCAGCTGGGGGCCACCCTGTAAGGGGGCAGAGCTGAGTTTGGGCTGGGATGTTTGTTCCCAGAAGCCCCTGCCCGTCCTGTTCCAGAGGCGCACAGAGGGTGGAGGGTGAGGGGTGCTCATTGAAGCCTCGGCCTGGTGACAGTGACAGCGCCAGGCCAACCGCAGAGGCCCTGTGGGGTGAGCCGCGGCCCGAGCTGGCCGGGGGCTGCTCCTCCCACTGGCGTGGGCCTCCCCTGCTACCTCAAGCCGCCTCCTGGGCCCCACGTGTGGGCGCTGGCCTCCCGCTGCCTGCTGAGCCGGCCGCTTTCCCTGCAGACGTTGACGAGTGCCAGTCCTCCCCCTGTGCCTATGGGGCCACGTGCGTGGACGAGATCAACGGTTACCGCTGCAGCTGTCCGCCCGGCCGGGCTGGCCCACGGTGCCAGGAGGGTAGGTGGGGGTGCACCAGGAGCCAGGCATAGCTTTAAGGCCCTGCGCCCACACTGAGCCCTCCTCTTGTCCGCACAGTGGTCGTGCTGGGGAGGCCCTGCTGGTCGCAGGGTGTGCCCTTCCCTCCTGGGGGCTCCTGGGTGGAGGACTGCAATAGCTGCCGCTGCCTGGATGGCCGCCGGGACTGCAGCAAGGTGCCGAGGGCTCCTGCCCAGCCAAGCCTTGTCTCCCCCCACTCCCCTGCCCGGGTCTGGTGTCCCAGTGCCTCTGGCCTCGGGTGTCCTGCCATACGTCCATAGGCATGTCGCTCGCCCCGGGAGGGCACTTGGGGTGGGGGACGGGAGAGCTGAGTCCGCCTCCTCTGTCGGGCATCCTGGGAGGAGGGCCCTTGGACACGCCAGGCCCCTCCATTGGGGCACTTGGGGAAATTGAGACTCGACCTTGCTCAGGCTCCAGAAACCCTCAAGCTGGACCCCACTTGGCCCCGCCCTTCCTTGGGGCCACCTCTGCTCTGGGTGGGGGGTCCTTCCTGGTGCTGAGTTCGTCCTGGGAGCCCTGGGACTCGCTGACCCTGACCGTGTCTCTCTCCCCCACGTGGTGCCGCGTGTCTCATGTGCCGTGCTGCCCTCTGTGCGCGTGCCCGGCCCAGGTGTGGTGCGGGCGGAAGCCTTGCCTGCTGGCTGGCCGGCCCGACGCCCTGAGCGCCCAGTGCCCACCGGGGCAGCGCTGCCAGGAGAAGTCCCCAAGCCAGTGCCTGCAGCCGCCCTGCGCGGCCTGGGGGGAGTGTGGCGCCGAGGAGCCCCTGCTGCCCAGCACCCCTTGCCAGCCCCGCTCCGCCCACCTGGACAACAACTGCGCTCGGCTCACCCTGCGCTTCAACCGCGACCAGGTGCCCCAGGTGAGCGGTGCTGAGTGCCCCAAGGTGCCCCTGTCCTTTCTCAAGTGGCCACTCGGATAGCCCAAGACCCCTCCTGGCTGCCCAGCTGCCCGGCTGCGGCTCGGCCCTAGGGGGTCAGGGAGACGGGGCTGGCTGTGTGGCCGCTCGGGGATCAGATGAGATGGAACGTTGAGCCCAGGGGCAGCCGGGAGTGGCAGGCCCGGGCCAGTCGTCCCAGGGCCCTGGGCTGAAGGTGACTGTGGGCTGTCCTCTGGGCCCTGTGGCCTGAGTACTTGGAACCTAGGAGGGAGGGCCTCTGACCTGGGTGAGGCCCCCCTGCGCCCTCAGTCCCCGGGTGCAGCTGCTCCCATGTGTGGGGGCCTGGCCCCCGGGCCCCACCCAGCCCTGACGGGCGGTCTGCGTCCTTGGTGGGAGGACACAGGACTGCTGTGGGAAGCCACTCGCCCCCAGGCCCTGAATGCTCTCAGCCCCTCAGCCCCTGGGCCACTCACGTGCAGCCTGTCTCTGCCCAGGGCACCACCGTGGGCGCCATCTGCTCGGGCATCCGTGCTCTACCAGCCACAAGGGCAGTGGCCCGGGACCGCCTGCTGGTGCTGCTTTGTGACCGGCCATCCTCGGGGGCCAGTGCAGTGGAGGTGGCCGTGGTAAGTACTGGCAGATGGGGTGGCCACCTTTGTTCAGATCATCCTCTCCTGGGTCCCCACTCTGTACATGCTCCTAAGAGGTGCTGGGGCGGAGAGCCTGGCCAGGCTGGTCCCCAGGTATATGGGGACGTGGGACGACCACAGACCAGGAGCCCACTCTGGTACAGTTGTGAAGGGTAGGGTTGTGGCAATTCCCATGCCCTTGCTGGGGGCCCGTGGAGCTGTGTCAGACCTGGAGGAGAGCAGGTGCTGACATGGCAAGGTGGGAGGAGAAGGGGGGTGGGTCTGGTGCGTGCAGCTGGGACTCTGGGCAGGGGCTCCTGGAGCTGTGAGGGGCCCTAGTGACCGTAGGAGTTGGGGTGCAGAGGCAGCACCAAGAGTGGGGAGGAGAGTGGCCAGGGCCCAGGGCGGACAGTGGCGGGGTACAATCAGAGGACCCCTCGAGGGCAGGGCTGGGGGAGTAAGGAAGGCCGTGGGGCAAGCTGAATCCACGGGCCAAGTTGTGGTCTGAATGCCTATGCAGATGGCGTGGGCAGGTTAGTAGGTGCGAAGTCTCCTTCCCCTGCAGGCTTATCCACACCTGGACCCCCAGCTGCCTGTGTCTTGCTCCTGGTGTCCATGCAGGAAGGGTTTCCATGGGCTCAGGCCGCCCTGGGATGTATGGTCCGGGCCCCGGGCACCTGCCTGGGCCCTCGGCTGAGTGGGCCCTACTCTGGGCCCCAGGTGGATATCAGATGTAAACAAGGGATCGCGGGGCTCGGGGAGGCTGTGGCTCTGGGCTGTGCAGGGAGAGAGGAGGGGAAAGGGCAGGGCAGTTTCTCAGGGTGCTGGCTGGGTGCCGGCGTTGGGGCGGAAGGGGCCGCAAGGCGGAGGCCGAGTCTGGGGGGGCCCCAGCGCTGGGAGCAGTGCTGGGTTTGCAGGGCCCTCAGGACTTCAGATGTGAACGCTCGGCACAGCAGCCTACCTGGAAGGGACAGTCGTCCCTGCCCGGGTGAAGGGGGTGTCTGTGGAAAGTGTGGGCCCGGCCACAGCCACCTCCCCGTGAACTGCGTCTCCACTGCAGGACTTTTCTTCAGGGAGCCTTCCCCCGAGAAGCCCTGGGGACCCCCAGGGTCCCGAGCCCTGGGCCCTGCTCCAGCGCTGCCCTGCTCATGCTCAGCTGCCTGTGTCCCTCTTTGTAGCTGAGTGGGGGCTGCTGGCCTGGGTGGGTGCCTGGGCGTACCCTGGAACTGTGCTCAGGGCCAGGCCTGCTGTCAGGCTCCCGCTGGTGGGGGTAGGGTCACAGGCCCCGGCCATGAGCGGGTGGCTTCTCAGCTCTGTCTTCTGTGCAGTCCTTCAGCCCGGCGCAGGACCTGCCTGACAGCAGCCTGATCCAGAGTGCGGCTCACGCCATCGTGACGGCCATCACCCGGCGGGGGAACAGCTCGCTGCTGCTGGCCGTCACCGAGGTCAAGGTGGAGACGGTCGTCATGGGCAGCTCCTCCACAGGTCAGCAGGCCGGTGGGGGCTGCACCTTGGCTTCCTGGGCCAGTGGGAATCTTTCAGATGCCTGGTGCTCAGAGGAGTGGGACTAGGCCACACATCGGCTTGAAGTCCACGAGCCCTGCCAGGTGGCCATCCCACCCATGAAACCCTGAAACCCCTCTGTGCCTGCCAGTCGTGGGTCCCCAGCCCCGATCCGGGGACCCTCCCCACAACCAGGAGCCAGAGGGCTGGGCATCCCAGGGCCGGGGCCTCCCCTCATGGCACCCCTGCCCCAGGTCTGCTGGTGTCCGTGCTGTGCGGCGTGTTCAGCGTGCTGTGCCTGGCGTGTGTGGCCATCTGCGTGTGGTGGACCCGCAAGCGCAGGAAAGAGCGGGAGAGGAGCCGGCTGCCACGGGAGGAGAGCGCCAACAACCAGTGGGCCCCGCTGAACCCCATCCGCAACCCCATCGAGCGGCCGGGCGGCGCGGGCGGCGGCCCGAAGGGCGTGCTGTACCAGTGCAAGAACTTCACGCCGCCGCCGCGCAGGGTGGGCGAGGCGCTGCCCGGGCCGGCGGGTGGCGGGGAGGACGAGGAGGACGGGGAGCCCGGCCGCGGCGAGGACGACTCCCTGGAGGCCGAGAAGTTCCTCTCGCACAAATTCACCAAAGATCCCAGCTGCTCGCCCGGGAGGCCGGCCCGCTGGGCTTCGGGCCCCAAAGTGGACAACCGCGCCGTCAGGAGCGCCGGCGCCGCGCAGCGGGCGGGCAAGGAGTAGGAGCGCGGCCGCCCGCCGGACCACAGGAGGCCGAGGCTGTGTGCATAGTTTCTTTATTTTGTGTAAAAAAACTCACCAAAAACAAAAAACAAATGTTTATTTTCTATGTTCCTTTACCCTTGTATAAATTATTCGACAACTGTCAGGCGGAAGACAGCGGAGTTCTCTCGGGTAGTGGCTATTTTTGTAACGTTGCCGTGTGTCGCACCTGCTATGTGGCCAGAGAGAGCAAGGGTGTCTGTGTCCTCAGCAAACCGTATAGCGTTTGTTGCCAGAGGTGGTGTGCTGTTTACAGAATCTTCCTTTATTCCTCACTTGGGGTTCTCAGTGGCTCCAGGCCAAAGAGCCAGTGGGACCCGTGGCTGTCGGTGGGACCACCCGTGGCTGACAGTGTGGCCGAGGCTGTCAGTGGACCCATGGCTCTCGGTGGGACCTAGGATGTTTGGCGTGGCCTGTGGCGGTCAGTGGCACCTGTGGTTGCAGTGGGGCTTGAGGTCATCGGTGGGGCCCGTGGTGGTCGGCGTGGCCTGAGGCCCGTGGGCAGACCCTCGCTGGCCCCGGCCCGTCCCCTCCAGTCTGCCGTGCTCGCTTGCTCCTGCCCGGAATGCTCGCTCCAGAGGTCTCTCAGCTGTGCTTTCAGAAGTGCCCTTCCCGACTGCTCTGTTCCCCTGGGACGGTGGCAGTATTGAAGCTCGCGACAAGTGCCTTCACACAGACTCCCCCCTCGCAACTGTCAACGTTTGCCGTGGGCACCAGGCCACTGCCCACCTGCCGGCCCCGGCCACCCCTCCTCGTCAAAGTGCATTTTTGTAAATATGTACATATTAAATGAATCACTCTGTATATTGGATTTAGTAACTTAAACGTTTTGGCCTCCCTTGTCCTTTGGGTGCTGTCCCTTTGTTACTTAGAGCTGGGCCAGGCGCAGGGAGGCTGGAGGGTGGATTGCATGTGTGCGGCGGGATGGTCCTGCGACCTGGGGCCCCCTTGGGCCACGGACACGTTGGTGTCTGTGACAGACGCTTTCCTGGAAATGAGGCGAGGGGAGGGGCTTTGCACCCACCCCAGTGGACGCAACTTCAGAGAGCTTCATAACGTCAAGTTGCTTAGCTGCGGGGAGCTGTCCAGGTTTGAAGGAATCAGCAGGTCAAAACTCAAGAGAACGGAGACCCTAGGCCAGGAGTGGCTCTTGCATCTGGCTGGTTGGGCAAACGGCTCAGCTTGGCTGTTGGGGGCAGCCATCGAAGGCCGGCTCTGACGTCTGTCCATTTGGGCACAAGTCACCCAGAGGGGCAGATGGTCGCTAAGTGCTGTTTGGCCCAGCCTCATGCTGCCACCTGGGTGGCCAGCCAGACCAGTCCAAAGCTTCAAGCTTCCTTTCAAGCCGTGTTGACCTGACTTGGGCCTCTAGGTGCCCGTGAGGAACAAACGCCAATGGCCTTTGTCTGTGAGCTTTCTGCGCTCTGTAAGTGGTTTTCCAACGTCAGTGAGCAGACCACAGTCCAGACCCTGGCGCACGGGGAAGCTGGCACCTGAAGCAAGCGACACTCGCCCCGCTTTGTGTGCCTGTCGGACACCTGGACCCAGAGGACGAGGCGTGTTTGCTGGCCATGCTCACACCAGCAGGGCGGGCAGTCCCAACGGGCTGGATGGGAGCCTGAAGATAACCTAGCAGGCTTGAACTTCTAGAAACGACAAAGTGCCACCCCCAAACTAAAACCTAGACAGCCACTCCAAGTCACGGCCGGAGAAGGAGTTAGTGAAGAAGAGGTTGCAAGAAAACGAGCCAGGTGCAGCCCAGTGACAAAAGGTGGGCACCGTGTGAGCGGCCTGTGCGGCTCGTCGGGCACTGCCCAGCGGGCCACCCCCAGGCGAGGGGCCGTCAGGTGTGGAGTGGGCAGGGACGGGGCAGGCACCAGTGGGGCTGCGTGACTGCTGTCCTCGGGACTCATGCTGCGGGTGATGCCAGCGGGTCCCCCACCCACTAGGCAAGCCCCCTGTTACCTCAAGGGGGGCGGGTCCTGGCTGGGGTCTGGGGGGCTAGTGGCACCTTGTCTGCTTGGGGAAGGGCCTGCTGTCACAGGCGGGAGCGGGTGGCACCCCTAGGCCATCTATACCCGCCACACCCCCTGTGCACATGCACGTGCAGCCTGGCCATCCCCCCAGGGCTGCCCCCCGGCGTCCTGAGCCCACCCAGCTTCTGGCCTTCCTTCCCCGACTCTGGCCCAGCCTGGGTAACCCGGTGCCTGGCAGGGGTGGGAACAGGGCTGTCCGTGTGCCTCTCCGGGGACTGGATGTCCTGCGCTCCAGCCCAACGCGTGCATCACTGCTGACTGGTGGGGCCCCTTCTTCCAGCGCCGCCCCCTGCTCCTGGAAGGCCATGAAGTGTGGCCGGGACTGTGTGCCCGTGGCCCCCAGGGCCACCTCTGTCCCCAGAGCACCACTTGTCCCTTGGGCCCCTGGCTTCACTTCGTCTCCCCATCCTGAGGGCCAACCCCCACAGCAAGGGTTAGGCCCCTCTGTCCCCCACCAGCACCTTGTCCTCTCCTGGGTGGGCAGTGAGCCCCCAGAGGGGCAGCTGCTCCGTTAGGGGGTTCAGACAAAGGATGACACAAGGTGCTCTTGCTGTGGCTACCCCGTCACCCCAAGGCTGGTGCTGGGCTCCCGAGTCTGCCCGGGAACTGTCCGTGACCTTAAATCGAGGCTCTTCCGTTTGCCTGCGTTGACGAGGCAGCATTGCACTGTGGCCAGATGGGAGTGGACATGAAGTCCAGGCACTGTGAAGGCTCCCCAGTCCCCTCTGCAGCCTCCTTCCACAAGCCCACCTCACTCTGCACAGCTGGGGGCCTCCTCTCCTGCTGCCCCTGGCTCTTACGTATCCCGGGTGAAGGCCCTGCGGGAGCCGGATGGGAGAGGCTGGGACTCAGCCTGCAGGGGCTGGGGGTGCCCCTTCACTGTCCCTGGGGTGCCTGAGTCACCCTGGAGCCTGGTGGGCAGTGGGCTCTGGGGGCAGCACGAGACTCCGTGGTGGGGCTTGGGGGCTGGGGTCCCTGAGAGGACAGTCGGGCCAGGGCCTTTGGACTTGCTCCCAGCTGGGGTCTGGGGGTGCTGAGTGGGCCCAGCAGGAGCTCCGTGACCCCTCATTTGCATCTATGACCCTGGCGCTGGGCAGTTGAGAGACGGTGTTGGGATCAGCGCAGCCATCAAGAGGGAGGTGGGCTTCAGGTGCCCAGGGAGTGGGGGGTGCACGCGCGGGTCCAGCACAGAGACGGGTTGGGGGCAAGGCAGCTCAGCAGATGGCGACCTGAGGGCTCGGCCGGGGGAGAGGTGAGACTGGGTGGAGGTCTGAGGCCCCGGGCGGCTGCCTGGCCAGGCTGCGCTGGGGGCAGGGAGACAGGGGCAGCTCCGGGCAGTGGGCACTCTCTCCACCGCAGGGGGACTCCGGGCTTCGGGCTGGGGTCAGATGGCCCCCCACCTCCTCTTATTCCTTCATGGCCAGAGCAAGGAGCGGGGCTGTTCCCAGCCCAGTCAGGACCAAGGGGCGTGTCCTGGCCCAGTGTCCTGACGGGCAGGAGCAATGCCATCCACACTCACCACCCGCTGCTCCCTCGCTGCTGGGCCCCCAGGACTGCACCAGCTGGCTCTGCTTGGCTACTGCCGAGTCTCCGAAGAAACCGTGCCCCTGGGAGCAGGGAGGAGATTCCACACGTGTCCCCAGGGCGGCCGGGCTGTTAACCCCTGCAGACCAGGCTGTGGAGGGGCGTGTGGGCTGCATGGTGGCCTGGCTCCAGCCATCCCCGAACAGGACACAGCCTGGCTTGCCCCTCCCTCATCAGACCCCCAGGCCTAGGAAGCTGTTTTGGCGGGGACCTGGAAGGGTCTCCAAGTGAGAGCATCAGGGTGCCAGGGGCTGGGCGACCACCCTGCAGAAGGGAAAGTGAAGCCCATGAGGGAGGGGCCTGGCCTGCGACGGACTGTGCCCTCCCCGGCCCTGGCCGATTCTGGAAGCCCGCCACAGAGCCACGGAGGGTTTGCCAGGGCCCAGAAGACACTCCTCCAGGCCCAGGGCCAGCCTCGAGGCCAGGCGGCAGCTGGAGGGTGCCTGAACACAAACACTGCCAAGGATGGGCTAGAAGGGGGCTCTGAGCAGGGGTGGGTGTGTGGGGACGTCCCCCACCTCGGGCCGGGGTTGGGGTGTGCTGGGACCCCCTGGTCCCCGGGCACCTAAGTGTCCCCCTCTGCCCCCCAACCCTCTGTACCTGCTTATGGGAGAAAAACAGCACGAGGCCCAGGGACAGCCACACCCCTAGCCCAGCAATCCCTGCCTCCCTTCCGCCGGGCTCCCACGGGGCTGGGGGCTGCGGCTCCCTCAGCCCCATCCCTGGGTAGGGCTGCTGTGCCTTCCGTCCCCACAGCTCCCCAGCCCCAGGGTCCCTGGAACCAGGCAGACCCGAAAATCACCCTCAGGGGGCTCGGTGTCCAGAGAGAGGCCCAGTCAGAACCCCCAGCACCTGTCCCATGAGACAAGGGCTGATGGAGACACGGGCCACAGAGCTAACTGTCAGAGAGAGAGAGAGAGCACGCGTCACAGGAGAACAAAGGGCAGACCGAAACGGCTCTGGAGCTAAAACAGGACATCCCAGCAAGCAAGTCAGCTGCGAAATTGAAGGAACAGGTGGTCAGTGTGGAGACCCAAGCCAGGGCCCCGCAGATCACAAGCGAAAAGATGAAATCCTTGGGGTAGAGAACTCAGGGGTGCTAACATGAGTAACAGGGGCTCTGTCCAGAAGGAGAGTGAGGCGCAGGTGGGAGAAGCAGGGACTTAAAGGGAAAGAACCATTTCTGAGCTAAATGCAGGCCCAGCCGGCCTACAGAGGGGCCCCTGGGTCCCGGCTGAGCGCAGAAGCACATGGATGGGGACTGCAGACGCTCTGGAACTCTCGGAGGAGTGAGAGACTTGCAGGGAGATGAGCAAAAGCGTGAAGGAGGAGAGCGAAGCAGACTGGGTGGCAGGTCCCGGATGCCCCCCCCGCACTTCTGGTACTTTCTCTCCAGGCCGGTGCCCGGCAGGTGACTGTGCTGGGTAACCTGTCCCCCTGGGCGGAGCCTTGGGAGCGGCGTGTGGTTCTCCAGCCTCTGGCCCTGCTGAGCCACGGAGTGAGTGGGACCCGCTACCAGATGAGGCCTGGGGCACCGGGACCCCCATGGAGAGCCGCCCCAACCCGGTGGGCTCCCGTGGGGGCAGGGAGTCCACCTGTGCGTGAAACCACCAAGACGTGAGGCGTGCTTGTTCCTGCGGCGCATCTTCCCCAGCCTGACATGAGCACGTGGGGTGGGACTCCCGCTAGTGCAGACACACCTCGCGACACTGCGCTCAGCAGATGCTGCGTTTTTCACAAACGGAAGTTTTGTGGCAACCCTGTGTCGAGCAACGCTTTCAGTGCCATTTTCCCAACAGCACTAGTTATAAATGAAGGTCTGTACTTTGCTTTTTCAGACGTAATTCTAGCGCCCACTTATTGGAGGCGTGATGGAGGGGCTGCAGGGACACGCTGGTTCCTTGCAGGGAGCCTGAGGGAACAGGAGGCTTCTCCTCCCCACCCTGGGGGAGAGGGGTGGGGTGGTCCCGTGGGCCTTGCCAGGGGAGCGCCAGGGCGCCACGGGCAGATGAGGGCGCCCAGAGGAGAGAGCCCACCCCTCACCCTGGCTGCAGAAATCCACGGTGCCAAGCGTGGACCCCGGGGTAGGGGGTGCACAGGCTTGCACAGGGGACCGTGGGGGGCACAGGGGACCCTGCAGCCTGGGTGCTGCCTTGGGAGGTGGGGCCGCCGATGGGAGCAGCTGGGGCAGCTGGAGAGGGGACAAGGGTCAGGCAGGGAGTGGCCTGCGCAGCCGGAATCCACAGGGTGAGGACCTCGTGGGAGGACTGTGTGGGACATACTGGGAGAGTGGAGAACCCCCGTGGGTGGTCCCTGGGGTGGGGGCTCCAATGACCTCAAAATGTGCCTCCTGTCAACGTGCACAGATGGGGGCCGGCTTAGGGCAGAGCACCAAGCAGGGGCCTCGCCCTCGCCAGAGGCCCTGGCCTGAGGGAGCGGGCGGAGGAGGGTGGGCTGGCTGCTGCACCTCCCCAGACCAGCACAAAGTCCCAAACTCACCACCAAGCCAGGTGCAAGACGAACGCGGAACACGAGGCGGAAGAAAGCGCGGAGGCAGAAGAGATCATTGTAAGAAAACCGAGCCAAGACCGGAAGCCGCCAGGAAAGGAGAGGGCAGTGAGCGTGTCCACTTCTCATCCTCGGAGGGGCTGGCGGGGAAGGCGGCCCACCACGGCCTCCTCCGCAGGGGGTGGGGTGTGGGCCGGGCGCGGGGCTGCCTGGCTGCCACAGCCGGGGACTCCTTGTGTCTCAACGGACAGCAAGCAAGTCCCCACGCACGGGAGGCCCGGGAAGACGGGGGCAGACCTTCAGGTGAACAGGGAGACGAAGGGTGACCAGCACGCGCTGCCTCAAACCAGCCGGATTCAGAGCAGGACGACCTAGCCGCGCGCAGACCAGGAGAAGGATGACGGGGGGCCCAGCTCATGCCACTGCTCTCCCCGGGGAGAGGATGGTGTCAGCAGGGTTAATAACCACGCTGTGTGCCGCTCGGCACGCACACACGCGTGCACACACATGTGCACACACATGCTCACACAGACTCATACACACTGACCCCCAATAGAACAGAGTCTAAAACTGGAGGCCAGTGTCCGTGAGACCCGTGTGACAAGGCGGCATTGGCCAGACGGTGTTGGCACACAAGGCTCCATCTTCTCTACAACGCAGTTCATCGGAATCCAGGTGTAACGTGGGAGAGTCGACACCTGCACCATTCAAGGAGCGCCTACAAATTAACACGAAGGCAAACACGTCTAGCAGGAAATCGGGCAACGAGTAGGAAGAAAGAGTTCTAACAAAAGCCAATCCAAACAGCAACGAAGGAAAAAGAAGGTGGTGGGCGGTTCCGTTCCTAATCCCCGGAACCTGGGAAGATGGGATGGTACCCAGTCAAAGGGCTTTGCAGATGTGACCAAGTGGGAATCTGGGGTGGGGAGAGGGTCCTGGGTCACCTGGGCAGGCAAAGTCTTCACATGAGCCCTTAGAAGGCCTGCCCTGGCTGGGGAGACGCTGCTCTGGAGGAAAAGTCCCAGAAATGCGACACTGGGAGACACTGAAGATGGAGGAGGGTGGCCGTGAACCAGGAAAACGCGGGCTGGAAACGAGAAGATGGAAAAAGTGAGGAAACGGATTCTTTCCTAAACACTCCGGAAGGATCAAAGCCCTGCCGACGGCTGGATCTTAGCCCAGCGAGACCCAGGTTGGAATTCTGACCTTGGGAACCGCGACACAGTAAATTTGTGCTGTTTAAAGCCACTAAGTTTGTGGTGGTGTGTCAGCAATAGGAAGCTGGCAGAGAGAAAAGGCCACTCCAACTCCGTAACGGCCTGAGAAATGCCAGTTAAGGTAACAGTGAAATAACCTCTTGAACCCATCAGAGCCCAGCCCCGTCAGCGGCGGGGACGCGCTGCCAGCGGGCTTGGGGACAGTTCCCCAGTGGATGCCGGAGCTGGGAAGGAAAGATCCAGGAGAGGGGGTGATGAGATCGTCTGCATCTTCTTTTAATTCCATTTCTCAAAATCGTGGTAAAATCTACATAAAATAATTTACCGCCTTAACCATTTTGAAGTGTGTGGTTCGGTAGTGTTGAGCGTGTTTGTGTTGTGGTGAAACAGATCTCCAGAATTTCTCATCTTGCAAATCTGAGACTCTGTCCTGTTAAACAACAGCTCCCCAGCCCTGGCAACCACCATCCTACACTTTGTTTCTACGAATCTGACTATTTTAGATAGATCATACAAGTGGAATTATACAGTACTGATCTTTTTGTGACTGGTTAGTTTCGCTTGGCATGCTGTCCTCAAGGTCCACGCCTGTTGTAGCCAAGCGTCAGCATGTCCTTCCCTGGTAAGGCTGAGTGACGGTCCATTGAATGGAGGGACCACATCTTGTTGGTCCAGTCATCTGTCCGTAGACACTCAGACTGCTTCCACCTCTTGGCTGTTGTGACTAGTCCTGCTATGAACATGGGAGTGCAAAGAGCTCTGAGACCCTGCTTTCAATTCTTTTGGATAAATACCCAGAAGGGGGATTGCTGGATCATATGGTAGTTTTATTTTTAATTTTTGGAGGAACCACCGTCCTGTTTTCCATAGCAACTGCACCATTTTACATTCCTACCAACAGCGAACAAGGGTTCCATTTGCTCCACATCCTTGCTGATGCTCAATATTTTAAAAAAATTATAGTACCCAACCCAATTGGTATGATGTGGTATCCCACTGTGGCTTATGATTTGCATTTCTTCAGTGATTAGTGATGCTGTGATGATCTGTGTTCTTTTAAAAAAGTCATGACTCTCTGTGTCATACACACAAACACATCTATGTGTATTATGTGCATATATGACCTCACAGGCTTGAAGAGAGAATAGAGAAATTGTACATGCACACCAGGTGGGTGACCTGGTGAAGGTGCGGCTGGGGTCAGGGGAGGGGTGAGGAGGATGAGGTTGGAAGGGAAGGTGGACCAACAAGGAAAAGGGGCAGAGAGCAGCTTTAAAACAAACACATACAGTCCGATGACGTTCATGTATTTGTGTGAAGTCAGGTGCGACACTGAAAAGCAAATAAAATTAGGACTTAGCACACAGCAGCAAAGCATTGCCTACAGCTGCAGAACCACAAAACTGGGGCCAGAAGGACTATCGGAAGAAAACACGTAATATTTAAAGGTGACTTGGAGAAGTGGGAGAGCAGTAACAATTTAAGCGTAATGGGTGTTCCTTGAAAGAAATTAAAGGAGACCTAAGGAGGTGGTAGGCATCCCATGTTCATGGAGGGGAAAGGCTTCATGACATAAAGGTGATAATTCTCCCCAGACTGACCTACGGACTCATCATGATCTCTAGCAAAGTCCCAGATGGCTTTTTTCCTTCCCTCAGAAATTGACAAGCTGAGTCTAAAATTTATGTGGAATTACCTGGGACCCTGGCTAGTCAAAACACTCCTGAAAAAGAAGAATAAAATAGGAAGACTTACACTTCCCCATTTCAAAACTTACTACAGGGGAGGGTATAGCTGAGTGGTAGAGTGCATGCTCAGCATGCGCAAGGTCCTGGGTTCAATCCCCAGCACCTCCATCAAAATAAATAAATACCTAATTAACCCCCCAAGCAAAAAACAAAACAAAACAAAAAAAACTTACTACAGAGCAACAGTAATCAAGACAACGTGGTAATGGTGCAAGGATAGACATATAGATCAATGGAATAGAACCAAGAATCCAAAATTAACTTGTACACTTATAGTCACTTGATTTGCTAGATAGTTGCCAGGTCAACTTAGCTGTTGGGCGGGGAGTGGGAAATAGTCTTTTCAACACACAGTGCTGGGGCAATGGACGTCCATACTGCAAAAGAATGAAGGTGGATCCTTACCTCACACCATGTACAAAAATTAACTCAAAATGGATCATAGACACACATACAAGAGCAGAAACTATAGACCATTGGAAGAAAACACTGGAGTAAATCTTTGTGCTCTTGGATTAGACAACAGTTTCATAAATATGACATCACAAGCACAAACAACAGAAGAAAAGGAGAGGTAAATGGGACTTCACCAATATTAAAAACGTTTGTGTTGCAAAGAACCCCACCAAGGAAGCAAGAAGACAAACCACAGAATGGGAGAAAATGTTTGCAAATCATGTGTTTGATAAGGGACTTGAACTAGAATGAATAAAGAACACCCACAATTCAGTAATAAAAAGGTAAACAGTGCAACAGGAAAACGGGCAAAGGACCTGAACAGACATGTCCCCACAGGAGACGCACGCTGGGAAAGACGCTCAACGTCGCGACCCTCCAGGGCATCTCAAATCAAAACCACCAGGAGACAGGACTTCACACTCACCAGGGTGGCTACAATTCAAAAGACAGGTAATAGTAAATGTCAGTGACGAAGTGAAGAAATTGGACCCGCATACATGGTTGGTAGGAATGTAATGCAGCGCGACCGCTTTGAAAACCAGTCTGGCTGTTTCTTAAACAGGTAAACACGGAGTTACTCTGGCTATCCTGAAATCCAACCAAGTGTACCTTTCAAATGCGTGAACTGTACATTACAACTGAACACTCACAGAATAGCTTCCCTTCTGAGGTTAGATGGTGAGTTGACCTCTGCAAGTTTTATACAAAGATGAAGCTGAAACACAGACATCCACATTCTCATTAGCTTCCTTCCTCAAATTCCCAATGCGTTTGCTCTTTCAGTTTCTGGTTATAAACTTGTGTAAGACCTTAACTAATCTAGCCCCCCCAAAAGGCATTGAAACATAGTCTTTCAGGTTTTTTTCTTTTATTGATTAAAAAAAATTTTTTTGTTGAAGTGTAGTTGATTTACAATGTTAGTTTCAGGTTACAGCAAAGTGATTCAGTTATATATATATACATACATACATATACAGATATATATTTTTTCCTTTTCAGATTCTTTTCCATTGTGGGTTATTATAAGAAACTGAATATAGTTCTCTGTTTTATACAGTAGGTCCTTTTTGATCTATCTTTTGTGTGAACTTTTGGGAAAAGGTAAACAAGTGTGTTCATTGCTAGACCAGGCCCCCGTGTGGTGGCGAAGTGGCCGGGAGCAGCTGTGAGGCCTGGGGAGTGGGGCGCTGCATGGAACCTGGGTGTGTCCAGCTGGGTCTGTGGGCTCTGAGCCATGGGCGAGGCCGGACGTCCCCCTTAGCCCCGCGTCTCTGCAGAACATAGGATGATGCCTAGTGCTCACCAGATCTTGCTGGATGCAGAAAATTCTGCTTTCTTCCCAGGCTCCCCACATGAGGATGTGAACAGAGCACAGCTGTGTTGTAAACTGGAAGGTGGTAGCCCTAGGTTTCAGGCAGAGTGCCCTCAGTGCTTTCTGCCTGCACATTTCCGCTGTAAGAACCATGAGTTCTCCTAAGGAGCAGAATATCTGTGCGTTGGTGGATAAAAATGTGCAGTTTCCAATGGTTGTCAGTCCTAGCCAGAGGAAAAAGCTCACGTCCTTAAAGGATCCTATCTGATTGGGTCCATCCCATTTTCCTCTGTCCCCCATTTCTCTCTGCAGCAGCCACAGTCCCGGTCAGACTCCTTATCATAATCTGGGGTTGGTTCTCCCACCTGACTGGGATAGGATGTGGTAATGATCCCACTGCAGTGGAAAGTGGGATGTGAGAGCCCATATTTGCAGTGACTAGTGATCCCCCATGGTCATCTGGAATAAAGTGCTACAGTCAGCTGGTGCTGTGTAACAAACTTCCCCAGCTCAGTGTAAAACATGAAGTGTTCTTGGTCATGAGGTTATGACTCAGTGGGGGGTTCTGCTGATCTAGGCTGAGCTCACCACGGCCTGTAGTCACCTGGCAGGTCCCCTGAGGTTGACTAGTTAGGATGGTCTCGTCACATACCTGGGAGCTGCTGCCTGCTGGCTGGGGCAGTGGCGGGTCTGAGCCATGCATCTTGGCACCAGCTGACCACCTGGGCCTGTTCTCTTGGCAGCTGAGCAGGACAAGAGAAAGTACTCAAGGTTTCTTTTTGGTTCTTTCTTTTTTAACAGCTTTATTGAGGTATATTTTATAAACTCTAAAGTTCACTTGTTTTATGTGTACAATTCAGTTATTTTGTATAAGTTTTAAATTATGCAGTGATCACCACAAGCTAATTTTAGAACATCTCCATTACCCTAGAAAGAGGCCTTGAGCCCACTCCTTGTCCCCATCCCACTCCTGGAAACCACTGATCTGTGTCTATAGATTTGCCTTTTCTGGACATTTCATATTAATAGAATCATACCATCTGTGATTTTTTTTTTTTGGTCTCATCTCTTTCGCTTAGCATAATGTCATCTTATACCATGAATCAGAACTTTGTTCTTTTTTGTTGCCAAGTCAAATCCCGTTGTGGGGATATATCCCACCTTGCGTGTCCACTCACCAGCTGATAGACATTTGGGTTGTTTCCAGCCACAGGTTTTTGGGTGGGCGTATGTTTTCATTTCTCTTGGGTGGATACCTAGGAGTGAAACTGCTGGACAATATGGTACCTTTTTGTTTACCATTTTAAGAAACAGCTGGACTGTCTTCTGAACTATGGCACCATTTCACATTCTGACTGGCAACGTACGAGGCTCCAGTTTCTCCAAACCCCCCTTCCTGGCTGGTAGCTGCCTTGCTTTGTGACAGCCGTCCTGGTGTGTGCGCTTCGCCTCTCTGAGGTTTTATTTTGCGTTTCTCTACTTAGCTGTCGTTGCTGAGCTCCATTTCAAGTGCTTATTGGCCATCTGTATGTGTCCTTTGGTGAAATATCTAAACTTCTGGCCATTTTTTTTTAAGTTGGATTATTTGTCTTCTTCCTATTGAGTTGTAAGACACACACGTTCTGGATACAAGTCCTCGGTCAAATACGTGTCTTGAATATCTCTTCCCGTTCTGGGGGTTGGCACGCTTGTTGCAAGTCAACTGAATTTAAATGTCAGGAACATTTCTGGACTCTCGGTCCTAGTCGTTGATCTGGATGCCTGTCCTTCGGCTAGTACCGCATTATCTTCATTACAGGAGCTTCGTAGGAAGTTCCGAAATCAGGAAGGGCGAATCCTCCCGCTTTGTTCTCTTTTGAGATTATTTTGGCTCCTCTGGGGACTTTGCATTTCCATGTGAATTTTCAGATCAGCTTACCAATTTCTGCAAAAAATAAAAAGCCAGCTGGGATTTTGATGGGATCGCAGTGGTCTATAGATGAGGACGAGGAGCATTGCCATCTTAACAGTACTGAGTCGTCCAACCCAGAAGACGCTCTCCCTGCATTTAGAGCTTCAGAGTCTCTCTTCAGTTTCAGCGTACAGGCTTTGCATCTTTCCCAAGGTGTCTTGAGGCCCAGGTCTGGAATTGGTACATGGCCTTTCCAGCCCATTTTGTGGACACAGGGAGCCCTGAGGCCCACCCCAGGATTCAGGGAGTGGGGGATAGGCGGCCCTGTGCCAGGGAGGACTCGCACACTGCACTGTCAGGGGCGTGGGCGTGGGGAGGGCTGAAGGCTGGCAGCTGTTCCTGCGATGGCTTTAGTGCAGGTGGGAGCAGAGACTATAGGGACCCAGGACTGGCTGGCTGCGTGCGCCCTGGCAGGGGGTTTAGTGAAGATCAACGAGAGCCTGGGGCTTTATTTTTTCTCTTACAATGTCAGCTTCTACAAGGGCCTTAGAAACGTCTCTTGGAGCCTCAGCACATATGTGGTTGAAAGTCAGACCCAAACCTGACCTCGCAGGTGCAGAAGTACCAGGGTGGTTGCATTTAGAGCCTCAGCAGGCAGCTCACGGGAACGTCATCATCGCTGGGAAGAGCGGATGGGAGTGTGAGGCGGGCTTGAGTGCATCTGAGACCCTGCACTCCGGCGCCTCCGGCCTCCCGGTCAGCGCAAGGGCCCCGCCCCCAGCTGCACAGACCGGCCTCCCTTTGCTCCACAGGCATGTACTTAAGGGTCCCATGGGGCCCTCAGCTCCTGAGAGGTGATCTCTACGCCCCTGGAATGTCCTGCCTGGTAAGAGGGTCCTTGTCTGGGGGCCTGTTTTCTCAATGAGACTTAGGGTGGGGCCTCAGATCAGCTTGACCTTCTGAGGGGCGGTGAGCTGTGAAGTCCCAGTGAAGACCCCGGACATGTGGTTGGCCACACTTGGTGGGGACTGTCACATATCGTAACCCCAGGGAGAGGAAGCCTGGAGGCCCTCGCACGGCCCTCCTGGGTGCCCCCAGCCTCCCCCACCCCAGGACGTTAGTCTGGGTCCTTCCCGGTGACGAAGTGTGTGGCTGCACTCAGTGAGTTCTGAGCGTCCTCCCGGAGAGTTCTCAGACCGAGGCGGCCTTGGGGAGCCAGGCTCGCAGCTGTACCGTCACAGCCACACTCGGTGACCCGTCCTAGGTCTCCTCTCGGCCCCCGGCTCCCCTTCCATAGGCCCAGAGCTAGAGTCTGACCCCGCAGTGTCCCTAAAGCTGATGTGGGCACAGGGCTGTGGGGACGGCTGCCCGTGGTCAGCCAGGGAGAGCGTGCGCGGGTCCGGTCACGCCAGTCAGTGCCAGCTTCCCTGCGAAGACTCCCCGCCCGAGGGGCCACCGGCGGCTGGCAGGGTCCTGGGGGCTGTGTGGCGAGACGGCAGAAGCCTGAGCCCAGTGGCCTGCACGGCCGAGGCCGGGTGCCAGCACATCTCAGGGCGGCAGAGAGAGATCGGTGGGCTGGGGCGCAGGGCTGGCGTGATCATCCCGCGCGGCGCCTCCCGACTCGGTCCCCCGTAGGTCCCCATCCGGGAACCTCAGCTCTCTGCCCTTGAATGAGGCCTGACTTGGAGCGCACGTTGTTCTCCACAGGCCAGGCCTCCTTCCAGACACTTCACAAAGTACTCGCGGGATCGCCCCCGCCCCGGCGCCCACGAGGGCCACTGGGGGTTCGGTTACCACTCTCATCTGCAGGTAGCACACTGAGGTGCTGGAGTGAGGCTGCGGATCAGGTAAGAGGCCCCCCAGTGGGCTCCCCGGATTCGTCCTGAGGTCGACCCCCTGGGGTGAGGGCCGGGATGGAGACTGAGGTGGGTCTGGGCTCCTGTGTCTGACCAGGATGGCCAGCTCTTCTGAGCAGTGGTAATGGGGCCTCGGAGTCTCAGCTGGGAATGCATGTCACGGGGCAGCTATCCCTGGCAAGGTCTGGGAGCTGCGTGTCGGGGCCACGTCTTCTGGTTTCCACACTCCTTCACCTGTGGCAGGAACGGCTCACACGCCGCGGACTGACTGTGTGGCCGGGCTTGGCTGAGCTCTTCTGCTGGTCAGTTCCCCGGGGGGCTTCAGTGTCGCTGGCGGGTCCCCTGGGGTCTGGTGGCTCTCGATGGCACAGGCCTGGCGGCCGGCGCCCAAGTCCTCTCTAGGCTCTCAGACCAGCCAGAGCTGCTCCCCGTGGGGCCAGCTCCCGAGAGCGAGGGTAGAGGCTGCCTTCTCTGGTCAGAGCTGGTCACAAGGCTGGTCTCTGTCCAAAGAGCTGAAATCAACTCCCCCTCCTGCCTGGAGGAGCCTCAAAGGACCTGTGATCATGGGGCCCTTCCCGCAGCACGGGGTGGGTGTGTGACGGCATCTCTGAGGCCCAGCTGGGCTCCCGGTCTCCGGCTCCCCTGTGGCTCCCCATTCCCTCCCTTACTGCCTGCAGTGGCCAGAGACCGAATCTCGTCCCCTGCAGTGTTGGCACCAGCAGCCAGCAGGCCTTCAAAGGGGAGACTTGGAGGCTGTGAGGACCCAGTGCACCAGACGGCGGGACTGTGGGAGCCCATGGCACCCAGTGGTGAGACAGTCGCCCGCACGGCCACCTGTGCTCGGCTGGGATTACGCGCACGTGCAGGGAAGGCTGGTGCCCTATTCTGCTCCAGAGTCTAAGGAAATGAAGCGACCTGTGCAGCATGTTGGAATCCTGAGCTCAAGGCTCGGCCAGAGAGCAAGTGTGTCCTGCCATCACTAAAGGAATCTCTGCTCTCCTACGGCTGTGCAGGGGATGTGCTCCAGACAGACACAGAGCCTTATCCATGAACTGACCTCCTCTCCCCAGGTCCCTGGGAAGGCTAGGGCACGGCCTGGGACAGAATCAGACCCCAGAAGTGGGGAAGAGACATGGAGGACCACCCAGACCGTCGGAATGCCGCGATAACCGCGCCGAGCAGAACAGCCCCTCCCCGCGATGGGCCTGGCCCTGCCTCCTCTGAACCTCACAGTGACCTCTCCTGATGTGGTGACTTTGCAAGCAGGTGCGCATTTTCACCCAGTTCCACCTCCCCTGCCCCTCACTGCCTCCAAGCCTGCAATTAGAGTCAGATCCCAGCACGCCGAGGCAGGTAAGCACAAACCTAATTTGGGAAAAGAGGGTTTACACATCAAAAGGCTTGCAAGCCTTGTCCTTTATATTGTCAGGAGACTGGGGGTGTGTGGGACGGTGTCTGCACGTCCTCGGCCAGGAGGAAAGTCGTACTTGTGGATTGGGTTAAATCTTCCGAGACCTGTGCAGTTACAAGGGATTTGGAATTCAATATTTTCAGCTCAAGAGGCTGGAAGGGTCCCTCACTTTTTCCTTGGTTGGTTGATTTAAACCGGGGCTCAGTAGTCGCCCACTGGTTGAGGTTGAGAAAGCCGTGGTGTGATGAGAGGGAGGAATGCAAAATCAGGAAGAGGAGTCACTCGTCTCCCAATTCTGGTCCCTGGAAGACCCAAGGACGCTCCTACCGCCCAGGCCCTGAGCACACAGGGCAGGAAAGCGCTGGTGTCCTGGGACCCCTTGGGGCTGCCCCTTCAGGTGGAGTGAGATTCTGGGACACTGACACCGATGCATGTGCCCTGGTTGCGGTGAGGATGAGGGCAGATTTTTTTAAAGGGTCAGATAGAAAAGATAAAAGAAAACAATGAATGGATTTGAAAACCAAAAGGCGGAACTAATAAATAATTCCAAGAGCTAATTCTCTGGGGACAAAGTCACAATAAAATAGAGAAACAATTAGAAAACCTCTTCAAGAGAGGGAACGTTAACAAACAGGAGAAACATGAGGGGACTCATCACAGCCGTGGGAAGGACCTACCTGTGAGGGCTGCTCTGGCGAGCACTGAGCAAATGCATAAAGCCGGGTCGAAACAGACGGCTTTTCTAGGAAAGTATTACAATTAATAACGACAATGGTGTTATAACTGGTCCCTGAAGAGATTTAAAAATCTAAGCACACCAAGGAATGCAGACCATTTTTTGTGTTTGTTTGTTTGTTTTTAATAGACTTTATTTTTTTAGAGTAGTTTCAGGTTCACAGCAGAAGTGAGCAGAAAATACAGAGAGTTTGCACACAGCCCTCCCCACCCACACATATATCCTCCGCTACCCTCAACATCCCTCATCAGTGTGGCGTATTTAGTACAATCGGTGAGCACACACGGACACATTATTATCAACCAAAGTCCATAGTTTACATTAGAATGCAGACCATTTGCAAAGCCACCCCTGTAGAAGTCATCAGGCCAAGACAATTTCATAAGAGTGGTGTACATTTCAAGAAAGGGACAACTCCATTACTATACAATGTTCCAGATTATAGAAAACTAAGGGAAATGTCCCATTTTAAAATGTTTCTTGAATAATCTGCATAGCCAAACTCCAAAACCATAGCCCAATAATGTCAAATCACAGACTAAGCTCACTGATGTCAGTGCTGAGATGCTGGCAAACGAGTCAAAAGCACACTCGAGGGCTTAGCCTCTAAAACCAAGTGGGGTTTCCTCACGGAAGGCAAGGGTAGTTTAATAGAAACTATTTTAATACAATTCATGTTAGAAGACAGAAGTCATGTGAGTTTCTCCTCAGATGTCTGGGGAGGCATTGAGAGGCGTGCGGCAGACTTGATCATATGTGTTCTTTTGTTGAGGTATTGTTTGTATGCATTCAAATGGACAGGTCTTTCAAAACGTTTAAACAATCTTAAACCTTATCTTAAGAGTTTCAGCTTTTTGCCTGCTGACTTGATGCCCCATCACCCCCAAATGCTTTTCTCTATAGTTAACACAAGAAAGGACATTCTATTTAAACACAACCAGAACACAACTATTTAAACATTTTTTAAATTTATTTTTATCTTTATTTTTTAAATTGAAATATAGTCAGTTATAATGTGTCACTCTCTGGTGTACAGCACAATGTCCCAGTCTTACATATACAGAGACACATTCATTTTCATATTCTTTTTTATTAAAAGTAATTGTAAGATACTGAACGTAGTTCCCTATGCTGTCCTGAAGAAATTTGTTTTTTTATCCATTTAATTTTTTTTAATGGAGGGACTGGGAATTGAACCCAGGACCTCATGCCTGCTAAGCATGTGCTCTGCCATTGAGCTGTTCCCTCGCCCCTAGGATACAACCACTAAAACCAGGAAATTCACGCTGATGTGTTCCTGCCATCTGACCCTGAGCCCCAGTGCTTCCTTCTTTGGGCATTTCCCTGTTCTCTGGCAAAGAAGGTGTTCCAGGCCCAGTGACACTTTCCCAGTGATCAGCCATCTCTCCAGGGATCTCCAAGGATTTGAGTGGGGAGCAGTATTTCAGCATACAGATCTGAACCATGCAATTCAGTGAGATTCGACAAACGTATACACCCAGTCACCAGTCCCTCCTAAAGTCAGGGTGTAAGGTGTGTCCGCCCCCCATAAGGTTACTTTGCCCCCCGGAAGATTGTTCCTACGCCCGCGGGCACCCGCTCTCCTGACTTCCGCCACCACAGACTCATTCTGCCTGCTCTTCGGAGCAGAACCGCAGAGCACACGTGTCCTTGTGTCTGGCGCTTCCTTCCCTCCAGTCTGACGCCTGTGAGATCCGCCCACGTTGGAGGATGTATCAGCAACTCACTCTCATTTCTGCGACGACCGAGCAGCAACTCCCCTCTCCGTCTCGTGCTGAGGAGCGTGTAGACGCCCCCCAGGTCTGGGCTGCGAGGAACAGGGCTGCTGTAACCCTTCTCGTGCAAGCTGCGTGTGGTTGTGTCTTCCTTTCTCCTGGAAAAGCGACTACGAGTGGAGTTACTGGGCCCCGGAGCAGGTACATAGCCGCAGAGGAGGTCTGCAGGGCGCCACCACTCTGCGCCCGCGGCGGCAGTGGAGGGGCTTGCTCCGTGGTTTCACCAGCACTTGGTGCCGGCGCTCTTGTCCATCTTGACTCAGTGGATGTACGAGTGGCGTTTCATCGTGGTTTAAGTTGCCTCTGGCTTCCATGACTTTGTAAAGTACCTACATGTGGTTCTCCTTGCTTTGGGGTACCCTGACCTTGTAGCTGTAAGTTTATGTTTTGCACCAAATTTGGGGGCTGTTCAGCTGTTACGCCTTCAGAAAATTTTTCTGCCTCATCTGTCTCCTCCCCAAGGAAGCCCCTCAGGGCGCAGGTGTCAGACCTCCTGCTGTTGTCTCAGCGATCGCCTCGTCGCTGATGGCCTTTGCTTCAGTACTTTTTCTTTCTGTTCTTCAGTCGTTCTCTCCTTCATGCGCACTGATCCTTTCTTCTGCAGCGTCCAACCTGCCTGTCAGCCTCTCCAGAGATTTTTTTTAATTCAGATATTTTCTTATGGTTAGAAATTCTATTTGGTCTTGCTTTATGGTTTCCATTTCTCTGTTGAGACTTCTTGTTTGTTACCCCATGTGTAAATTTGCTCCTTTAAATTCTTGGACATACTTCTAGTGGCTGTCTTGTTAAAGTTCTGGTCTGCAAAATACGGTCACCTGAGGATCTGTTTTTAGGGAATTCCCCGCCTCCCTTAATTATGAATCTCTTTTTCAAGCTTCTCTGATAACTAGTAATTGTTTGTTATGTGCTAGACATTGTCACTCATTCACTAGAAGGGGTGTAGAACATGTTGTCTTCTTTTAAAAGACGTTGTTTTATTCTGGATGCCAGTTGAAACCCCGGTATGGCCGTGCGAGGCTTGGTCACCTGCTTTGGAGCGTGAGTCTGGTTCAGGGTTGCTCTTCGTCTTAGGTTTTGGCCTGTATTCGAGCGTGTGATTCTTATTCCTAAACCCTGGCCTTTCTGGGGTCTTGCTCTGTGCCCAAGGTGCCCTGGGAGCTTTCTCCACTCAGGCTGGGCAAGAACTGTGTCACCAGCTTGGCACCATGGTTGGCTTCTCCATCTCAGCCTCACAACAGCCCCGTCTGCTGGGCTTTATGCAAGACTTCCCTGCTCACATACAGCCTGGCCCTTCGCCAGGATCCGAGGGGAGCCCCCATGCAGGTTTATTGTGAT
Source organism: Vicugna pacos (assembly GCF_048564905.1). NCBI lineage: Eukaryota > Metazoa > Chordata > Mammalia > Artiodactyla > Camelidae > Vicugna > Vicugna pacos. Next base: position 95,090,350 of record NC_132992.1, on the reverse strand, counting down.
TGTGTGGCTTATAGTAAGAAATCTACATTTGGTCTTTGTCCCTGATCCTGCCATAGAGCTCCTAAAACTTAGAGAATTCCCTGAGATGACAGCAGTAAAGATGACTTCTGCTATGTTAATGGATGACTCTGGGACCACTTAAGGATGGCATCTGGCTGCCAGGGAAGCCAGGTGATCAGAGGGTTGGAACTTTCAGTCCTACCACCTTGACCTCCATGGAGGGGAGAGAGGCTGGAGGTCGAATCTGTGACCAGTGGTCAATGGTTTAATCAGTCACACCTATGTAAGGAAACCTCCACAAAACCCCAGCGGGCAGGTTCGCACAGGTTCCCGGTTGGTGAAGCAGAATGCATACACTTGCCCCAAACTCCACTGGGACAAAAGCTACTGTGCACGGACCTGGCCCTACATAACTCTTCGTCTGGCTGTTGGCTCATACCCTTTAATATCCTTTGTAATAAACCGGTAATCTAGTGAGTACACTGGGTTTTGGGGTTCTGTGAGCTATTCTTGCAAATTAAACAAACTCAAAGAGGGGCTCCTGAGAACCTCCCAATCTATAGGCAGTCAGAAGCCCAGGTGACAGCCTGGACTTGCCACTGGTGTCTGAAGTGGGGACAGTCTTGTGGGGCTGAGCCCTTAACCTGAGGCATCTAATGCTGTGTCCAAGTACACAGTGTCAGAATCGAGCTGGATTGTAGGACACCCAGCTGGTGTGGGGAAGCCCCCGGTAAGAATGGGTGTCAGACTCAAAATTTTATGCCCTCACTGCACACAGCTCCTTCGTGCCCTGTCTCTGTCCAGCTCAGCCAGCTGCAGCCCCCCAGCCCCCCAGCAGCTCCCAGCTCTCATCTCTGCCTCCTCAGCCAGTAAGGCTGTTGACTTCTGTTTTGGCTTCAGCTCTCTGGACCTTGGAAGGGAAACCCAAGGCAGACATGGGTCTCACTTCATAGCATCTTCCTTCTCTCAAGGGTCTCAGTCCCATTCCACCTGGTGCTCAGTGCCCATGAATAACTGCCTCATCTGTTTGCCCAGTGTCACAGCCGTTTATGGCAGGAGGGTAGGGTCAACGCCAGGTATAGTGCCACGGCTGCAGTCGACGTTCAGTCCTGATCAGATTTTCTTGATATGATGCTACATGTCCGTGTAAGTCCCCAAGCTGCCCCCGTGTCACATGGGGAGCTGCTAGGGTCACGCCCATTAAAGCAAAAACTCAGGAAGCCTTTCTCCTATTGTCACTGTTACTCAGTATTTTTGCAACTGGAGATGAGAAAAATGAGCTATAAAAAAGAACAAGGGAGGGAACAGAATGAATAGCTTTGCAGACGATGTGATTAAATCCCTGGAAAATCCAAGGGGATCCATTGCAATTCTGTTCCGAGCAATTTCGGTGTGTGGGCCAGAAACAATGCAGGCGTGAGCCTTGATCTGCACAAAAGCCTGTTGGCAGGGGGGGCGATGAGAGAAGAGCCCATTAGCCATGGCACGGAGAAGCTAAAACCGAGACGCTCGTGAGCTCCAGGGGAGAAGCTGAAATTCCGCTGAGGGGCACACACACAGACGTGAATGAATGAAGAGCGAGCCACGTGCTAGGATCAGCAGACCCAGCGTCGTAAAGACGCCAATCTCTGCTTCTAGGAATTTGTCCTACGGGTGTGATCTCACGGGCGTGTGAGAAGCAGCCTGGGCAGGGACGTCCATTGTAGCGTTGCCTGCGGCAGCAACAGACTGGGAGCATTTCAAAGGCACGGAGGGCTGGTCAGATAGCTGTGACACGTGTGCGGCGGGTGCCGCCACTCACTCTCCAGGCATGGAGGGAAGATGGTCTCAAGAGTGATGACTGCAGGAAAACATCAAGGTGCTGAGGGTATAATGTTCGGTCACCGTGAAACGTGCGTATGTGTGTGTGTTTGTGCGTGTGCTGTTTTGCACATTAGAAACAGCTTGGCTCCAAGGAAAAGAAAACCTAACAGCATGAGGTCAACAAGTAGGGATTTATTTTCTCACAAGGCCCAGAGGAAGAGGTCCCAGCCCTGTCTCACTGCCCAACACAAGCCTCTTTCCATTCTGCTCTTCATAGCAGGTTGGCCTTTCCCCTCAGCCTCTTTGCCTTCTAGTTGCAGGGTGGCTGCCATGTCTCCAGCCCTCGGTCCTGCATTCTATTGGAAAAGCCAATGTTTTCTCTCAGCAGGCGTTGCTTGTATCTCATGGACCAGAATTGAGTTCATGGCTGCTCCTGGCTGCAAGGGAGGTTGGGAAATCAAGTATTTAACCAACTGTGAGGACGCTGTAACAGAAAAAGAAGAAGAAAAGGCAGACAATGGGGGTGGCCTGAGTCATTTACTATGTTGGCCATGCTGAGAATGTCTTCAAAGGACGAGAAATGGGGAGAGGGTGTAGCTCAGTGGCAGAACGTGTGCCTAGCATGCACGAGGTCCTGGGTTCAAGCTCCAGTACCTCCATCAAAGTAAATAAATAAATAAACCTAATTACCTCCCTCACCCCCCCAAAAAGAGGACACAAAATAAATTGGTGGCTCTAGTTGACTCTGGAAGGAAAACAGAGTGTCTGGGGAGTGTGTGCATCCTATTCTGGGAATCTAATACTCCGTGCATGCATTACCTACACAAGAAGTAAATGAAATATAGTCTTCATAATGGAAACCAGTAACACGAGTCTGGCTTCACATAAAAAAGAATAAAAGCTTGCCATTTGCAATAACCTGGTTAGATGGACTTGGAGGGCGCTGAGTTTAGTGAAGTAAGTCAGACAGAGAAAGACTAATACTGTACGATATCACTTATACGTGGAATCTTAAAAATACAAACACACAGAAGGGAGCAGACCCGTGGTTACCAGGGGGGAGAGGGAGGAGGGGGCAATATTGCTGTGGGGGGTTAGGAGGCACACAGAAGAATAGAGCAAATGTTTTATGATAACAGCAAATGAAATATGCCCTTTAAAATTATGAACCTCTGTGTTGTACACTTGTAACTTCTATGATATGTATCAACTCTACTTCAATTAAAAATATGGGAAAAGTACGGCTTAAAAGAAAGTACGCCTTTAAAAATAGCATGTTCAGAACCTTTTTGGTGGGGTGGGAGGTAATTAAGTTTATTTATTTATCCATTTATTTATTTACTTAGCGAAGGTGCAGGGGGCTGAACCCAGGACCTCGCACATGCTGGGCAAGCACTCCACCACTGAGCTGCGCCTCCTCTTGGTGAAACATATTTACTTATTTATCATTTTTATTTTTATCGAAGTACAGTCTGCTTACAATGTTGTGTCAATTTCTGGTGCACAGCAAAATGCTTCAGTCGTACATGAACGTATATAGATTTGTCTTCATGTTCTTTTTCACCGCAAGTTACTACAAGATATTGAATATAGTTCCCCCGTGCTGTACAGTATGTATTTTATATATAGTAGTCAGTATCTACAAATCTCAAACTCCCAGTTTATCCCTTCCCACCCGTTCCCGCCCCTCCCCCCAGTAACCATAAGTTTGTGTTCTGTCTGTGAGTCTGTTTCTCTTTTGTAAATAAGTTCGTCTTTTTTTTTTAAAGATTCCACACAGAAGTGATATCATGTGGTGTTTTACTGGTTTGATAATGTTCTTTTGTATTAGCTTGGTTTCTTTTTGGTTTTTGTGACTCTTTTGTATGCTTTTGATTTGCGGTTACCCTGTTTTTCAAGTATGTTAACCCCTTACTATAGCTGTTTGCTTTAGACTGGTGGTCATGCAGGCTCAAACACATCCTAAAATGAATGAAGAAAAAAAAAGGAAAAAACCCTATATTTTCTTGCTCCCCTTTTCCACCTTTTAGGATTTTGATGTCCTTTTTTTTTTACATCTTCATGTTTATTCTCTTGCAGCTCATTGTAGTTACCACCTTTCCAGTTATGGTTTTCTCATGTCTATGGCTTCCTGCTTCTTCTCTATTTACAGCAGACCTTCCACCATTTCCTGTAGCGTGGGTTTAGTGTTGCTGAACTCTTCTAGTTTTTGCTTGCCTGTGAAGCTCTTTATCTCTCCTCCTATCCTAAAGGATAGCCCTGCTGGATAGAGTATCCTAGGCTGCAGCTTCTTCTCACTCAGGACTGTGAGTGTATGCTGCCCCTCCCTTCTGGCCTGCAGTGTTTGTGCAGAGGAGTCAGCTGAGAGCCTTATGGGGGGACCCCTGTAACTCACTCTTTTTTTTCTCTTGCAGCCTTTAGAATCTTTTCTTTATCTTTAACTTTGGCCATCTTAATTATAATATGTCTTGGTGTAGACCTGTTAAGGTTCTTCTTGTTTGGGGCCCTCTCTGCTTCCTGTACCTGGATATCTGTTTCCTTCTTGAAGTTCGGGAAGTTTCAGTCATGATTTCTTCAAGTACCTTTTCAGTTCCCTTTCCCCTTTCTTCTCCTTCCGGGACCCCTGTTATGCGGAGGTCGGCCTGCTTTATATCACCCCATAGGTCCCTCATGTTGCTTTCGTTGGTTTTTCCTTGCTTTGCTGTCTGCTGCTGTGATGGGGTGACTTCTGCTACCCTGTCTTCTAAATCACTTATTCGTTCTTCTGCACTCTCTGGTCTTCTTTTGGCTGCCCTTAGCACGGCGATCACCTCAGCGACTGAGTTTTCCTCTTAATTGGCTCCTCTTTATAGTTTCCATTTCCTTTTCATAGTATTCTCTGCTGCCATTTACAGCCTCTGTCATTTCCCGCAGGGGCCTTATAACCTCTTTTTCGAAGCCATGATCCAGTAGATTGTCGAGGTCTATCTCATTGTTCGTTCTTCCAGGGGATCGCGCTTGTGCCTTTAATTGGGAGCAGCTGCTCTGCATCTTCATTTTAGTTATCTCTCTGGCTCTGTGATTTAGGAGTATCAGTTATCTGCTGTGGTCTCGAAGGGCTGTTTTTTGTTTGTTTGTTTTTATTTAAGGTGGGAGCTTTCCTGTGCAGGCTGTTCGTCTAATAGGTTTGCTGCAAGGGCTGCTCTTAGTGGGGATGGCTGCCTCGTCTTTCTCCGTGTGTGTCGGCTGTCATCCCTTTGCCTGGGGGTGTGGCTGGTGTTGTGATCAGAGCCTGCCCTGACTGTTGTTGTGGAGCGGGGCCTCCTGTTCCGTTCTGCGGTTCTCACAGCCCTGACAGGGGCCAGGTCTGCCCCCTTGCTGCTGGAATAGAGGCTTCTAGGCCCCTTTCTGAGCTGTGGTGTGTGGCGGGCGGGGTTGGCGTGCTTCCGCCGGGAAGAAGAGTCGCCGAGCGCACCTCCGCGGGAGATGTCCACTGGGAAGTGTTCTCGTAACTAACTGGTTTAAAACTAGGTCCAATGACAGGAGTAAGTAAGACGTCCTGAAGCTCTGGATGTTGAAGAACAGGAAAACTTAATCCATTAAATTGCTTCTGAAGTTCATCAAATAAGAGATTTTCCACACACTGTACTGAGAGGCTAGATGGGTGTTTGCTCTGACAGCTGTGAATGATGGAGGGTGTGACAGGGGATGTAGCCCTTCCTTTCTGCTTCTTGTTTACCTAAAGCAGATACAACGTCGCAGAGAAAGACAAATGCGCGAGGAGCGATCCGTCGTGAACTGGAAGCCACACTGGTATCAACTTGGTCAGACAAAGCCTGAAGGCCACACTTCCAAACGCTTAGTGAAACTTTAAAAAAAATTTTTAAAATAATGTTTGGATTAAGGAGGAATTCATAAGGTAAATTACAATATACTTAGAACTTAACAATAATACAATCTCTACAAAGTTCTGTGGAACACATTTAAAATAATATTAGAGACAATTATATAGCTTTGAGTATGCTGACCTGAAAATAAGAGAGACTGAAAAAAAAGATTGACTAAGTCAAGGATCTGAAAATCTAGCCAAGAATAAATCCAAAGAAATAAAGTAGAAGGAAGGAAATAATAAAACCATAAATTAAGAGGGAACAAAAACAAAAAATAGCAATGACAAAATCAAAGCTGGCTCTCCAAATAAATTACTTCAAGAGTGATTAAGAGAAAAAGGAAAAATAAAATATAGGACAAAGAGGGGGAAATAACTCTAGCCATAAGAGCATTATTTTAAATATAGGAGACTTTTAAAAAAAGTATACACCAATAAGGGGGTAGGGTATAGCTCAAGTGGTAGAGCACATGCTTAGCATGCACGAGGTTCTGGGTTCAATCCCCAGTACCTCCTCTAAAAATAAATAAACCTAAATACCCCCCAATTGTCTTTAGAAGTATATACCAGTAAGTCTGAACACCTAGGCAAAATGCAGAGGCAGGGAAAATGGGAAATATTGAAATCTGAACAAGAAGGAAGAGAAAACTATGATTTTAATAAGGACTTAAGAATTAAAATAGTAACCAAGCCTCTCTCCCAGCACGCACGCGCGCACAAACACACACACTTCCCAAAGCCCCTAACCCAGCAGGTACCACAGGGTAGAGCTACCAAGTCCTCAGGGAGCAGATGATCTACATGATAAGGTGTTCAGAAAAAGAGACATAGAGGGAAAGTGGTCCAACTCACTTTATGAAGCTAGTATAGAAATAAAAAAAGAAGCACAAGGTAAGTAAATTCTAAACCAGTTTGATTTATGAGTGTGAGTGTTTAAAACTTTAAAGTATCAGCTAACTAAAATCCAACTGTCTATTAAGGTCACATAAAATTTCTATCAGGAATATAAGGATAGTTCAAGTCAGAAAATTTAACACAGTAATTCACCAGGTGAAAGAAGAAAAGAAACCCAATTATTACGCTGATGCAGAATAAAGAACTGTCGCCCTCAAATCGGGGGCAAGCATAACAGAGACACTTTCTCACTGCATCCCCTTTGAGGTTGTGAACAACACAAGGATGCTCATTCTCACAGCTGCTATTCAACACTATTCTGGAAGTCCTGCCCAATGCAATAAGACAAGGGAAAAAAAATCAGTAGTTTAGGAACTAGATAAAAGGAGGCAAAATTGTGTTATCATGTCTTTTCAAATAACATGTTAACTTACACTGAAATGCTAAAATAATCAACAGATTAACTATTCGTACTAATCAGAGTTCAACAGGGTTGCCCAATACAAAAGTCAATAGTATTCATTTAAGTCACCAAAAGATACATATATAACAGAAAGATGCTATTTTAAAAAAGAACAGACATAAAACATTCAGGAATTAATCTTGGAATTCACAAGTCCTTTATGGGGAAAAAAACCGTGAAATATCTTCCCAAGCTTTAACAGAAAACCGGATGACAGTAGATGACATCTTTCCGCCAGTCGCGTGGTTTGGGGCCAGGCTGCGAGAACACTGCTGGTGCGCTTGGGCCCGCTGCTGCCTTGGCCACACTTGCCGGCTCTGGTGGCCACGTTTCTGTGGATTTGGAGGCCTGTAAGAGGCTCTGAGCAGAAGGGCAGGCCTCTGCTCTGCAGGCACCGTGGCCCATCTAGGTCTCCCTTTGATCCCAGCTAACCCATGGCTTGATGGAGCTGCCCTGGCCCCCCGCGTCTGTATCCATGGGCTGAGCTCATCTCCTAATGCGTGGTGCTGGGATCTGGCCTTCCCCAAGGCTGCCCCTCCCATGCTGGGCTTTGTGGCTCCCAGGACAGGACACCCTGGCCCCTCTGCCCCACACAGTTGGTCACAGGTCAGTGGGCCGTGTTGGTGTTCTCTGTTCAGGCCTCCATGGCCTGAGCTCCTGAGAGAGACATCAGAGTGGTGACTAGGCCTGCCTGGGTTCTTCCCACATCATTGGGCAAGGAATGCCAAGGCGTGCTGGAGCATGCCTGCCTTCTGCCTGGCTCAGCCGACCTGCTTCGTGTGTGTGTGTGCGTGTGTGTGTGTGTGTGTGTGTGTGTGTGTGTGGTGGGGGTCTGGACACTGCAGGAGATCTGCAGTCAGCTCCTCCCTGAACCTGGAGCTTCCAGGGGGACTTGAAGGGGGAAGGCCAGGAGATGCTTCCTTCTGCCCAGTCCCCAGACCCTGAGCTGACTACATGACACCATGCCAGTCACTTAATCTCTCTGGGATGGTATTCTCAGCCAGGGACTCTGGCCTTGGCTGAGGGTCTCATTCTGCAGACACTTGGTAAGGGCTTTCCCTACCACAGCTGCGGACACAGAATCAGACCTGGGCTCAGGGTTGGGAGGTGAAGATGTTTCAGGGCCTGGGAAGTGATTCAGGCACAACCTGGGCCGGGAGCAGAGGGGAGTTGTGGGGCTGTGGGCAGAGCCTGCAGGGCAGGGTCTGCAGAGGTGACCACACCAGTGCCCTCGCCTCTCTGTCCTTCCCCCACTCCACCCCAAGGCCCACAGCATCTTCCATCCCATCCCCAGGTGTGGGTCAGCCCTGGTGTCCCCCAGCATGGGTGATGAATGAGGGAGGGGGGTTCAAACAGCTGAGCAGGGGTTGGAGGGGCAGAGGTGGGGCGGGAGCATGGGTTTGTGCCTGTGGGCACTAGAGAGCCACTGTGGGCTTTAAAGCAGGGGAGGTCTCCTGTCACATGTATGTTTGAGATACCTGTTGGCAGCTGGGACAGAGGTGAGTGTGGGGAGCTGGAACAGAGTGGGAGGAGGCAGGTGAGGGGGGGACTGCTGGAATGGATGGGGGTTTAGGAGGTTGGACCGATGGTGCAGGGAAAGGAAGGAATGACCTCCACCAGCTTCTGGCCTGAGCAGCCACGGGAGGGGGACCTCTGAAGAAGGAGAGTGAGGTGGATTAGGGAGGGTCCAGAGGCCAGCTGGCACCCCCATCAATGCTCAGAAGGAGTTGGGGCTGGGGACAGAGGGCAAGGTCCCTGGCACATAAAGGAGATCAGAGCTGGGGATGCCTCAAGGTCGCCTGAAAGGGGATTATCAGGTCAGCAACAGAGAGAGGCCTGGGGGGAGGGCAGAGGCGCGGAGGGCAGAGGGGCAGGGAGGCCCGTGTGCCAGTATCATGCTGCCGGGGGAAGCGTTAAGCTGGCCGAAGTTCACCGGCCAGCAGGTGATGACCATCAAGAGTCCTCACTTGCTTCTAGAAATGTTGTGATGACTCGAAATGCAAACAGTGATGAGAGGACAGAGATGCTCAATGCAGAATTATCTCCGATCAGGAATCTGTACACCATCTTAATGTCCAGCACTACATTTATTAAGGAAGTATTGGTCCAACCTGATGGATGGATCTCTCTACAACCCCGTATATCATGCTTTCACGGTGTCTCTTGGGGTGATCTTTCCAAAACTCGCATCTGACTGTGTGACTCTGCTACTGAAACACTTCCATGGCCCCCACTGCCCTCATGATGGAGCTGCAGCCAGGCTGCTCCATCAGCCTCCACTTCCCAGCTGATGCACACAAAGGACTTCTCACCTGTCCACCTTCCGTCCTTGGGGCCCTTGCCTGCACCTCTCGAGCCTCACCTGGACTCCCTGGGCACTCTGAGTAGTAGGACCGCTCTCTCCTCTGTCCCTACCATTCTCCTGCCCTCATCCCGACACCTCCTTCCCCCTAGGGGATGTGGGTGTGCCCAGTGCTCAACCTGGGCCTGGGTGGGGGAGTGGTCAGTGTAGGTGCGCGGACACGCGGGAGTGAGGGGGACCTGAGCCCTGGGAGGAGGCAGCCTTGCAGCCCAGCCAGCCCTCCAGCTGATGCCCAGGGCCCAGCCCTCCATGGTGGGCTCCCCCTTTCCACCAGGACCCTAGGATGCTCTGCTGCACTTTGCCCTGCTGCCGCTGGGCTGGCGCCTGCAGACCTCGAGAGGTTCCATGCCCCTTGAAGGCAGAGAGGGCCCGCCTCTTCCTAGGCTGTGTTGGACGCTCTGGCCCAGCTCACAGCAGGACGCCGGCACCCAGTAGGCGCGTGTCGACGGAGTAAATGGAGGCGCGGAGGCAGGGCTGAAGGGCTGGACGCCTGTGCAGCCCCAACACCAGCTGCCTCAAGCTTCCCAGGCCTTCTCAGCCTCAGCTCCTGCTCAGACCCCCCACCCAAGTGCTAACACTCCCTGCGCGAATCTCTCGGCTTCGCCGACCACACAGGCTGCCCGCGCCTCCGCCTCTTCGCTCTCGCTTTGCATCCTGCCCGAGCCCCGCCGGCTGGGAAGCGCCGAGACAGGCTCTCCGGGCTCAGCCGCGCCCGCCCCCGCCGGTTGCCACCTGGCCCCGCGCACCCCACCCCGCTACGGGCCATCCCCCAACCCAAGGGATCCTCCTGGGGCCAGCAGGTCCTACCGCCAACGTGCCCGGGGTCCTCGCCTGAGTTGGCCACGGCCTCGAGTCACCGCTGTCGGGGAAGGAATTCACCTCCGCTCGGGGCGGGGGGTGGGGGTGCCCTCCGCCCTCCCGCCGGGGCGCCCGGCCTCGCCAGGAATGCGCGCGGGGCCGTGCGCGGGCCGAGGGCGGGCGCTGGAGCGCGGCCGGCTGCCGGGCCCGCCGCGACGTGCTCGGGGACGCGGCGCACTAAGGCGCATTGCGCTGCCGCCCCTCGCCCCGCATCGCCTCATCCCGCCAGGGGGCCGTGACGTCGCCGGGCCCGGGAAGCTGTGGGGGACGGTCGGGGTGCGGCCCTCCCGCCCCATCCCCCGCCCGCGCCCACTCTCAGAGGGCCACAAGCCGACGGTGGCGCAGGAATCCCCAGGTCCGGCGGATCCCTGCGGCGGTGCTCGGCGGTGCTCGGCGGTGCTCGGCTGCAGTGCACGGCGGCGTGGAAGGCCCCAGACTCTCCATGGGCCCCACCACGTTCCATCTTTCCACCTTGGGCGGAGGCTTTGCTCAAGAATGCGCTCCTGCATCTAAGGGACCATGCTGTGTCCCCTCTTCCAGGAAGCGTCCCTGGCTGCTTCGGCTGGCAGGACATCTCCTCCTCAGGTCCCCCCGCGTGCAGACCCCGAGGGCCTGGCCTGGCGCCACACCTCTCCGGGTCCCCAGAGGGAGGTGCCGTGTTGGAAGAGGACACCTTAGGCCTGGCGTAGGGGGCGAAGGGTTGGGGGCGAAGACAGACCCAATGGGAAGGGTGTGCACACAACAGGTGGGCGGGAGAGCAGAAAGCGGAGCCGTGCCTGAGAAGCTGGGCAGAGCCCAGGGACAGGGGCTTGAAAGTTCCCCATGGGCCAAGCGGTGAGTCTCCAAGGCCAAGTCCTCCTCCTCCTGGGAGCCCTCCTAGATTCCCTTCTCCTTGGCTGCGTGGGGCCGTGGCTGAGGCAGAAGGATCAGGTCCTAGGCCAGCTCCCGCTGGGCCTCTGGGAGGCGTGCTAATTACTGAAATTAACCTGTTGCTGATGAGGAAACCCAGGGCAACTGGCGGAGGTGGCAGAGCCAGCCGCCTCCTCCCTGCCTCTCAGGAGCTCCAGATGAGACCCCTCCACCACCCTTTGGGATTTTGAGACTCTGCCCCTCAACCCAGGCTCAGTGGGTGGCTCCTTGTCCCAAGGTCTCAGGTGCTGGAACACAGGGCAGGTGACCCGCTGTACTGAGTGGGTGGCAACTCTCAGCAGCTCAGAGAGGCTGTGGGGGAGGGGCCAGAAAGAAGCCCCTTTGGGTGTGAGGGACCCAGGATCCCCGCTGGCTTCTTTGCGGTCAGTGGTGAGGCCAGGGTATCCTGGGGTCTGAGGGTGGGTTGGCTGTGGCAGGGTGGAGGGAGGGCAGGGCAAGGACCAGCTGGCAGGGGGGAGCAGATCGCTGGACCCCCGGCGGTGGGGGAAGAGCAAGGCTCGTTGCGTAGATTCACAGGCTGAAAGTGGGGAGCGGCTCCAGGTTCCCGGGTGAGAGGCTGGGGCCATCGCCCAGCTGGCAGGAGCTCCCCAGGGAGCACCTGGGGAGCAGGGCTAGGTCCTGGGAGCTGGGGTTCAGAGCCTGGGGGAACAGTGGCATGAGACTGCTCCTCACGCCCCTCCCAGCCTCCCCTGTGGCCTGGCTGGCGAGGCCTGGGCGCGCCCAGCTCCATGGAGTTGGCAAGGATCAAAGGGCGGAAAGCCGTCCTCCGCCCTCGCCCACTGAGACAGGAATCTGTGGCCCCGGGGGACGGAATCCACAGCCACATTCCGGGTGCCCTGATCGCCACAAGGCGAGGGTGGGGCAGGGCTGGAGCGCCGAGGCTGGCACCATGGAGCGTGGGAACACCGCTGCTGCCAGCACCCAGGCAGGCGACACCCTCCGCCGGCTGGGGCTTTAGCCTTCACTCCTCTGCCCTCCTTTGAGGGCCTAAGTGGGGTCCAAACGGGATCCACACAGCGAGGGGCCTGGGTCTTCGCTGCTCACAGCAGGGGGCTGGTCACCCTCGCTACGTAGGGGGACACAGCCCTGGCCTCCACCAGGCACTCTGCGCTAGCGGACCCTGCCCCGCCTGGGCCAACAGAGGCCTTGGGAAGGAGAGGGTATTGGTGGGCCCCCCAGACAGGGGACACGCTGAGCGACAGGATCCTGGCACCCTCCCATGTGCTCGCACACGCACACACTCAGCCTGCGGCGACTTGCTCTCTGGCAGGAAGGCAGCCTTGCCTCTGTCCTGGTTGCAGTCCCAGAAGCTCCCTGGGAGGGTTTGTCCCCCTGTCTGTCAGCCCCGGCTGGAGCAAGGCGGAAGTGCCCTGCAGACCCCTTCCCCGTGGGTGCGAGGCCCCTGGCCGAGGGGGTGGAGCCCTGCTCCCGAGGGGCGGCAGAGACTAGCCAGGCTCGAGCTGGAGGCAGGGCCCAGCGCTCTGTCCAATAGTCGGCCCTGCCCAGCCAAGCCAGTGCTTCCCACCCCCACTCTGCAGGTGGAGAGACTGAAATCCAAAGAGGACAGGTGACGTCCCCAGAGTCACACAGCCAGGTGCAGGCAGCACAGCAGGTTCGAGGTGGACTTGGAGAAACCCTGGAGGCCCAAACCTTGTTCTCCTGAGAGCCAGGACGGCGGCACCCCCTTCTCTGGCCTGTTTCCTCGCCTGGGGAGGGGCTCCAAGTAACCACCCGGCAGAGCTCTCAAGAAGCCCCAAGGCACGAGCCCAGTCGGCCTCTTCCGCCAGCAGTACCCGGCCCCCAGTCCCCGCTCCCAGCCGAGAGGCTCTGATGCACCCAAACCCCACATCTGAAACATGGCGCCCCCTGGTGGCCACCAGTGGCATGAGGCCACCTGTCTTCTGCCCTGGGGTGAAGGACCGGCTTTTACCAAGTGGGTGAGAAAGGACCTGAAGAGTGGAGGGGGAGGGGGCGAGCCAAGGGGAAGGTGCTTTGGGGGCCACAGGGCAGTGGGGCTGCTGGGCCAGAGTAGCGTCCCTGGGAGCTGGTCCATGTAGGGGAGGCTGCGGACGCCAGGTCAGGAGCTTGGAGCAGATCCTGTGGGCAGTTGAAGGCCATCAGGGCTGAGGGTCACTGTTCCCTGAGGGATGGCTGCCGGGGAAGCAGGAACTGGGGCAGGATCTGCATGTGAGAGGAGGGTGGCCCCCGCAATGGGGTTTACAGCCCCCCCAATAGATGGCTCCCTAGGCCCTAGTGGGGCTCAGCTGTGGTATGTGGTCAGCTTGAGGCCTCTGCGGGCCCACGCTGGGGAAGTGCTGGCCAGGCCCTGAAGCCTTCGGGAGATGGCAATGCCTGCCGCTCTTTAGACTTGAGTGCTGGGTCACTCTGGGAGGTCCACCCTGACCCTAACTTGTCCCCTGAGGCAGCTACCAGAGCACAGGTCTGGGAAGCCCAGTCAGTGTTTGTAGAATGGGACTTTGATGGGGGAGTGAAACGGTGGCGTTTCTTGGTGGGGCTCCCAGGCCAGCCTGGCTTCCTGCTGGCCACGCTGCCCTGGCCTGAGGTCTGGCTGCGTGGGCCCTATGCCCCCTCTCCTGGTCAGAGGCGACAGGCTGTAACAGTCAGGGGCTGAGGGGTCTGGGGTAAGAGGGACGAGGCTGGGGTGGATGGGACTCAGGGTCATCTGCTGGCCCCCAAACCCCGGGGGTGAAGAGAGGGGCCATGAAATGTGGGGGTCAGGCCAAGATGGGGCAGGCCAGTCCATGGGGCTCTGCTGGCCTAGGGGTCTAGGGCTGGGCTAGGGTTCAGGGACAACTCCTGCCTGGTCTCTGGGCACAGGGCAAAGGGACAAGTCGTGGCTTGTGGCCCCTACTCCATCCAGCACTGGGAGGGCAGTGGGGTGCGGGGCAGGGCCGCGGCATGGAAGCAACCCTGGGCCCTGGGCAGGGAGAGGAAGCGGCTCGCCCTACCTCAGGGGCATTCCAGCATCCCCCAAGGAGGGGGCGCCATGCACCCTAGGACTCCTGGTTCTGGTGGTGACAGTCCCCCTGCAGGCCACAGCTCCCCAGAATATCTGCCCAGAGGACTCATCCTCCCTGGACGGGTCCATCCCAGGCCTTTGGTGTCTGTGGCCAGCGCCGTCCAGACTGTGCTTCCTGTGGCCGCCTCCCCTCCCTGGGCTCAGTTGTCACCAGAGCCCTGAGGGACCTCTTGGCCTGGAGAATAAGCTGTGCCCCAGGCCACAGGCCTGCCCTCCCACCACACAAACCTGGACCCCCATATGGCAAAGTGGTCTTTGGTGGGGGTGACCTGGGGAGGGGGGAAGGGACGGTTAAGCTGCGGGGGTGCCCAGTGTCCCAAGGTGCAGCTGACACCCGTGACTCTCCCCGAATTTGCACCCCATTACTGAGCCATCCTGACACTGTCCCAGACACCTATTCTGTGTCCGCTCCTGGAATCCTGAGGAACTATCCAATGATGGAAGGAACGCCCTTGGCACAGATGGGGACACAGAGGCACGGAACATCTGGTAACGTGCCCCAGGCTGCTAGGATTCAGACCAGTTGTCCGGTGGCTGTGGGGCGGGAATGCGGACCCGAGGGCAGCCCTGCTGCACGTGGAGGAACCCGGCTGGGCCGCTTCGCCAGGCGCGCGGGGAGGCGGGCGATGCGCGCCCTGCCCCCGTCGGGGAGCCGGCCTCCTCTTGCCCCTGCCGGCTGGAGCTGGCCCAGGGTGGAGGGGTCGCTGCGGCCACCGACTCCCCGGAGAATTCCAGGCGCGTGTGTCAGCGCGCTGGGCTTCGCCACCTCCTCGGCCCCCTCGGCCCCGTCGGCCCCCTCGGCGGTTTGGCGCGGAAAGCTGGATTCCCGAGGGGGCGGGGGAGGCCCCCCGGGCCTAGGGCGGGGTTGGAGGCGCACTCCTGTACCCCCCGAGCGGCCCAGGCAGGAACCGGCCTCCCCGCCACCCCCTCCCAGTTCCCGCGCCCCGAGGTCTCTCCGTTCCCTCAGGGAGGGGGCGGGGAGGGCCGGCACGGAGGGCTCTGACTCTGGAAGGGGTTCCGGGAGGGAGGCCTGGGGCACCGAGACACCCTGGGCCTGGGTGCCAGCCTGTGCGCCAGGAATTCTCACCACCTTGTGGGGGTAGGCCCTGCCCGACAGACAGAAGAGACCCTGGGGCTTGGTGACGACCCCCCAGGTCACGGACGACCGCATGTTTCTGTGCAAACCTTTACGTGAGTGGGGGGCGGCGTCTGGAGCTTGGGTACAAATCCCAGTTGTGCCTCGATTTTCGCATCTGGAAAATGGGGACCAGAGCAGTACCTGCCTTTCAGAGTATTGCTCAAATAAAAGAGACTGCGGCGAACGCATTTCTGCCCGGGGTGGGGTCCTGCCCCGGAATATGGTCGCGGACCCCCGGGCGCACTTCTATGCGGGGATCCCCACCCTGGACACCCGCTCTCCCCGTACCTCTGCCCTGCCTACCCTGGCTCTCTCGGGGACTGCCTGGAGCCCCCTCCGGGCCGCACAGATCGAAGTCTCCCCGCCCGCCCCGGGCCCGCCCTGGCGCTGCTTTGCCAGCGGTCTCAACAGGCCCTGGCGCGCTCAGGCCCGCCGCGGGGCGAGGGTGGGTGCGCGCGGCCGCCAGGTTGCCCCGCTGGCCCCGACCGGGCGGGCCGGGGATCGGAGGGGGCAGGGGACGCTGTAGGTCGGGAGATGGGGTGGAAGAGGGAAGATGGAGGAGGCGGAGGTGGAAGGGGCAGGGAGGTTGAGGGCTGGGGCTGCGAGGTTTCGGGAGCGCTCTGGGGTGGAGGCGGCAGGAAATCTCGGGACCACGGGGGCCGGGGGAGAAGCGGGGAGGCTCACGGCCTAGACGGGGTGAGGGGAGGAGGGAAGGGGGCTGGGAGTCTCGGGATCCGCAGCGGGGGGAGGGTGCCCCGGGACCGCAGAGACCACCCAACCTTCCACTCCCGCTGGTGGGTGCCCCGCCCCTCCCTGTTCCCCTGGCGCCGCACGCCCTTTTCACTTAGGGTAGACCAAGGGTGCAGGTCTGCAGCGCATCTGGCGAGGGTGAGGATTTGTGTCCCAGTGTACTGGGTGCTGAGGGGTCTCCCCGAGTTGCTGGTGGGACGCACTGGCGGCACTGGGGGGAGAAGCGAGCCTTGGGTGCTGGCTGAGCCGGTGTTCTTGGAGCGCCACCCACATCCACCTTCCCCTGCCCTCACCGTCGCCTCCCCAGCAGAGGCTCTGGGCCAGAAGACCGGGGACGCGCCCGCGCCCGCCCACTGGCGCAGATGGAGCCCCGGAGCGGGGCCCTGGAGCGCAGTGCCGGCGGTGGCCACCAGGCGGCGGGGCAGGGCGGGGCCTGGCTGGTAGGGCCAGTGGAGCCTCACGGACCCAGTTTCCGAGGCCGGCGGCTCCTGGGCTGCCCGCCCCTTCCCGTGAGGGCCTGGTGGGATCACAGAGGGGCACCAGGCCCTCGACACCTGACCTCATCTTGGAGTTTCTGTGCAAGAGCGGGACAGGGAGGCAGCTATTTGGGGGCATTGGGAGGATGAAACGGGGTCTCCCAGCTCTGCCTCTAGGAGGGGACCTTTGCTGAGACCGTGCCTTTGTTTCCCCTACGAAGATGGGAGTGAGGGGAGGAGAATCTCAGGCTGCTGGTCCTCCTTGTCCCGAGGAGAAACAGGCTGTGGGCAGCTGGGCCTCCGAGGGAGGGGACGGCTGATGGCCGGCCCAGCGGGAGGAGGGGAAGGTGGCCCTTGGGCTCCGCTGGGGGAATGGCTGGGCCAGGAGAGGGTCGGCCAGGAGAGGGCCTCAGAGGACCCTGAGCTGAGCTTGGGGCGCGTGTGCATCTGGGCCTGGCCATGGGGCCCGGGGCTGGGCAGCTGGGTGGGCACTCTCCCATGGGAAGCTGAGGTGGAGGATGTGGAGGAGCCCAGGCTGCAGCAGTCCCCACCTGCTCGCCGCCTCGAAGCTCAGCTGCAGGCCGCAGCCGAGGGCCCTGCACCCAGCCCTACTCAGTACCTTGCAATAACCTAATTAGAAAAAGAATATGAAAAGGAATACACGCGTGTAACTGACTCGCTGTGCTGTACACCAGACACTAACACGACCCTGTGAATCAGCTAGACTTCAGTTCACAAAAACAATGTAGGCGTCTCCTTCCTGGGGGTGCTGTCAACCTCCAGCCAGGGGGCCGCTTCCCAGACACCTGCCCTGGCAGTGGCAGTGTCCAGCCGCACGCAGGGAGGAGCCGGTCAGCTGGACACCCCTCTGTAGCTGTGGCACGGCCGGAGCCCCGCCCTCACTCCCGTCCAGGCCCGAGGTCCACCCATCTGCCCCCTCCTACCACCTCTCTCCTGCCCGGCGTCCCAGCCTTCCAGGGCACAGCTTTTCCTAAGCCCTTCTCTCCACTCCCCCCTCAAGCCTTGGCCTGAGTCACCTTCAGAGAGCCCTCTTCTGAGCCTGTGCAGCAAAGGGTTAACTCAGTAGGCCTGGGTTGTCCGCAGCCCACACAGTCTAAAGACTAGTTTAGCCCTGGCCTGCTCCTAGGAGGCAACGTCTGAGCCCTTGGGCTGCCTGAGACCCCTGCCCTGAGCCCACAGCAGGCCCGTGGGTGGGTGGTGGCCGGGCAGCAGCTCCAAGGATCCACCCATCAGGACTTTCTCCTTGGTGTCCCGTTCACCAGGCACAGTCCTGGAAGAGCACCCCTGACTGTGATCAGCCCCCTAAGACAAGAAAGGGAGACTTGTAGGGAAAAGGGAGAGGGCAGAGTGGATGGACAGAGAGGTGGGCAGACGGATGCATGGATGGATGCGCGCATGGATGAAAGAACTAGCGCAGTAAGCCATTAACTGTAGAAGGTAAGTGGTGGGTGCATCTGTCTTCACGGTGCTGTGTGTTTGAAAATATCATACAGCGTTGGGGGAATGTCTATAGACAAGCACTGTGACCAAGTAGCTCATGAGCTAAAAAGAAGATCATGGTAAGGACTTTTAAATACCTAGAACTGAATGATTATTTTAAAAAGCATTGCATATCCAGACTTAGTGGGGTGGGGACAGCGGAATTGGCTTACATTGGAAAAGAAGGACACTGTAGGGGTTGTAAGCTGAGTCCCTGTCTTGGAAACTTCAAGGCCAGCATGGGGGATGGAATGGCCACAAAGGAGCTGGAGGGAAGATTTCATACCCCAGGGGATTGGTCACCGCACAGCTTGATGCACGTGCCACAGGCCAGATGGCTCACCTGAAAGGGGTGAATCGCCTTGCACTGCAAAAATAGAATGGATTTTTAGGAATCTCTTTAGAAATCTATTTAGAAATAGATTTATTTCTAGAACAAATAATAAGCTTGAATGGTCCTGTGCCTAGCAAATCAACTGAAGCAGTATTTAAGTCTTCCCACGTGAACACTTGGAGCTGGAAAGACCTGTTTTGCAAGTGCAGACACAGAAGACAGAGGATGGAGGACTGTGCCCCACAGCCAGCCCGGGGTCAGCTCTCCTGATCAGTGACAGGAGGCTCTTGGCTATGCTCGGCTCCACCGGGCAGAGAGGAGCCAGGGAGAGCTCAGCACGCAGGTCACAGCCAGAGCCTGTGGCTGCAGCTGGGGACGCAGTCTTGTCCACTATCTCCCCACGGTGGTCCGGGGTTTCTGAGGTGCAGCCTCAGAGCACAGATGCCAGCCCACCGTGGTGTCTGAAGGCGAGATGGGACACTGCGGAGGCCGCACTTCTAGAATGGCCCTGTGACCTCCCCGCAGGAAAGCCTGGGGCTGGACAGCCCAGCACCAGGACCCAGGGGTGACCGTGGCTCCAGGGGTGGCAGACAGCCGTCAGTGGTGGCGGGAAGTTCACAGTGGAGCCAGGTGCCTTTTTCCTGAATAAAGTTAGGATGTACGTTTCCTCCGCAGGGTCACAGTTTTGTAAACGGGACAAGGAGGGCTCTCTGTGTGGAACGAGCAGTGTGGGCTGTCCCAGAGAGTGGGCCCAGGAAGCATCCAACCAGGAAAGGAAGCCACATGACCTCTATTCACAGATGATGTGATCTGATATGTAGAAAACCCTAGGTGGGAGGGTGCAGCCCAGCGGCAGGGCGCGTGCTTAGCAGGCACAGGGTCCTGGGTTCAATCCCCAGCACCTCCATTTGAAAAAAAAAAAATCCAATTAAAATAAATAATTAAAAAAAAAAAGAAAATCCTAAAGATTCCACGAAAAAACTTGTCAGAACCGACAGGTGAAGTCAGCTGAGTCGCAGGCCACGGCGTCAACACGGAGACCAGCTTCATTTCCGTCTGCTTGTGGCAAACACGCTGGAAAGGAAATTAAGAAATCAGTTCCATTTTCAATGGCATCAAAAAGAATAAAATCCTTGGAAATGGACTTACCCGGGAAGATAAAAGGTCTGGACAGAGCCTTGCTGAAAGGAGACATGGCAACGGGGGCACGCCCTGCGTTCACGGACTGGAGGGCTTCCTGTGGTTAGAACGTCAGCTCTACCCAAGCCACTTGCAGGTCCCCTGCGGCCCCGTCCAAATTCTGGCGATGTGAATTTCTTTTGCAGGGATGGAAATACCGATTTTAAAGCCGGTGTGGAGTCTCAGGGGCCCCAGGCGGCCCCGGGAATTGACCCCCCTGTGCATACATGCTACCTTGGGACCTCCCCATCTACCCCAGCCTGGCCGTCAGAGGCTAAAGCGGGGGACAGGGACAAAGGGGCGGCTGCAGGTGCAGCTCACATCCTGGGGCCCCGCCTTTGCCCCAGGGAGCCAAGCCCAGAGAACCCGGGCAGCCCGCCTGGCCACGCAGGACACAACTGGGCCCAAGTCCCCAGCCCTGCTGGCCCTCCTCCTGCCTCCCTGGGCCCCCAGCAGCGTTCCTGAGTGTCTGCATGTGGGAGTGTGTGCGCGTGTGGGTGCGTGCCTCCGTCTCTGCACCGGGTTCGTTGGCATGTGAGCAAATGGGGGAGCCTGGCTGTGGCAGGCGGGTGAGGGAGTTGACAGGATACTGGTGGGGGTGGGGTGGAGGAGGCCTGTCCAGGTGGGTGTGGGTCCCCCTCAGCCCTGGCAGGTGACGGACCAAGGGCGGGGACCTGGAGGTGAAAGGCAGGGAGTGGCGGCAGCTCCACCTCCGACCTGGATTCTCTGTGAGGTGGGAGGAGCCCATGGGATCCCAGTGGAAGAGGTGGCCACACACACACACACACCCCCTTTCGCTCTGCCCTCCTCTTCTGCCTGGACTCTTCCAGCCCTGAGCACAGCCTCCCATGTGATCACCCTGGGAGACCAGCTCAGGCCTGGCCCCTGCACCCGCTGCCTTGCACTAACCCCAGGTCCCACTGCAGTGCTTCTGGCCACACACCAGGACTGTGATCCACAGGGTGCTGCAGCGCTTGTCCCTGACCTGAGGGCCCCCTCCCTGGGCTGTCTGCCCCTGGAGGGCTGAGATCCCCCACCCTCCAGGACCCGCCCAGGGCAGTGCACACACAGGTGCCCAGTAAATGCTCTCTGGGATGAGCTGATGGCCAGACCCAGTGGGTTTGTCCATCCGCCCTGGTCCCCTCTCTGCCCAGCAGCCTGGGAGCTGCCATCCTGGGTGATACCCGAACTGCTCTAAGCTGAGGCTGGCTGGAGCCCAGCTCCCTGCAGAGGAAACCGGCTGCTTCCGGCGTGAGCTGCGGCCCGACATCAGCCTAGGTGTTCCCCACACGGCTGGCTGTCTCTGCCGCGTCTGTCTGGGGAGGCGGGGGTTGTGTGGTGCGGGTGGGGGGGGTGGGGAGCGAGGGGCGCCTCACCCCAGCACCCTCGACAGTCCCACCCTGGTGGTTTTCCGCCCTGGGGCACTTCTGCTTTTTACTTGGTGGTGCAGGGTGACAGGTTGGGGAGGGCACAGTAGCCCAGACCCTGTGGGCTGCCACAGACCTCCAGGCCCACTCTCACCTGCCCGCCCACCCGCCGTGGTGCCCCACAGCTTGGGGCTTCTGTGGGGCCTGGGATGGTAGTGGGTTGGGGCAGTCCCTCTTGGCAGGGCTGGTAGGCAGCCTGTGTCCCCGCCCACCCTCCTCAGAGCAATTCCTAAAACTGGGCCTGTTTTAAACCTACCTATAGGCCATGCAGGCTCCCTACCCCAGCTCTTGGCATTTGGGGACCTAAAATTCTTTGTGGTGGAGGAAGGGCTGGCCTGAGCAACATCCCTTGCCACCACACCCCGCCCCCCCCCACTTGAGCTGGCAGCACCCCCACCCAGTTGTGTCTCCAGAAAGGCTCAGTGTCCCCTGGGGGCAAAACTGTCCTGGGTGGGGACCCCTGCGGGAGGTCCTGGCCTGCCCTGGGCTGCACTGCGGGGAAGTGAGGCCGTGGGGGTCCCAGAGCGGGGTGACCAGGGGGAAGGGTTCTGCTTTCATTCCAGACCTACTGTCGTCCATTGACCGCATGAGATCAGGAGACGGACTGGCAGAGAAGGCAGCCACCCGACCCAGGCCTCCGGGCTCTGTCTTGGGTCTTTCTGGGGGCTGGACCAAGCTTCCCAAAGTGGCCAGGGGAGGGCAGAAGTTGTGCCTGCTCTTCTGCGGGGGGATGTCTAGGGGGGCCTGGTCTTTGGGACTCTCCCTGTGTCATGGGACCCTTAGGGCAAAACAGTTGGTTCCTGAAAGCTGCTGAGACTGGACCACAAGGGCCCGAGGGCCACACTCCTGGGAGGAGCTGCGGGGTCGGGGCAGGGGTCTGGGGGCAATGCTCTGGAAGGGCAGGGGGGCTGAGGGAGGGCAGGGGTCCCTCATCTGGGGGTGGGAGAGAGTAACTCTTCCTGTTTGGGGACTGGCACACAGCAGGTGCTTAATAAAACAGCCTCCTGTTGTGTGTGCCCAGGCCTGTCCCAGAGGGAGGCTGGCTCACCTGGGGCCTTCCCGGCTCCTGGACGGTCGTGCTGCCTGGTGTCTGTCTGCAGGGGCTCCCTCCCCGGGGCGGCAGGGAGAGCCCCGGGGCGGGAGGAGATGCGGGGGGCAAATGGGTGAGCCCTGGATGGGCGTGGTCTGCGGGCCGTGCGTCCGTCCGCAGGGGTGCTAATGCTTCTCTGAGCATCTCTGCTCAGCTGCCCTTCTCCACGTGCAGACGTTCTTTGTGTGCCTGCAGTATTAATTCTTGTCAGCTTTAGACCTGGCGCCTGTGTTCTCCTGTTCTGCCTTCACGTGCTGGCTCGGTCCCGGCATCCGTGGCCAGCAGCAGTCCTCACGTCGACATCATCAGGTTCCCCTTCTTCTTGCCCTCCTGTGATGCTTCTGGAGATGTTTTAAGTCCTTCTCCTTTCAGGCTGCCAAGAAATAATCCTGCGCCTTCTTCTACGAACGTCCTGATTTTGCTGTGTCACTCGGGGCGTGGGCCTACCTGAAGCCACCTTTGGTCCTGTCCCGGAGGAGTGGCTGCGGCCCCACCTGTCCTGCCCCAGGGACAGCCACGCAGGACGTGCAGGTCCTTTCTGCTTTCTTCTGAGGCTTTGCTGTCCGGTGTCGCATCAGCTGTGTCACCCCCCAGGCTGGGCTCGCTGTGTGGCAAGAGGAAGCTTCTTGCTACTTTCCAAACACAGCATAATCCAAGTTCCAGTTTCCCTTCTCGCCCTCCCGAGAGTGGTTTGTACTGCCCTGGGGGCTGGATGTGAGTGTGGCCTTCTGTGAGCAGTTTCCACTCATGGGGTATATGTGCAGGGGACAGGAGGCCCGGGGACACCAAGGACAGTGGGATGCAGACCCGCCACCCCCAGGGCTTGGGACTAGAGGGACAGGAAGACAGACAGACAGGCAGGCAGAGGTGAGGGCCTGTCAGGTGAGCCAGATTCGGTGTGATGGTGACCCCGTGCTGTGTCTGGAAACCTCTGGTGCCCCCAACAGACTGCTGAAGGTAGGTCCCCAAAATATCACCCGAAGTGTCACCTGACGCTTCCAGTTGAAGAGTTGGTGGGTCTTTCTGGAAATTCTGGAACAAAAGATAAGGGTATTTGGCATCTATTTAGTGTCCTTGGGAGGAGTGATGCTCTGTTGGTGGGGACAGGGGTGTAGCAAATCCTGCTAATGCTGGTGGAACAGAGCCATATGGGTTGATGGTTTCGGTTCTCCATGCGGATCCTGCTCCCTGGGGCTCCTGTGGGGAGAGAGCCGCCTTTGCAGGAGCTGACCCAACCTGTCCCCGGGGCCTCTCCCTCTGTCTCCCCTCTTTGTCTCTCCCCCAGACCCCCTCCCCCAGGTCCCCCCCCCCCGATCAACCCTGCTCTGGACCCTTTTCTCACCTGGGGGCAGTTTCATCCTGGGGCCTGGCCAGTGTGCACCCACCCACCTGCCTGGGACCCGCTCTTACCAGGTTGGGGGAACACTGGTGACAGTGTGTGCCCGAGGCCACACCTCCCATATCCAAGTGCTCCTCCTTGCTTAGGAACAGCCCGCAGCATCAGCAGGCACAGTGACCGCATGTCCCAGCCCCCCTGCAGCCAGGGGTGGCCACAGGACAGCATACCCAAGGAGACAGGACCAGAAGTACTGAGTGAGGATCCTGGAACACCTCCTCAAAGAGGAAGGTCTGCACCATCCTCCACCGTCTTACTTCCCGACACCTGGAATGCAGGTGTGAAGGCTGGAGCTCACCAAGAGACCAGGAGGCAAGCAGGAAGGCCAAGGCCAGCCCCGAGAGAGAATGTCCCTGTGTGTTCAGCACAGTTATCTGGGAACTCGGAGGTGACGGATGGGCAGCCTGTCCTGGGCTGAACTAAGACACACTATAACTTTGTTGAAGCTGTGACCAGTGACTCATACTTAGAGTGCCCTGGTCAGAGGAACATGGGCTGGTAACAAGTTTCAGAATCACCACGCTCTTGGGGCGATGGCTTCTCAAAAGCCCCTTTCCTTTCCCAGCCTCTTCTTTCTCAGGGAAGCTCTCTCCGAAACTGCCCTGAAAGCCCCTTCCCCAGCTGGTGTCTGGGGAACTCCCGCCCTCAGAGGCGGGTACTGAGTCCCATGAAAACCCCCAGAGGCCCCGTCCCCTCCCCCAGCCCCTGAGTCAGCATCACTAAGGCCCCAAGGTGGGGGAGGCGGGGCTGGAGCCTGCTCCCTGGGAGAGGGGCAGAGGCTGGCAGTCAGGAAAGCTTGGAAGACTTACTGGAGGCGGAAAAACTATCATTGCAAGGCAATGGCACTTGGCGTCGTGGGAGCAGACTGACACACACGTGCGACGAAGCAGGGCTCTCTCCAGGCACATGGTGTTTGGAGATCGATGGGCGGAAATTACCGTAATGACAAATCTAGTGGGGAGGGTAGAGCTCGGGTAGAGCACGTGCTTAGCACACACAAGGTCCTGGGTTCAATCCCCGGCCCCGCCATTAAAATAAATAAATGAATAAACCTAATTGCCCCCTCCCCAAAAAACAAATCTAAAGAGGTGGGCTGTATAATCATCCCCACAGAGGTGGGGAAACGCTTTGTCAAACCCGGGACAATTTGAGTAGCCTCAGCAGTCATGATTGTGGTTGACGGAAACACATCAGAGATGAGAAGGTCCTCGGGTCCTGGTCACGGGTGTTCACAGCAGCCAAAGCGGGGAGCAGCCCAGGTGTCCATCGATGGGTGAATGGGTGAAGAGGTGGCCCACCCACACGACGGAGTATGATTCCGCCGTAAGGAGGAGTGAAGTCCTGACACCTGCGCCAACCTGGGCGGACCTGGAGGACGCTGCGCTGAGCGAGACAAGACAGTCACAAAAGGGCGTAGTGTACTGTTCTGCTCACACGGGGTTCCTGGTGCAGTTTCACAGACATGGGGTGGGGGGTGGGCGCCAAGGCCTGGGGGGAGGGGGCCCACACGGGGTTCCTGGTGCAGTTTCACAGACACAGAGTGGGGGGTGGGCGCCAAGGCCTGGGGAGGGAGGGGGAGTCGGTGTTTAATGGGGACAGAGTTTCAGTTTGGGGAGAGGAAAAAGTTCTGGAGGTGGGTGGTGGTGATGGGCACACAGTGTGGGTGTACTTACTGTCACTGAGCTGTGTACTTAAAAATGGTTAAAATGGCAAATTTTATAATTTACCACAATAAAAGTCTCTGAGTCCTTAATGACACTTGGGGAGAGAAAGAATGAATCTAAGGCCCTGGCTGCCGCCAGAGGTGACCTGGCCTGCCTGGGGACACAGGTGGAAACATCACTTTACTGGAAAGTCACCACTCAGCTGACAAAGCACAGTGGCTGCCCCCAGATAGGGGGTGGAAGGTGTGGCCCCGGGACCAGGGCCCGGGGTGCGGGACTGAGTCCACCTGTGACTTGCACTTTCAGAGGAGAGGCCTTGTCACCGTGAGCTGCCTGCTGTGCTGTTATGACTTGTCAGGGCTTTGGGATCACTTCCTGGTTACGGGGAACCACAGGTGATGGAGGAACAGGTTACATGAGGTCGGGAGGATCCAATCAAGCAAATCCTGACTTTTATGAGGCAACCAGCCAGGTCACTTCGAAATGTAAATATGGTGGCTTCCGGGGGTGGGGGCTTGCTTCCCAGGGAGGGAAACCCAGAGACGTGACGTCCACTGCAGTGTTCCGTCCTTGCGTGGGCCCCGGTTTGAAACCACCTGGGGACGAGCGGGGTGGCAGGCGCTGGGCTGGCTTTCAGGTGGCGGGGGAGGGGTGGCTCTGGGGCGTGCAGGGCGCGCACTCGGCTTTGGAGGTGGACACGGAAGCCCCTGCGCGCGAGTCACGGGGCGGCGCCCAGCGTGGCCCGCGGTTCCCGTGAAGCCCGCCTGAGGACGTCTTCCCGCTCGTTGAACCGAGCGGGGCATTCGGGCTGGGTGACGGCCCTCCTCTTCTCCGGGAGCCGTGGGGAGGGCGGACACCTGCTGCCCAGGTGAGCACGTCGGCCGGGCAGGTGCCCGAGAGCATGCCCACTGCCCCTCTTGTGTAATTTCTCAGGCTGGAATCTGTGACCACATGACCTACTTAGCATGGTGGATAATTTCCCCGAGATGATGAAAATGATACTGCAGATGAGATAAATGAGGAAACCCTTCCGGGTTTCACAGGAACCTGGCGGGTGGAAGTCAGGACCACGGAACTTCTTGGGGAAAGCGTCCCCTGGGGGCATTATCAAAGGGGGCCACGGAGTCCCCTTCCTCCTGCCTGGAAGACACTCAGCCTTCAGGGAATGCACCCAGCCCCTCCCAGACGTCTTCCCTCACACCTGCCTTGGTGGTCAGGAACTGTGCGTGGGCAGGGGCTGCGGTGGGCACAGTTACCCTCCCAGACCCCCTTGAGAGCCTGGGGAGTGGATTCAGCTGACCTAAGTCAAGTCCGCTGCCATCCCTGACCCAACAGCCAGTGCGCAGAGGGTGACAGCGGCCCCTGCTCCACGCCGGAGCCCGTCAGCTGGGTGTGGGGGAGCCCGAGAAAGCGCAGACCCCTCAGCGGGGGTTCAGAGGGAGCAGGTCCGGGGGGTGCCACCGATGGAGTGACAGCCGTCCCTCGTTATCTCTGGGGTGCCTGGCCTGCTGGCCGACGTGGCCTGGCCCCTGCCGAGGACCCCACTCTCTTGGACCCCGAAGCTGCCCTGCCCCCTCAGAGCCTCGGCTCCACCTGCTATGGCTCATTTGGGAGGGGCTGCCCTGCTCCTGAGCCCTGGGAGGCTGCGCTGCCCTTGGCAGTGGCCTGTGATGGATGCCTCAGGCCCTGGGCAGGTGTCTCAGGAAGGCTGAGGGGAGCCCTGTGCACAGGCCCTCTCCCCACATGGCACTCCAGGTGCTCTGAGCCCCCTCCACACTGAGAAATTGCTGTGCAGGGTGGAGCCCAGAGGGAGCCCTGGGTCACACCCACGTCCCGACAGACAGTGCAGAGTGGGGCCCGCCCACCCCGGGCTCCCCCAGCTGTGGACGCACCAGGCGCCTACTTCCCCTGCTGTGGTGCTGGGCACAGAGGGCCCCCAGATGTCAGGGGGTCTAGCCTTGCCCTGGGCTGAAAAGCCAGGACCTCAGTGGCGGACACACGGAGGGCCCACAGTGCTCTGCCTAACCCCGGAACCCAGAACCAGCCTGTTGGGCCCAAGGTGGGCAGGCAAGGCCGTGGGTCACATGCAAGCCCCCAGCGTCTTCTGAGGACACTGGCCGTGAACTTTTGTCTGGGGTCTTGCAAGCCAGAGAGAGAGAGAGAGAAAGAGACACAGCCCTGCTAGCCAGCATGGACACTGTGTCCCAGGGGACCCCACGTGGCCCTTCACGTGGAAACCCACCCACAGAGCCACCTGGCCTGGCTGGCGTTGGCTCTGGGGACTCAGAGACAGCGCCAAGGGTGGGCGTGTTGGGCCTTTCCCCCACCAGGCACCACCCCCAGACGGAAAGGAGGCTGGGCTCCGTGTGAAATGGCTGGGTGCTGGGGGCAGGCGCTGTCCTGGGGCCGTGGCGGGCTGTTCTGTGCTGCAGTCCCATGGGTGTCCCTGGGAGGGCTAGGCTCTTGGAGGCTGCTCTGCTCTGTGCCTGCCTCACCAGCGAGGGGCCACACCAGCCTCTGTGTCCAGCCCCATTTGTCTGGGGACCCCAGGCGCCAGTAGCTTATGTGAGCTGGTCCCAGGTCCAAGCCGCCTAGGAAGGCCCAGAGCGAACGCAGGTCTGGGTGTCGTCAGAACCATGAGGAGAAATGGGATGGGCCTCGCTTTCTGCCATCTGCCACCCAGGAAAGTGGTGAGGCCGCTGTCTCACCACCAGCAGGATGACAACCGAGCCGGGTTGGCCAATCCCAGGTCTCGCTCTGTTTGCGGTTAGGGGAGTTTCAGAGAGAACACACTTGGACCCTGGCTACTTCCTGAAAGCTCTCAGCTGCGTCTACAGAATGTGAGGCCGGCTGTCAGGATGAGCTCAGAGTGAGTCCAGGGCCCATGTGCTGGGAGCAGTCAGGGCCGGGGGGTGGGTCCTGAGAGCAGAGGCGATTCGTTGGTGTAAAGGTGGGGGCTTGGTTGAGGGTCTTAACCTGGGATCCTTCACCCAGAGAGACCCCAGGGCACCACTGACCACAAACGTGGTGGTGGGGGGAACTGGGGGAGGGGCAGCCCCCTGTTGTAGCTTTGGCGCCTCTGCCCGCCCTGAGATTTCCTCCAGCACGGTCCCCACCGGACGGCTGGCTGGGGCGGGAGGCGGGAGCTGGGGGCTGGCTTGTCCAGGGACCGTCTCCTCGCCCTGGTCCAGAAACTCCGGAGCTTCCTGGGCTGGTGCCATGTGCTTGCTGCTGAATCGCAGGCGTCTGGCGGGGTCGGGTGTAAGGGGCCTCTCACCCCGGCCTCCAGGGGCTGCCTGGGCCCGGTCACGTGGGCAGGAGTCAAGCCAGCAGGACAGCGGGGTCTCTGAGGGGTGGGCGGCCAGCCCGGTCACAGGGCACAGTCCTGGGGCACAGTGGAGTGTCCCATCAGTGTCCGCGGAGAGCGGCGGGCAGGGGCTGGCCACGGAGAATGGGCAGTGGGAAGGGTGGTTCTTCCGGGTGTCCCTCTGCCTGGACAGTGACAAGTGATGTCAGAGGACCCGCCAGGCGGAGCGGGGAGGACAGAGGTGGGACAGCAGATGTGTGTTTGGGGAGGGAGTTCAACCTCATTAGCACTCAAGGAAATGCAGGTGTGTTTTAACCGGTGGTGGGAGGAGTGAGGATGGGTCCGGTCCCCCTGTGCTGGCGAAACAGAGGCCCCAGTCCAGCTGCCTCAGAGCACAGGTAGGAACTCAGCAGTTCCCTCCCCAAAGTTTAACCGATGCACAAGTACAGAAGTGAGGCCCAAGGTCTGGGTGTGAGGAGGAGAGAGCGAGAGATTGGAAAGAGCCCCAAAGGCCGGCAGTATTGAAATGGTTAAAGATGTTACAGCAAATCCACAAGATGAGAGCCAGATTCCTGGCGTCCTGGGGAGCCGCTCCTTAGAACCAGCAAGCGAAACCAGGAGGGCAGTGCTGGACGGGCTTCTCCTCTGCGCCTCTGTGCCTGTTTGCAATGGCCCACTGTGAAACGGTTGCAAGTGTATTTTAAATGCCGGGAGGGACACACGGCAGTCACAGGGCCTGGAGCACCTGGGGAGAGCACTGGGGGCCAGGTCACTCCACCCTGTCCTGTGAGTGTCCACCGGAGCTCCTGTCCGGAAAACGGGCTTATTTACATAACAATGGATTGAAAGGGTCAGTGGAAGTAATCAATGAACAATCTCTAGTAGGAAGAGAAGAGTTTTATTTGAGCCAAACTGGGGACTAGAGCCCAGGAGACAGCTCTCAGATGACGGGACCTGCTCTGGAGACGCAGGGTTTCCAGCACAGTTTGTATCTTGTCAGAACACGAACATTAAAGAAGTCAGGGATACATTCCCACAAGGTGCTGATAAAACCAGACCAGCAGGAACACAGGGAGTCAGCCCGGCCCGGCCCCCGGGAGGGGGTCGTCACGGAAGAAGGGCCAGCGCGGGCGTCCCAGGGCGGGAGGCGCTTCCGCTCGGACGTTCTCTGCTTCTGGTCAGTGCGCCCTTTTCTTTAATAATTAAAGCAGATGGACAAGGTATGTTTGGGCCACACACAGGCTGTTCTAGCATCAAATTCAAGTTGTCCCCTGTGTAAGCCAGAGTGATGCCCCCAGACCTCTGTGGGTGAATCTTCTTTCGTTAAAAGTAATGAGCAGACAGGCCGCAGGTGAGCGTGCGGGGGCAGGAGTGGGGCGGCACCTGGAAGCTGCTGAGGGGGCAGGGCTGGCCCTGCGGGGAGGAAGGTTTGGGTTGAAGGCCTTAGGGCTTGTAGAGGCACCAGGGTGGGGCCCAGGGCTGGCAGGGGCTGGGGCTGGGGCCGCCGGAGCCCAGGCCCGGGGAGGGAAGGGGCTTCAGGCTTCGTTCCACGGCCTGTGCCTGCCCCAGAGCCCAGGTCAGGGACAGAGACCCCGAGCCCACCAGGCCCAGGCTGGCGCTGTGGGCGTGGCGGGCTGTCCTCCCCGAGGCCTCGTGTGGGGTCTGTCCCTCCACCTGCCCCAGAGCTGAGACTGCCCAAAGGCAGGTGGGGACGTGGGACAGGTGAGGAAAGAGCAGGTTACTGTGTGTAGGCAGGCAGAGAGGACAAGGACCCAGGCCCACTGGACCCAGGCCGGCAAGAGCCCCAGCTGCCAGCGGGGATGGGCTTTGGGCGCTCTGGGGCTGGTGGAGGGGGGACGCCGAGAGGGGACAGTCCGCTGCTACCCCGGCCAGGCTCCTGCTCCACACCTAGGGCGCGGCTGCCAGGTGTCCCAGCTGTCAACCAAGGACGACACAAGACCCACTGACGCTGGGTTGCTCAGCTCATGGGTCAGGAGGACACACAGGGAGCAAGGACAGGGGAGCAAGCAGGAAGTGTCCGTGTCACTGGAGCCACGAAGACCCTGGGAGCGGGCCTGGGGCTGAGACCTGCAGCCGTGCTTCCATAGGGCAGGACCAGCCGGGACGAAGCCTGAAGACGGGATGAGCTCTGGGGAGCAGACGGCCCCGAGGCCAGGGGCTGGGCCGGGGAGTGGGTGGAGCGGTAGGTGCCCAGGCCTGTCGGCATGGGGGAGGGGCGAGAGAGGTGGCGAAGACTGCGCACTGGGCGTGGGGAAACGCTCCCCTCTCCCGGGCCTTCCCACCACCTGGTTGCTCCGGCCTGGGCCTTGTGCCGGGGCCGCCGTTTCTTCGATGTGGTCCCTTCCAGCCCCCATCTCATCCATCCAGGTGGACTGTTGGCCATCCATCCAGGGACGTGGCCCTGGATCTGGACATCAAGCTTTGTTCTGCACTGGCTGCACGGGGCAGGGGGGCAAGCAGAGGGCCAGCCGGTGCCCTCGGACGGATGAAGTGCAGGCCCCGGGGTCTGCTTCGCCCACCGCTGCTCTGCCCACGGGCCTCAGCCCGAGGGATGCACACTGTCGGTTGGGCCACTTCCTCCCGCTTTTGCAGAAGTGGCTTCTAGAAACATGGGCCCCGCTCTGCTCCCAGCTTCATCAGGGAGGAGGGTGCCGCGCAGCCCCTGGGGAAGGGGCTGTCCTCCAGCTTTCAGAGTCACGGTTCTGGGGAAGGAGTCGGGCCCAGGGTGAGGCCGGTGGTGCCCGCCCCCCGCTCCTGGGGCTCGGGGCCTCTGGACTGCTCCCAGCTGGGCTGGTGTCCTCACAGCTCATGTGGGCCACCCTCACGGTTGGAGACCCTCTGGACGCCCCCTTCCTCAGGCTTATCCCTCCCTCACCCCCGGAGCTGACGGCCCCCCCCAGGTGACAGCCCTCAGAGCCTTGGACCATCTCGTTGGAAGGCAGAGTTCCGCGCAGGGTCCTCCCAGGCCAGGTGTAGACCTCAGCCAGAGTATCTGCAGGAGTGGACCCCTCCCCACCTTGCGGGGGTGCTGGATGAGCCCCGGGGGCAAGGGTGGGCGGGGGGTCCTAGTGACCCTCCAGGCCCACCCGTGCTGGCAGTCAGGAGATGTCAGTTTCAAAAGTTTTCAAAAGGTCATTTTCAAAATGCTTGGGAGATACCTTTCTTGATTCTTTCTTGCCTCAGCATCTTATCTTCACCTCTAGTTTTGAGGTCTTACTTACAAATTCTAAGTTTCAGTGAACTCTCTGTAGTTTCACGTAAACATCTGGCTCTCTGTTATTTCCGGCTGCTAAAGTGCACTTGCCAAAGGAGGGCCTGAGGGGAATCTACCCGCAGTGCAGCCGCCGCTGGGGGCGGGGAGGGGTGGCTGCAGCGCTGGCTCCCCGTGGGGTGGGGTCTCCACCTGGCAGGTGGCTTGGGGTGGGGGCTGGGCCTGGCTCCAGGTGGGGGGGACTGGGGCACAGGTGGTGACACCTCTCTAGCCCAGCTCCCTGAGGAAAAAGTTAGAGCGCTTGCCTCCCCCAGACCCTATCTGGCTGGTAGAACGGAGCTTACCTCAGGGGCACCTCTGGTTAGAGAGGGCAGCTGAGAGACAGGGTGCCCGGAATTCCACCCCCCCCACCGCCAGCATCCGCTGTGCCCGCCTACCTCTGTGCACTGAGGCCACCGTGATCACTGTCCCGGGGTCCTGGTCCCTTTCACATGGGTGATGTCTATGCACTTTGGATCTCAGATAATTACTTCACCAAGAAGAACTCCTAGAAAGGATTTTACCAGATCCAAAGTTAAGCATGTTGAAGATTTTTTAAGCCACGTTGCAAAATTGTGCTCCAAAACATTTGTGCCAGTTTGTGCTCCCATGAACACAGTAAAAGGTACCCACGTCTCCATTGTCTCGCCAACACTAAGAATTAAAGTTTTTCATTTTTGCCAACCTGGTAGGCGAGAAAAAGACTACTATATGAATGTTTCTGTTTCTTTAACTACATAAGCGGAGTTGAGCATTTTTTGAAATTTTAGGAGCTATTTTTACTTCTTCTGCAAATGATCTGCTGATTGGCTTTGACCCTTCTATTTTTGTTGGCTTGTAGGAGCTCTTTACATATCAAGGATCTGCTGTTGTATCCCACAGGATAAATACAAGACTTGGCATGTAGCAAATTTTAACTAACCATTCATCAAATGACTTAATTTGTAATTTAATCTGATTTCCCTAAAGCGATTTCAACCTACTCTCTCTCTAGGTCACTTTAAAACTCCTGGAGTAAACCTCTCGACAGGCATGTGGCATGTACTGCAGCGCCGCCAGGAGACTGAGCTGGAAAACATGCCAGGTGAGACCCACCCCCCCATGCCTCCTTTGGCTTCAAACACTCAGCAGGGAGCAGGTGAGAGTTTTGCTACAATGCACTTTGTTTCGTAACAGGGGCAATTAATGCAGAAGTTCACATGCAAAACTAGATTTATCAAAATAAACTCGGAAACAGCAAAGCTGGAGGCCCTCCGCCAAGACGCAGGCAGCTCCCATTTCTTTATTCTCTTGAAGTGCTAGCGAACACCAGCAGCAGGGCTGAGGGGCAGTCCCAGGCTCTGGGGTCCATCTGGGCCTCTGTCTGCCAAGGCCCAGGTACCCTGCAGAGACTCTCCCCTTCTCTGGGGACTCATCCATCCCTACTCAGGGGCTCTTTCCCCAGGAATCAGGGTCCTCTGTGTGCACTGTTGGTGGGTGCAGGGGCTCTCACCTGTCCGCCCAGGGCTGGTCACCGGGGGGCTTGGAGAGGTGGGGACTGGAGGCTTGGTGTGGCTGTGTGGCCCCGAGCAGGCGGCCTGTGACGGAGCCACACTCAGAGTCCAGTAGGTGCGCTGTGAGGTGGGGGTGGTGCTGGTGGGGGGCGACGGGGAGCAGGGAGAGAACCAGAGCCTCTCTGACGGCTGGGAGCTCACAGGCCTCACGAGGGCCTCCACCTGGGTTTAGGTCCCCTCACACTCTGCCCCCAGGGGTGTGTGACCATCGAGAGGGATGGGATGGAGACAGGGCAATGCTGGGGACCAGGGAGAGCGGCAGGCACTGAGGAGGACTTGTGTGTCCAGAGGGGAAGAGCCGCCCAGGAGGAGACCGCCCGTGCAAAGGCAGGGCGTCACCTGTCTCCCACCAGAGAACCGCCCTCCATGGCCCGGGGCTCCCCTGGCCTCTCAGCCCCTCTGCTGGGCGGAGCCCAGCTCTGGCACAGAGAACCGACCACTGGGTCGGGGCACTCGCTCACACCTCTGTCCATGTGGAGAATGGAGCTCAAGTCCCAGGGTGTTAGGGCAGTGGGTGGGGGGCCCAGAGAAGTGACCCCTCACACCCACTGGGATGGCCACTGTCAAAACCAAAATACCAAGTGCCGGTGAGGACGTGAACAAACGGGAACCCTCGTGCACGCTGGTGGGAACGTAAAAGGGACCGTGAGCCAGGGAGGACAGTGTGGGGGTTCCTCAAAAGCTTAAAAAAAAGGGTGGGGATATCGCTCAGCGGTAGAGCGCGTGCTCAGCATGCACGAGGCCCTGGGTTTAATCCTCGGTGCCTCCACGGAAAACAAACCAACCGACCTAACTACCTCCCCCTCAAAGGAAAGTTTAAAAAGAGACTCACCGTGTGCTCCAGCGATCCCACTCCGAGCCACACACAAAAGAGGTGAAAACGGGTCTCGAGGAGGTATTTGCGCACTCATGTTCACAGCAGCCAAAGTGTGGAAGCCGCCCAGTGGCCACGGGCAGACGACTGGGTAAACCTAGCGTGGCCCGTCCACATGCCAGGGTACCGCTCTGCCTTAGGTAGGAAGGGCGTCCGGACACGGGCCGGCACGGGGAAGCGTCCTGAGGACATGATGCTGAGAAGGACCTGTTCTTTATGACCCCTCACGCGGGGGGCTGGGGGAAGGGGAGGGCGTGGGGGTGAGTGCCCCCGTTCAGGGAACAGGGCTTCCCTTAGGGGCGAGGAGAGGGTCCTGGAGGTGGATGGTGGCGGCAGCTGTGCAGCCCTGGGACTGTGCTTAACACCACTGAACTGTGTGCTCAGAACGGTTAAGATGGCAGCTTTCACACTGTGGGTATTTTACTAGAATTTAAACCCTGGGGAGAACAAGGGAGCGGCGCCACAGGCGCCAGGTGGGGCTGGAGGGCGCAGCGGCTGGACGGCAAGCGGCCGCCCCACAGCGCCTGGAGCCAGAAGACGGGCTCCAGCGGGGCGGGGCTTCGTCGTCCCCAGGAAACCCCTCCAGAATTGGGGTGAAGGTGCATTTCGGGTGAACCAGAGCTGAGGGCAGGCTCTACTCACAGGGTTTGTAAGGGGTGCCCCGGGGGAAGGAGGGCGCGACCTCAGGAAGGCAGGAGTGAAGGAAGGGAGCCCTGTGGCCGACTCACGGCCGCTGGGAGCAGGGACAGGTGGTGCGAGGTCACAGCCAGCAACCGCCGCGGGCAGCACCAGCACCAGCCGATGTGCAGGGTTAAACAGACAGAGGACCCGGCCCTGAGGTAACCGGACAGAGCCGCACACGTGCCAGACACGCGGCTTCGGAGTGACAGTGCCCCAGGGTTCCTGCCCGTTCCGGAGGGTGGCGGCTCTGAGTAACTCCAGACACTTAGACACACACACACACACACACACACACACACACACACACACGAGACTGTCTAGGGCGCTCTCAGAAAGACCGGAAATAGCCTCAGTGACCTCCAAACCAGCAGGAGGGGAAAACAGAGCGAGAAGCAAACTCAGCCAAGCCGAGGGGAGACGCGCTGTTTGCTCGAGGCGCTCGGGCCGTCGCGCGCGCCGGGGGCTGAGGCCCAGGCCAGGCGCGGGCGGGGCTGGCTCCTCGGAGGCCTGCTGCCTGCAGCCGGCGGCTCCCCGGCCTGGCGCTGTCTTCTGTGTGTGCCCTGTGTGTAAATGTCCCCTTTTTAAAAAAAAATAAATTGCTACATCATATTTTTTGATTTGGGGTTTTTTGGGGGGGGAGCTAGGTTTATTTATTTGTTTATCTGTCTGTTTTTTAATACCCTCCCTCCCCCAAATGGGTTTCTTAATGTGACCCTTCGATCACTGGTCTCCAAGCCGCTGGCCCTGTGGACAGAGCGCAGACCGTGTCTTTTCCGCTCATGGAGGTCACGTTTCCAAGTGTGGTTTGTGTGCTGGAGAAGAGAGTTGACTGTTCGCCTCTGTGATGGGGTGAACCGTGCTCGCCACAAAAAGACACGCTGCAGCCCAACCCCCAGGCCCTCAGAAGGTGACTGCCCTTGGAGGTGGGGACTTCACAGAGGCCACCGAGTTAAAATGGAGTCATTTGGGTGGCCCTGACCCCCCGCGACTGTGTCCTTATAGAAAGGGGACGTTTGGGGGAGGGTACAGCTCAGCAGTGGAGCATGTACTCAGCATGCACAAGGTCCCAGTGCAATCCCCAGCACCTCCACCAAGGAACAGACAAGCAAAGAAACCAGCCTAGCCCCCCACCCCTCAACAACGGCACCCACTGGAAACTGTTCAGCCCCCGGCGTGTCCCGTCTGGGGCGGCCATGAGCCCTCTCGCCTTCCTGAGCGCCGCCGAGTCTCTTCCAGGCGGTTCCAGGGACACCCGCCCTCAGGCTTGTCTCTGTCCCACAGGAAACGGCACGTCAGCGACCAGCCCTGCCCTGTGGACTGGCGCGCCCCCGCCGAACTGCACCATGGCCTTCGAGGAGAGCAGGGTGTTCCTGGTGGCGGTGTACAGCGCCGTGTGCATGCTGGGTCTCCCGGCCAACTGCCTGACGGCGTGGCTGACGCTGCTGCAGGCGCTGCAGGGCAACGTGCTGGCCGTCTACCTCTTCTGCCTGGCGCTCTGCGAGCTGCTCTACATCGGCACCCTGCCGCTCTGGGTCATCTACATCCAGAGGCAGCACCGCTGGACCCTGGGCCCCTGGGCCTGCAAGGTGACCGCCTACATCTTCTTCTGCAACCTCTACGTCAGCATCCTCTTCCTGTGCTGCGTCTCCTGCGACCGCTTCGTAGCAGTGGTGTACGCACTGGAGAGCCGGGGCCGCCGCCACCAGAAGACCGCCGTGCTGGTCTCAGCCTCCATCTTCATCCTTGTCGGGCTCGTCCATTACCCGGTGTTTCAAATGGAGGACAATGACACCTGCTTCGAGACACTGCCAATGAACCGCAGGGTGGCAGTGTACTACTACGCGAGGTTCACGGCAGGCTTCGCCGCCCCCATGTCCATCATCGCCTTCACCAACCAGCGTATCTTCCGGAGCACCAAACTGAGCACCGGCCTGAGCGCCGCCCAGAAGGCCAAGGTGAAGCAGCTGGCCATCGCGGTCGTGGCCATCTTCCTGTTTTGCTTTGCTCCCTATCACCTGGTGCTCCTGGCCAAAGCCGTCGCCTTCTCCTACTACAGGGGAGACGCCGACTCTGTGTGCGCCTTCGAAGCCAGACTGTACACCACCTCCATGGTGTTCCTGGGCCTGGCCACGGTCAACAGCGTGGCTGACCCCATCATCTACATGCTGGCCACGGGACTTTCGCGCCAAGAATTGTGCAGAATCCATAAGGAGTGGAAAAAGTTGTCCACAAAGGCGGACGTCACCAAGCTCACGTGCTCCAAGGACTCGGAGGAGGTGCAGCTGCCCACGCCACTCACAGATGGCTGCACACACGCTCCCGGGCCATGGCCGGGTGCCCTGGAGAGGCTGACCGAGGACACGTGCTGAGCTCAGCCTGCCGCAGGGCAGGACACCGGCACCGTGACTGCTCTGCCACTGAGCCCACCAGCCAGTGTCCACGGCGCCAGCTGTGGAGCCCCGTCCAGATGACACACCCCCTATTTCTCATGCCTGGAGCCTGCCCCTTGGGGGTCCCGGTCTCCCAGGCGTCCCCACTGGGTACAGAAACCCCCTGAGGAAGGTGGCGGCACGCCAGAGTGAGGGCGCGCCTTCAGGCTGCGGGAGAGCGCGCGGCAGGCAGGAGGGCGTGCTCTGGCCGGCTCGGCTATTAGCAAACAGCGGGGCTGCTGGCAGTGGCCGTGTGCATGTCTGGGGCTGCTGGCAGCTGGCCCAGCCGTGCACGGGGAGGTGCCTGTCAGCCCCCTAGTGATGACTTTATTCTCTGTGCTTTTCTGCAGGCGTCACCTGAATGGCTTGGAAGGGAGACGGCGGGGCCTCTGTGCTTCTGCCTCAGAACCTTCGTGCAGGCAGGCCTGGTCACCAGGGGCCAGGAGCCCAGCCCTGAGGGCCCTCGGCTGCGGCTGATGCTGCACTGGGCTGCAGACGCTCAGGGGAGCTGCGGGGTGGGTGCAGCCCACGCGTCCTGCAGGGAGCCCAGGTACCCTGTCAGGGACACCGTCAGCCAGGCGTCCGCTGTGCACCCCAGGAAGGACGATGTGTTGCCACAGGGCTTGGAGAATGGCTACGATTTCTTCTCATCAAGGCTTCCCGGCTTGGTTGTCCGGGGAGAAGCTGGTTGCGGGTTCTGGCCAGTCCAGCCCCTCACCAAGGCACCGATGGAGCATGGATGGAGCACAGAACTGGGTGCTCGGGGAGACAGTGGGCTCCTGGGAACTGCGCAGCTGAGTGAAATCCGGGTCCTGCCCCAACCAGCCCCATTGCCAGGTCGCATGGCCGCCTCGGTTTCCCCATCTGTGACAGGGCCAGCGACCCTGCCCTTAGTAGTGGGGTTGGGTCCGGTGGGGGCTGACCCACTAGCTCTGCCTCAGGCACGCCCCCCGTGCCCGCAGCACAGCGGCCTGGAACCGCCTGGATGGACCGGGGCTCTCGGCTCCCTGGGCAGCCGCAGAGTGGCCTCTTCACGGGAGAGACTGAGAAGATACACGGTTTAGAAAACACGTTTAGAAATAAAAATACGAAACAACCGTGGGTGCCAACTTCCTTTTTAAGTAGAAAACTGTCATCTCGCCTGTGCAGGCACGTGTCCCATCCAGGACTTTCCTGGAGGCCAAGCCCGTGAGGGGCCGTCTGGTGGGCTCGCCAAGTGACTGGCAGGGGCCCCAGGAGCAGCCGGCGGGTCAGGGCTGGGATCGCAGGACGCTTCCACAGTGAGGTAGGGCCTGTTCGCTTCCTGGGCCGCTGTCACTACCGCAAGCTGAGCGGCTTAGAGCAGACACGGTGTTCTCCCCGTCTGGGGCTGGGAGCCTGAGAGTAGGCTGTGGGCAGGGCGGTCCCTCCTGAGGCTCCGGGGGAGGCGGCGCCTGGCCTCACTCTCAGCCTTGGTGTTGCACCAGCCTTGGCTGCTCTGGGCTCGTGGCCGCGTCACTCCCAGGCCCGCCCTGTCTCGCGCGGCCTCCTCCTCCGTCTTCCCTCTGGCTCCCTGGATTCAGGGCTCACCTGGATAATCTGGGACGATCCTGTCAGCTGATCCTTACTCGTGACGCCTGCAAATAGGGAGCGACACCCCTACTTCTAAATAAGGCCCTGTCCACGGGGGCCATAGGGTCGGAGGCAGAGGTACCCTTCGGGGGCCAAGCCTGCCCACTGCAAGTGGCAAGAAGGAGCCAGAACCGCGCTGCGTGGTCCCCGGGCAGGAACGGCCCCCGCACTCGCCACTCACCCCGACTCGCTCTGCGCCTGTCGCCACCCACCCCGCCGTGCCATGACAAACGCGGGGAGGCATGGTCACCGCCCAAGCCCTCCACACCTGCCTCCAGGAGTGGCACCTGTCAGCTGTGCACCGTCCCCCAGTTGCTCCCTCCTTCCCCCTCCCCCAGAGTCAGGTCCGAGGCCTCCGAGAGGCCCCTCCTAGGCCAGCCACCCCCTCTGACAGCCAGCCCCTTGGCCATCAGACCTGCCTCAGGTCCCTCTCTGGCCATCTGGAGAAGACTGCTCCATCTCTAGGACCCCCCAGAACACTGGGTCTCCCCAGACTCCTGGATGAGGACCATAGTCTGGCCTGGACAGTCTCCAGCGGGGAGAGGTGGGTGTCGGGGAGGCCCCCTGTCGCCCCCAGAGCTGCCCCTTCCTTGGGGTCCTGCCTTTCCCATCAGAAGCGCAGGGACTGAAAGAGCACACGTCCAGTTTTGAAGGGGTTCAACAGAGGGGGTTCCAGCAACATCTGAGGCTCTAATTCTTTTAAACAACAAGAAGGACAAGAGAAAGATCCTGGAAAACGGAGGAGCCCAGGTGAGAGACACAGTGAGCAGGAATCTGCACCGGCCCAGGGTTGGGGGCCCAGCCTTGGGGGGCCCAGCCTGGGTGCCTGTCTACCACCCCCATACCCCCTCCAGGCCAGTCCTCGGACCTCTCACGGACTGTCTCGGGGACCACCTGGTTTATGCGCATGTGTGTCATGTGACTCTGGATGCACCCCACCCCCAGCCCCCAGCAAAGGGGTTTCCCTTAGTTCAGGACCAGTCTTCACACCCAGGCTGGGACCCTCCCCGCTTCATCTTTTGTGACAGCGTGTGACCAATAAGCAGCCCCTTTCCTCCTGGGTGGTTTGCCACCGAGGCCTGCCCAGCCCCCAGCTCATCCCTGGGAGCTGGGAGTGTAGGGGGCAGGGCTCAGGCCCCAGGAGCACCCGGTTCAGATGTGGGGCCGCTGGGACTTTGCCGGGGGTGTTCCTCGGAGGGCCTCTGCCCCCAGGGCTCTCAGAGGGTGCATGCAGGGATGGCATGGGCCCCCGGGAAATTAGAAGATGGACACTTGGAGGGGCAGTCGCTCTGGGGACCAGAAGCTCAGCTCTGTGTTCAGGGCCCAGCCAGGTCGGGCATCACACTTAGAGACCAATCCGCCATCCTCAGAGTGCGGCCCCACTCAGCTTAGTGGAGGGGTGGGAGGGGGACCCCGGTGGAGTGAGGCCCGCCCTGCCCTGGAGCTGAGACCCTGGGGAGCAGCTGGGGAGGCAGTGGGCGGGGCCAGCCTAGGGTCCTCCCTGGCCATGTCCCCCTGCCCCACCCCGACGGACGGCCTTATTATGACTGAGTCTTCAGTCGCTGACCACGAACCTTTCCCCTGCCATCTGAGTCACACTGCGAGGGAGATTTCTCAGGTCAGCAGTGCGGTTACGGGGCCTGAAAGTGGCTCAGACAGTCTTCCCCCACACCCTCACCCCCACCTCTTCACCCCCCGATTCACCCGTTCTCTAGTTCCCTCCTTTCTTCTGCTTCACCCCCACCCCAGAGCGCTCCCTGGAGGTGAGGAGGGAGGCCAGTGCAGGGAGGCCCACCCTTACTGTCCTGGGGTCCAAGGAGGAGGCAGGAATTGAGGGGGACCCCTGAGACCCTCTGGGGCTGTCCCGCCGCCTCGGGCAGCCCAGCCTACACTCCTGGGCACGTCCAGCTATTTGTTCACCGGTGCACTCCCAGCTTCCGGGACAGGGCCTGGGCCTGGGCCTGAGCGGGCCCTACGGTGGCTCCCTGAGTCACGGTGTGAGGGACAGATGGTCGTGTGGCGGGCGGGCACTGTGCCAGCCGAGGAGCCCCACCCGGGCTCCCTGACATTCTGAGCACTCACGTACGTCCAAATATTTGAAAAGTCATCAACAACCGAACAGACGGTTGAGCCAGACACACCCCGCTCCCAGCCCTGATAAATACACCTGCACAGCCGGGGCAGGGCGAGGCCCCCCCGGCTCCCCAATTCCCCCTGGCCCTGCGAGTGGCTGCGGCCCACAGGTGCACACACGGGCCCGGGAGGTAGGCTTCCAGCGGCTTGCCTGAGGATCTGGGGTCTCGTTGTCCAGAGGTGGGGTAGAAGGGCAGCAGAGCCCCAGGGACGGACCTTGTGCCCAAAGCCCTCCGACCCCGTGGGAGGGGTGGAGAGGGGCCTGCATACGCCAGGCCCGCCCGAGTGGTGAGTGTGCACAGGAAAGCACGCTGGTGATGGCTGGTGGGGCTGACGCCAGGCAGAGAGCGCTCCCACCTCAGGGTCACTAAGACTTTCGGGAACCCCCCGGACTTCCCAGGACACCAGCCTCAGCGTCCTCATCTGCAATTTGGGAATGGCCACAGGGCCCGCCCGCAGGGATGCTGGGGGCATTCACTGAGATCACGTGTTTCCCCCGCTTAAGCTGTGCCTGACACCCCGCCGCGTCCTGCGGGGACCTTGACGACCGAGGCCCGTCTTCCCCGCGTCGGCCCCTAGAGGGCGCGGGGCGAGGCTGAGCTCGCCGTGAGTCTCCCGCCCGCGGCCGCCAGGGGGCAGCACAACCCGAGAGGCCCGGCTGCGCGCCCCTTCCCCGCGCGAAGGGAGGGGAACCTCGAAACCTGGCCCGAGAGGCCCTGCGCCCCGGGGACAAGTGACAGTGACACCGTGGTTGACAGTGACATCAGCCCTAAGGCTGGCCTCGTGCGAATCCGGGAAAACCGCGGGGGCAAGCATGGGTGTCCGGGCCGGGCTGGGAGGGAGCGGGCGCGGGGGAGCCCACCCCTGGGGTGGGGAGGGCGGGGGGCCGGCGGGGCCAGGCGGTGGCCCTGTCCCCAGGCGGGCTGGGCAGCAGCGTAGCTCCCCCAGGAGGCATGTAGTGCACATCCACGTCCGCCGGAGCCACCCCATAGCAGGACCCCCCCAAACCTCCCTCGGGACTCTGCGGCCTCCGCACCCCCTAGGATGGCGAGAATCGTGGACAACAAGGGATGGAGAGGGTGTGGAGAGGGTGTGGAGATGGTGGCCCCTCCTACACCGCTGGCTGCATGTGAAATGGTGCAGCCGCTGTGAAAACAGTCTGGCAGTATCACGATCAACACGGAGTCCCACGTGACCCGCCGCGCCAGTCCTAGGAGCCACCCACGCGCGCTGAGAGCCCAGCAGCGGTGCTCCCCGGAGCCGAATGTCCAACCGAGGGCGACGGGTAAGCAAACGTGGCCTGTCACACGACGCGGTCACTGTCACTCAGCCGCGAAAAGGAGTCGCGTTCTGACACCTGCTACATTGTGGATGAATCTCAAAAACGGGCTAGGTGACAGAAGGTCAGCAAAGTGTGACTGCGTTTCTCTGAGAAGGCCGGAATTGGGAAACCTACAAGTAGGTAAGGGGTGGCCTGGGACTGGGCCTGGGCCTGGGGACGGGGGCAACGCCGGGGTGACAGCCAAAGGGCATGGGGCTCTTTCCCAGGGGATGAAAATGTTCTACCATCGACTGTGTGCTGTTTGCACGTATGTGCAAATACACTGAAAACACCGGCTTGTCCACTTTAAAAGGGTGAGCTCCTCGGTACGCGATCACATCTCAATAAAGCTGTTTAAAAAAAAGACACATCAGACCCCCTTTGTCCAGACTGCCGCCTCAAGGCCCCTGAAGGGACAGTCTGGCACCACCACAGCCCAAAGGAGGGTGGGCTGAGAGACCTCGGCCCCCATGGCCCCCACGTATCCATGACTCATGACTCTGGGGTCCACAGTCCCCGATGACAGAGGCCTGGGCTTCAAGCAACAGGCAGGCAGCGTGGCCAAGGGTCCCCTGTGGGCTCTGCCCTCCGCCCTCCCAGGACCACCTCCCAGCCTCACCCCAAGGTTGTCAGCTGAGGTGAGCAGAGGCACCTGTTGTTTCTGCTGCTGAGGACACAGTCACCCTCCCCCATCATGACCACTCCTGACCTGCCTGGAGTTACCAGCCCACCTGCCCAGCCTGCCACTTCACCCCTGGGTTTGGGCTCGGGGTGGGCTCTGATTGCTCCTCAAACTTCAGCCTGCATCAGAATCACCTGACAGGCCTCTTAAGACAGAGACAGATGGTACCCAGCCCCAGAGATTCTGAGTCAGAGAACCTGCATCCATGCCAAGTTCCCAGGAGAGGCTCCTGTGGCTGGGGCAAGCCCACACCTTGAGCACCTCTGCCCTAAGCCAAGTGCCGCTGGAATGGCATGTGTTCAATTCTGCCCATGAGAGGTGGGCCAGGACTTCAGTTTTCCTCTTAGAGGAAAGGCTCTCTATTTCCTGGAACCTGTCATGAGACTGGGTGCAAGGTCTGGAGCTGCTGCAGCCACTCTGAGACTCTGTGGGCAAAGCCATCTGAGCAGGAAGCCGACACATAGGGGAGGTCCTTTGTGCCCAGCACCTGCCCATCCCTCTCCTTGGCCTCTTCAGGGCTAATGACATTTGCCTCCAGTCCATCACAGCTCTTGTGCCCAGGGCCTGCTCCACATCAGAGGGAGTGTCGGCCATCAACTTCTGTCTGCTCCTTCCATTCTCTCACACTGACACCCGTTCCGTGTCTCTTCAGTCTCAAAGGACACCATTTTCTTTCATTTATTACTACATCCATGCGTACTCACAGAAGTCGCGCTTTCCCTAAACATTCGCTTGCCTATGTAGGAACGCATGGAAACAATATGGAATTATTTTGTGTTTATGCTTTTATCCAACTTTTTATTTTGAAATAATGTCCACTGTACAGAAAAGCGGCAAACTTCCTACTGTGGAATTAAAGAGACTGAAATAGGAGTCAGGCACAGAAAACAGATGTGTGGCTGCCAGGAATCAGGGACAGAGGGGACCGGGAAACGGGTGTGGCTCACAAGGGCACCAGGAAGGAGGCATGTGGTGTTACCGCTATTTAGCGTCTTGACTGTAGCAGGGAACACGGGAACCTAGACATGTGATCGAATTCTATAGCGTTCAATGAACGCACATGAGTGAGGGTGAGACTGGAGACATCTGAACAGCTCTGCTGGTTTGCATTAGTGGTTGTGATGTTACATTGCAGATGTGTAAATAACTGCCTTTGGAGAAACTGGGAAAACTGCACAAGAGATATTTCTGTAGTATTTATTACAACTGTGTGTGAATCTGTAATTATCCAGATAAAAATTCAATTAAAATATAATAAAACCTCAGTGTAGAACCTGGAAGAAAAAAAAAGGAGTCAGGACAGGAGAGACGTGGCCTTCATCTC
The DNA here is from genome assembly GCF_048564905.1 of Vicugna pacos. Taxonomy (NCBI): domain Eukaryota; kingdom Metazoa; phylum Chordata; class Mammalia; order Artiodactyla; family Camelidae; genus Vicugna; species Vicugna pacos. The sequence continues at coordinate 95,045,992 of NC_132992.1, read as the reverse complement.
CCCCAGGAAGGCGCCCGCACTGACAATCCAACAGGGAGAAGAAAGCCGCTCTCTGCCCCGGGGTGGCCCAGAGCTATGACAACCCTGCCAGGGAGAGGCCTCCGTCCTTCAGGCCCCTGGCTCCTCCAGCTCCTCCCAATTCCCCTCTCCCCCTGCAAAAGCAAGTTCCCCGCCCTGGTTCTCCGGACCTGCCTGGGGTCCACCCCATCTGGCACATCCTGAACGGCAATTCCTCTGGCTATTCCTGAGTGAACTCGCTTTTGCTGGTAACAGAACTGGCTATTATATTATGATAGATGACATATTTCGTTTCAGCAGTGGAACCCAAAGGAGGCAACCCCCCGAGAGATGACAGCTCCTGGACTCAAGTGAGGTGCCCGCCCGGAAGCCCTTGCTCACCGCCGCTGTGAATCGCTACCTGAGTCTGGCTTGCTGCGACGTCTCTTGGATTCCAAGCTCTGCTCTTTTTGTGTTTTGAGTTCTCAGACTTAACCAGGGATCCAGAAAGCCTGCGTCCTTTCTGGTTCAAGGCTTTGTCCTTGGTGAGAACTCAGTTTTTTCTGGAGCGCGGTCATGGGGTTCTCGACTGGGGACATTCTAACTGGGATCTAAGAGTTTGTTTTAAACCCTCTGGAGTCTGGCTGGGACTTCGGGCCACTCTTGGGTTTCTAGGGGAACGCAGGGAAGTGGGATCCTGACCATCCCAGCCTGCCTTCAGGCCTCCGGCCAGTTGCATGTTTAGAAACTATGGACCCCAGAGATGCACATTGTAACTAAGCGTGCCGAGCAAACTAGGAGTAACCTGCAATTACAGTTGCCACTACGGGGAACTTTCGATCTTCCGGAACTCTTTTCTTAAGATTACATTGGAGGACCGTGGTTCTAAAATTAAGTAAAATTAATGGTAGGTTTATTTTCATTCGTACCTGGGAGTTTCCAAATGTGCGCAAAACTCTAAAATCGCCTCTTTGCAAGATACCATTTCTAAATTGGCCAAAACCACCAAAAAACTAGAAAAGAACAAAACGGCTTACCAAGCCTGGTGCTTGCTCCTTGTGTTCCCTCCCCCAGCTGCTTTGTCTTGCGCACCATCTTGAACATCTTCCTCCCTCCCTTTGTCTCAGACCCCCGCCACTTGTCTCAGACCCTGCCCCTTGCCTCAGACTCCACCCCTTTGTCTCAGACTCCACCCCCTGTCTCAGACCGCGCCCCCAGCAGCCTTCTTGTGGTCGCCAGCAGCCTCACCCCATCCCACGCTCTCCTCTGCAAAAAGCTGCCCCTTTACAACTGGACCCAAATGCTAAGCCTTTAATTATTGTTTCTAAGTTAACTGGAGCAAGTAACAACTGGAAGAAAAGATTTAAATAGCAGCTGTCCTAGATTTTTCATAATAGACCGGTATACTCCAAGGCTCCTGGGAGGAAACCTGCTTTCTGCTTCTGTGTGTTTGCTGCAGTTGCTGGTAAATCATCTCCTGTTCAAAAGGGGGAAACTTTTGTTTTAAGTAAGTAAGGGGCACCCTTAACAGAGAGGACTCCCAGCCTCTCTGGAGACAGTGTAATGCGTTCTTTGGCTGGTCTGCAGGAGCTTCTGAAAGAAAAATAAAAGACAAGCCAGCCCCACGGACGGCTGTGAAAGCACCCTTCCGCCCGCCCGAGGCGCAGCTTGGGTCTGACTGCGCCTGCGCTTACTTCTGGGCCGCGCCTAAGACTGGAGATGGAGCCGTAGGTCCCTGCTTGCTTCTGTCTGTATTTCCACGTGTCTGTATATATATGTATGTTGTAGGTGTGTGGTGTAATTTTTCTCTTCTACTTCCGGTTGGTACTGTTAAAATTTATTTGTAAAAGAGTTCTAATTAATTGGCTTAAAAACAAACAAGCGCTTATATGGATTAACACATAACAGACTGGCCTATGTGCTTTTCATCCTTACGTGATCCGGGATTAATTCTGGGGGAGTTGTTGGCTTAAGTAAAATAGGCATGTCTTTGGGGTGATCAACTCTGAGAGCAATGCAGGCATACAGTGGTCATCCTACCTGGCTTTATTGGTCAGACACGTCCATATTATCTTTGCTAATAAATTTATCAGCAAGGAAAATAACTTGGTAATATAAACATTTTCGTGAGTGGTCTGAACGTGACTGTCGAAAACAAGTGAACTGAATGGATGTGAGCGGGATAGAAGTTTCTAGGTAAATCTTTTCAATGGCTTCCTCCAAACTTTTTGGCAACCTGAAGCCCTACAGTTTTGCTAAGCTAAATTAAATGATGGATAAGCATTAAATGCCTAGATCATTCCTAAATAAGATAAAATACTAAAACATTACTAAAAATAGGTTCATCCACTTTGCAAAGGAACCAAAGATATTTTGGTCTATTGGTCAACATGCCACATTGGAAAATGCACCATGAGGATGATGTGCTGTTAGGAATTCTGCAATGTGTTCCTAAATCTGCCAGTCCTGGACCATTCACAATTGTTTACAGCTACTAGAAATAATAAGGGGAAACAACTCTGTGTACAAGGAAAGCAGTGTGGTTTTGGTGAGGAAAGGTATGAGAAATGGGAATTAATTTTGTTGAGGGAAAGAAAGTAATTTTGTCCTAAAGTGAAGCTGGTTGTTTCAGACTAGGAAAGAGAAAAGACAGGACGAAAGCTGGATGAAAATATTAAGTTGTAGGTTCGTGGAAAAGGAATCTTTGAAAACAGGAACTTTATGTGCAGTCAAGCTGGCTAAGGTTGAATTACTGTTAAAAGCGTATTAAAAATAAACTTTAAAATCAGTACTGCACTTACGTAAAACTAAAACGAAGTGTCTTTCATTTGCTAAAAGGCCAAGGTTTGCTGAGCCAGTCCCGCTGGCGCTGTGGCTGCCTTGGTCAGAGCCTTGATTACTTAAGAAGTTAAGAGCCTCGCAGTGTCGGGAGGGTGACATTTGCTTAAGCCTGTGTAACCTTTTGTGCTTGTTGTCTCATTACTTTGGCCAGATTGATAATTATCATTTCTTAGTGGTTTGTAGTCCTATCCAGCCAAATGTCCAAAACCTTTTGAGATTTTTGACAAATCCCCAAATTGGGTTCTAAATGAAGTCTTTCTGACCTTGAACTAACTCTGGGTTCTTCCAGAGGGCCCCTGGAATATCTCAAAGGATTTGTCTCTCACCTGGTAAAATGTTAAACTAAGCAGGCTTATTTGGTATGTTAAATATCATCAGATGCTTGTCAAATAAGAAGGAATACTAAATCTTTTTACCTTATATTGTGTAGGTATATGCTAATATAACTATTCCAAGGTTGTATGAAATTCCTGAAGTTCTGAGATGTCCTGATATAATGTTATCAGTCATAATTTAAAAGTGTATCACCGAAATATGCAGGTTTTCATTGTCAATTCCATAATAATGAACTTTTACCAAAATCTTTGATAATAAGCATTTTCAAGTCTTCTTGTCATTTATAGGCTGTTATTGCTTTATACTAAAATTAACTTTAATCTCAGAGAAATTCATGGAAAGATCTCTGACAGGTACTCTGGAATACAAGTTTTTGATAACTTTAAGATCATAACACTGAACTGATTGGGTAAGAATTTCTAAAACTCTAATGGAAAACTGATTGCCTTAATGTTTTGTCTCCCAGATGTAAAGGACCCCCTTTGCTCCTCTCCTTTAAACTATCTATAACTTAGGGAATTTAGAAAAGTGTATCTTCTCAACCAAGGATGAACCATTCATCTTTCTCTCCCTACCTGCTCCTCCGAAAGTTCTGAAGTTCTGATTAAATGCCCTTGTTGTCGTGACGATGTGTGCACTTGCATAGGTTTGATGGGAGTCTCTGTTCTTTGTAACAGGATGCCCAGTGCACCTGGATCCTGCTTCCTTTGATCCAGAGCTGATAAGGCAGACAAACTTTAATACTGTAAAGGCCTAATTACATCTATTAAAAATAGCCAGGCTCTGGTAGAACACTCTTTTTGCAGTGCATTCCCAGGAGACGAAAACAAACATCACTCTCTACAGCCTGGGGATTTTGTGTCCTGGAAAAGGCACCTCCAAAAGGATTCTCTCCAGCCTCATTGGAAGGGCCCCATCAAGTACTGTGGACTAACCCTTGTTACTCAGATAAGGCCTTGTGAAGTCTCTGATTCATGTGTCTTCCCTCCAACCTGGGACTTGACAACTGGGGAGGATCCATCCTGGCACCACTGCACACGGAGATTCTGACTCTAGATCAGTGATGCTTCCAAGGAAAGATCTTGGTCAAAAGGGGGAAATGAGGAATGAATTAAACCTCAGCTGAAGCAGTACCAGGACAGACGTGTAGGGGGCGCTCTCATGCCCACCTTGCATCTTCAGTTACCCCAAACAGAAAGAGACAGGCACCTTCATCTCCCACAGAAAGTACTTACTCTGTAACGGGAAGAAGGAAATGCTCCACCCCTGACAGCCCAGCCCATCAGAGACTGTCCAGCCTAGCCAATGAGAAGCCTCCATATGCTGGACTCCCAGCTCCTCCAAGGGACTCTTTGCTTATCACAGCCTCTCCCAACTCCCCTCCTTTTCCAAGAAACTGGTCTCTGTGCCCTGAAAGACGAATTCAGGCTCAGAGACAGAGTTTTGGGAGAATCAGAAATGAATGGCTTTATTGTTTTGCCAGGCAAGGGGGAGTCCCAGCAGGCTAGCTCCTTAGACACTGTGAATCCATCTTGGGGTTGGGGTCTTGAGGTTTTATAGAAAACTGGATGGAGCAGAAGAGTAGCAGCAACCAGGGGCAGTTTGTGGTGCTGTGTTCTTCTTAGGCTTGATAAGTTCATCTGGTGTCACTGAAAACAGGGTCTGTCGATTCTTCTGAGGTGATCAACTTGGGACTTTCTTTCTGAAAAACAGCATCTGGGTTAAAAAAAAATAAGCTATTTGGGATAAAAGAATGTATAGGGAAGGTTAGGGGCTATTTTAGCAAAGCAATAGAGCGAGTAAACAAAAAGAAAAACAAGGTGTGCCAAAATGAATCAGCTGACGGCAGCACACAGCCTTGGCATCAGGGAAGCCGCTTTGTTAGCTGTGTTCGTCAGATTTCTGCTCTTACATCCCCTCCTTTGTTCTGTGGAGCTGCCTGGAGTCCACCATAGTTTGCATATCCTGGATTGCAATTCCTCTGCTATTTCTGAATAAACTCATCTTTGCTAGTGAAGTAACTGGCTATTATATTATTAAAGTTGACACTTACTTTTTGGTACAGTATTTGCTGAATTTACTCTGCTTCAGCCCTAGGTTCTGCCTTTTCTCCAAGAACCCATGGTTCCTTTCAGGTGGAAAGTGGTGGTTAGAAACCAAGATCTGGGCCCCAGGGATGCTCATTGCTACCAGGCTAGCATGATTTCTAGAGCTGGAAAATACATGTATGTCTCTACATACATAAGTGCAGACACACGTCTGCATCCCTGTCAGTGTCTTTCTGCCTTAAACTGTGAATTTGCATGGCTACCTCCAACTTCAGTCCAGCCCAGGAGTTGGTCTAACCCACTCCCTTTCCTTTCTTGCAACTCCCTTTGACAGTGAGAAACCTAGCCTTCTTCATCACTTACTCACATATCTGCTTATTTGCTCCCCTGACAGGCCAACAGCTGGTCCCCATGAAAGGGGGGGGATGGAGGGAAGAGGCTTAGCGACAAGACCTGAAGGGTCTGAGACATCCCCCTGCTTGCAGCCAGCAAGTGGGCCTGCCCATGTCCTGGATGTGGCCAAACACCCAAGACAAAGGAGTTAATTCTCATGGGGTAGTGGGCACTCTGTTTGCAGCGGTGCCCCTTGCACCCAAGCCCCATTGGCTCATGAGGAGTGCTCAGGTGTCATGCACATGGCTAAGGAACCCTGGGCCGGGAAACACCAGTCTTTTCAAGGGATGGCTGGTAAACCTGCCCATCCCTGCTCATGTTGGACAGCAAAGACCTGCCCTTCATTAGGGGAGAGACCCTCTTTGTTCATGGTGATCTGCTGACAACAGCCCTGAAAAGATAGTCAAACAAGAGCTGCCAAGGCCGAAGGAGGTGGCAGCAGCGGAGGGGCCAGAGGTGGGCAGGGTCTGGATCAATTCAAAGGCTGAACTGGTGGGCAGACTAGGGGTGGGTCCCAGAAAAGAGGATTCAGGAGGATCCTGGGGGTTCTGGCTGAGTGTCAAGCGGCTGATGGAGCAGTGAATGAAGCAGGAATCTTCAGGTGGAGGCAGGAGTTCTGTTTCACGACATCCAAGAGCCGTGGAGAGGAGGAGGAGCCGGTGCTACATCTGGAGGCCAGGGAGAGGCTGGTTGGGTGAATATGGGTCCAGATGTGTGAGACACAGGCCACCCCAAGTCAGGTAAGTCCCGTGCGTCCTACTGACAAGGGCTGCTCCCCGTGCTTTCTCTCCTGGTGGTTGTCCCGGTCTTCTTCCACAACAAATGCAGTGGTTTGAAGCGACATCCATTTTTTAGCTCACAGTCTGTGGGTCAGACGTCCAGCATGGTCGCATCAAGGACACAGCCTTCTCTCCTGGTGCCTGGGATCCTTTCTGAGCATGATCCCTCGGGTGGCAGAATCCAGGTCCCATGGCTGTGCCCTGAGGTCCCTGTTCCTCGAGATGTCGGCCAGGGCTGCCCCCGCTGTAGGGAGCGTCCACAGTCCTTCTCATGCTTGGGACTCTGTGACCTCCTCTTCTGCCACCAGCTGGAGAAAACGCTCCTCTTCCGAGAGCTCAGTGCCAGGTCAGGCCCCCCGAAGTCCGGGCACTCGGACCCCGAGCCCCGTCAGCGCACAGCGCCCGATACATCACTCTGCAGTCCGGGTCCCAGGGCTAGTGCGGAGCCTCGTCGACCACAGCGGTGCGTGAACCGCCGCCAGTTCCTTGGCGTGGGCTGGACGGTGCTTCCTCTGTGGGCCTGAGTGAGTAACAGCAACTCGGAAAGTTCCAGGAACTGTGCCTCCTGTTAGAAGTCAAGACACAGATAAACTTTTTGAGACGGGGCTGTACATCAAATGACGCATTATTAACAGTTCACATAACCCAGATCCGAGCGCCGGGGACTCCTTGTCAAGGAGGAATGTTATCTTTAAGGGCTCGTCTTAAGTTGCTCTGCACAGTTGAGGGGGGAGTTCTGCTGACCGGGAAGGTTTGGTCGATGTAGAATGCAGATACACAATGCACAGCAGGGGAGAGAGGGCCAAAGGGCAGAGAAGACTTTTGCTTACGTTTTTCTTGTCTTGCTATAAAATTCGAGTTTCATTTCACAGCTTTGGGAGAAAAGGCAAGGTCCTTCTCTCTTTCGCACGCCCAGCGGACGCCGCGTAAGGACGAGGCTGCAGTCTGCAAGTCAGGAAGCGAGCTCACAGCTCGTCAGAACCTTGACCTTGGACGTCCAGGCTCCAGGACGATGAGGAACTCAGTTTCCGCGGCTTAAGTCACCCATTAAAGGTATTTTGTTATGAAGCCCAAGCCAGCTAAAATGAGATTCTCTGGGTCGCCTATGTTCAAAACCTTGTCTTCTGGGAATAAAGATTTTAGGTCTTCTTTGCAAACCCTTGCCCCTTTCTCTTCTTGCTTTCTTGGCGCCACGAGGCCAGGACGCTGGGGAGAGCGGTGGGAGCTAACACTCCCCTCCCCTCCCTCTCCCTCCCCTCCCTCTCCCTCCGCCTCCCCTCCCTCTCCCCTCCCTCCCCCTCCCCTCCCTCTCCCCCTCCCTCCCCCTCCCCTCCCTCTCCCTCGCCCCGCCTCCGGGAGGCCCGGCGCAGGCGCACTAGGGCCACGCGCGGAGACCTGGGAGCCGGCGAGGGCGGGGCGGCGGAGGGCGCGGGCCCAACGGCCAACGCGGCCCCGCGGAAAATCGCGCGCCAGGCCCCGCCCGCGGTTTGAACTGGAGGCCCCGCCCCCGCCCCCGGCCAATCAGCGGGCGGGGCGGCCGACGCCACAGGGACCCTCTGTGGGCGCGGAGCGGCCCCGCCCCTCCCCGGCGGCCCCGCCCCTCCCCCCGGCTGCTCCTCCCTCGGTGGCGGCGCGGGCGGCGCGGGCGGCGCGGACGGCGGGCGGCCAGGTGAGCGTCCCGGCGGGGCCGGCGGGCCTTTGTGAGGCCGCGGGGCGGGCCCGGCCCCTCCGCCCCGGGGGCCCCCGGGATGGCTGGGGGCAGCCAAGGGGGAGGGGGCGCCTGGGGGCGGGGGCCGTCGGGGGAGGGGCGCTGCCGCGACGACCCGCGGCCCCGCCCGCCGGACGAGCGACACTCCACCTGGGATTCCCCCCGAGCGGCCGCAGCCTGAACTTGCCTGTCCCGCACCGGTGCAGTCCGAGAGTAACATCGCCTTGGCTTTGACCAAATCGGGGGCTCTTAAGAGGAGAAGCACTGAAGATGGGTTTGCTGGGCTGCCCCACGTTGTCTTCTGACCTTTGACTCGGGAGAGGTCAGTGCAGGCCCTCCTGCTCCTCCCGGTCCCCACCAAGGCCCCCCTTAGAGACCTGTGGGGCCCTGGCGGAGCCACCTGTCCGGCCGCCTTGTATTTCAGCTCTGACCAGAGTGCCCGGTGGCTGCCGCCTCTGTCACCCCTCCACACGTCCTTGCATCCACCCCACCCTGCACCCCACCTAACCGCCTAACCTTCCGTTTTCTCTGTTTCTAAATGTCCTTTCTAATCTGCGCTGCTTGTAGAATGAGGGGTGGGTGTGGGTGTTGGCAGCGGAACGCTTGGATTTCATCTTAGGTCCTTTTAGCAAATCTGGGTTTTGTTGGTACTAGAGTGCCCAGAAATGGCCCGGCCAGGGGCACCTTTCTCTGGAACCCTGGAGGGCAGGGCCTCCTCCCTGTAGCAGGCTGCCTGCCTGGGAGTTTCAGTTTGAGTTCTTTCCCCTTGTGTCTTGGTTTTAATTGTTTTGAAAGGGAACGTTAAGAATGTTTTGCAATAGTTTCCCTCCCCACACTGCAGGAGAGCCAGCTTGTCTTTAAGCTGGTCAGCGAATATCAAGGAGCAGATGACACCAGCCTTGGGTGGCCTGAGCCTGGTGCCCTGCCTGCTCCCCCGCTCCTGGGCGGGGCAGCCAGGGAAAGGGGGTGCGATGTGGGAAGAGGATTCTGGGACCCTGGATGCTAAGGGAACTGTCCTCAGTGGCCTCCTCGCACCTGCCCCTCCCCGCCGCAGTCAAATGTGGGAGCCAGCGAGCTCTGACTGGGGAAAGTACCAGACCTTCGCTTCCGCAAGTCAGAGGCAAGCTTAACTCTACATTTTCAAAGCGTACTGTCCCCAAAACAGGATCACCAGGCAAAGCGTCTACCAGGTCACTGTTTGCTGGGAAAAGCTGTGGTCCAACTAGAGGGTTTCCCGCCTAGGGCCGTGTGTTGCTGGCACCGGACAGCGGAGCGGGGCTGAGTTCACGGAAAGACAGATGCTGCCTGCTTACCAAATTAAGTTTTGCGTTGTATGACTTTCCTGCTACAGTTGCTCTTTATTTTCAAGTTTCACCATGTTTTGCAATTAACGTTGCAATTCAGAATAAAAAATCAGTTGAGACCTTTTTTTTTAACAAGAGCGGCTGGTTTTGTCTTAGAAAGAGGGCTGGGAGGTTTCCTTCAGCTTGCTATTGGAACATATTCCCAGGCAAAGAAAGGTTGTGTTTTACTCCAAGTAACAAATGTAGCTGAAATCAACTTTTTAGCACTAGCCTATGAAAAGTCCGGACAGATGGTAGTCAAGTGGTGACCCCCACACCTGACTCAGAGGCAGATCTCAGAATCTTGCTGAGTATTTCAAAGCAAATCTGACCTTGAGACGGAAACTGAGAGTGTTCATGTGGATTTGCCTTAAAAACCTGACACTCCTAAGGGTGCTTGGCAGTGGCTGTATGTGGTGATGAGTCTATCCCTGGCCTGGATCTGGGGGTCTCACGGGATTGCTGGCCACACTGTGTGAGTGGCTGCAGCAGAGGTGGCCTGGCCCCTGTGACTGGGGTCTCCTTTGCCCAGGGGGTGGGGATGCCCTCGGTGGGCAGGTGCAGCGCCTCCCTGGCTTTCTGTCCTTCATTTTCCTCTCTGTCCAGTCGGCGCTTGGTCTGGAGGAGGCTGAGGGCAGTGCTGTGCAGGGACAGAGGGGCCAACGCTGACACTGACAGGCTCCAAGAGGAGCGTGCTGACCAAGAGGACTTGGAGGGACGTGGGCATTTAGCTAGATACACGGCAAGACCTGCCGGCATATTGCGGTGGTGATGGAGGTGGGTACTAACCTAATTTTTGTTCGGGACTCCGCAGTTAGGACGGTCTGGAAGCTGTGGGGCTTCGTGTCACCCTGAGTTAGAAGGGCTGAGTGCCCTCAGGCTACAGTCATGGGCTATGACTTAGCCAAGCCAGCCTGGAGGGGAGGGGAATCTGTGTCCCTGCCTCTGCCTTGGGCATCTCTCAGGGTCCTTTCTGACTTCGTCCCAAACACAGGTGTCTGGGCGGGGGACCCTCAGAGGCCACCCACTGAGCCCAGCCTGAATCGTCCCCTGAAACAGGCTCTGGGTGACAGCATGTCAGCGCTGTCCTTGGGCTCCTCCCTCCCCTACTGATAAGTCTGCCAGCACTTTCTTGTGTTGAGTATCACACCAGTTAACGGTTGCTCAGGCTTTGGAACATAGGAAAGGAGTGACTGAGAATGGTTTTGAGTGTGTATTTGTCCTGGCAGGCCCAGTGAGATCGGCATACTGAGTGAGACGTGGCTGCAGAGGCAGCATCTAAAGTGGTTTTAGATTTAAATGAATGTAGTGGCAACCCCCCACCTCCGTCACCTTGTTTTTTTGTGCATTTTTGTTTATATTTAGTGCAATGAAATGAACAGACATTAGTTGTGCTGTTCAGTGATTTCGACACATCCGGTCTTTCCAGGCCCAACTCCTCCGTGGCAACAACTTGGGTTAGCTCGGTCTGTCTGCACGTTCATGTGAGTAGCATCGCGTGGTGCCTGTTTTTCTGTTGTTCACGTGGTGTTTTGAGATTTACTGTTGCAGGTTGTTGCCTCTCGTGGGTTTTGTTGCCGAGTAGTATTCCATTGTCAGATACACCCCCACTTCACCCATCGAGCACGCTTATTTTAAATCTTAAATAATGTTGCATCCAGAGTGGTGAGACAGACTGGAGCTGGCAGAGTGCCATGAGGGAGTGGAGTGGGGGTGTGGTCCAGGGAGGCAGCGGCGGGGAGGGGGGCTCCCAGCAAAGGTGAACAGATCAGGGCAGAGGAACTAGTGGAGGGTGAGCTGGTTCATCCTTCCTGGGAAGCAGCCTGGTGGGTTCACCACGTGCTGTGACAGTGCTCCTGCCCTGGCCCCAGCAGCACGCGCACCCCCCCCCACCCCCATGTTTGTAGGCGGGACAGTCGCTGTCAGAAGTGACGGTAAACTTCCACGTGACATAGAGGATGAGATGAGCAAGGAAGGTGGGACTAGCCGTGACTCCAACAGGCAAACACGCAGAGGAGGATGTGCCTGGAAACACCAGGAAGGCCTGGCATAACTGGCTCCCTAGGGTCTTTGCTTGCGCTATCTGATTCTCTCCCCATTATCTGCTCTGCGGGGAGTGGCTTGAAGAGCAGAGGCACTGCTGCCTCCAGAGGGAGCCACCACTGCCCGGCTGGCAGGGATGAGGGCAGCAGGGTCCTGATGGGGGCTGTGGGACGAGATGCAGGCACCCCGTGATGGCTGGGGGCATGCCTGCCTTTCTCCTGTTGGTCCTAAGTCGGATGCAGGGACAAAATGATGGATGCTGTCGGTTATTGGTCACACACTGGCCGGCCACGGGGCAACTGCTACAGGTTGTTTGGCTTCCTGTGCTGTCGCTGGAGATAGAGGTCTGAGTTCCCGCAGGTCTGCCGTGTGGGGAGCAGGCAGCTTCCTGGGCTGGTTCCTGCGCATGATGGGTTGGCTCTGGGACAGTCAACCGCATCCCTGTGTCTGTTCCGTGTCTCAGAGCAGAGTCACACGGGTGCCCTCTGGGCATCTTTCCTGGCGGTGCTGCCGTGGGAGCTGCAATGGCTCTGAATTTAGCCTCTGGAGAGAGGGGCTTGCTCTGGGTTGACCCCTCATGAATCTGTGCCCTGGGCTTTTTGAGGACCCCTGGAGGAAAGAGACGTGGGGTCCCGGGGAGCCCCACATAGCTTCCTGTGTGATGGGTCAGCCGTGGGCTCTGCCACCCCCCAAGCCCCACGTGGCTCCCTGACCTCCCATAGCCCGGACCTGCCAGCGAGAAGGGCGGCTCCACCTCCTCTGTCCGTAAACTGGGGCTTAATTGTGTTTTTCGAAGGAGTTTGGGCCCTAAATTAAGTCTGCAGAGTCCGAGTTTCAGGTTTGGTTGAAAAGCCAAGTGGTGATTGACTTGCTACAGAGGAACCCTTGAAACTTAGTCCCCCCACACACAGGGTGTCTCTTTATAGTTTGACATAATTTATATTAATTTTCAAGATGCTTAGAAGTTTTAAGCCAGTGACTTTCACACCAGTAATTGGGGGAAAAAACTGTAGAAGTTGAATGTGTAGCCAAGACAAAAAGTTCAAATCCTTTATTACCAGAAGAGATTGAAATACTTTTTTTGTGTGATTTGGTGGTAAGCTCTTTCTTTCATTCATTTAAAAATAGTCGCTAAACAGGTGTTCATGCACGGGGTTGTGATGGAGCCGGATGGCTTCAGCGGCTGTGTTGGTCAGTTAGACCTATTCACTTTTCTGGGAAGTTTGTCTCAAGGGAAAACAGCTACGGTCACCTAGTTTTCTAACTTTTATTTGGAAATAGGTATAGGCCCACAGGAAGTTGTAAGAACATCCTGGAGGTACACCCTTGCCCTGCCTCCCAGTGCTGGCTCTGCGCTGGGTGCCCAGACACACCGTCCCCACCAGGAAATCGGCTTCCAAGGGCCACAGAGCTGATCCGATTGTGTGTGTGTGTGCGCGCGCTTGCGCGCGTGTGGTTCTGGGCAGCTGGAGCACACGCCAAGCTTCCAGGACGCACCACCTCAGCCCCCATGCAGAGGGACGCCCTCGCCCAGAGACCCCCTGGGGCTCACCCCCCGCCTGTCCTGTTAGCGTCCTTACCGGGGTGGAGCCTGCCGCGTGCAGTCTGTTGGTTTTCTCGTCCAGCGTAAGTCCTGAGACCCACCCGAGTGCCCCGGCCACTGGTCAGTCCTCTACCGCTGAGCGCGGGCGCTGTGTGCTGGCGCTGGAGCGGCAGCCTCGCCACACAGGGAGGGCCTGGTGTCCGGTTGGGCTAGTGTGAGTGGAGCGGCTGTGAGCTTTCTTGTACATGTTTTTGCATGAGCATTGGTTTTCCTTTCTCTGGGATAAATGCCCAAGAAGTCACTTAATTTAAGTTCTTAAATGTTTAACACACAGCGGGTGAGAGCTACAGCACCGAGGGGAGACTTGGAGGTTGGGGGCCTCTTTCTGTCTGTCTTAGGGTCAGGCTGGCGGGCCTGCAGGGCGGCGGGGGCAGCGGCGCGTTCCCTCTTCGCCGCACAGCCCTGTGATGTTGGCGCCCAGCACACCACGGTAACAGGCCAGCGGCAGTCACTGGGAGCCGCAGGACTGCCTTTTAAAAAGAAGGAAAATTTTTCAGATTGCACATTTTAAAGATTCTAACCCCAACTCAAATGAATTATTTGAAATAAAAGTATTTAGCTACTTTACGGACTTGAGAAGAGAGGAAACTCATGCATCACAGCGTACTGTTCCAGCAGGTGTGGACCTTGACAGAGAGCCCGTGGTGTGGCAGGGCCCAGCCAGGCGTCGCGGGGTAGGTGGGGCCCTGCCCCTTCCTGCTCCGCGTTTTAGTTACGCAGAGGCCTCCAGCTTAGAGGCTGTTGGGAAGAACAGCTTCCTTGTGTTTCTGCCTCTCAGGTGGTGGCACAGAGAGCCTGCGGCGTCCAGCTGGGCCCCCCAGAGCCCCTGACGGTCTGGCTGAGGCCCAGGAACCAGCATCTTCATCCTGCCCCGAGGGATGCTACCTGGGGTGGCCGTAGAAGGCCCCAAGCCCTGGGGAGGACCCTGCCCCTGCCCTGCGACCTTCCAGAAACCCCTCCTTTCCCAGAGCGGGGAACTTGAAGGGGACATGTGGCCTCGGAGGCCCTGGCTGTGCGCACCTGCGCCCAGCAGAGCACTGGGACTGGCAGGTGGAAAGCAGCCTGCGGGGCCCAGGTTGCTCCGCCAGCACCCTGCAGACGCCCTGCATGTCCAGTGTGTCTCCCCTGTGGCTTCTGGGGCACAGCTTTTCAGGAGGGCGCTCCGCAGTCTGGGAGAGCTTGTGAAAGCATTGAGTGTCCGGTGTCTGATGTGCAGAAGTGGCTGTCGGTGACCAGGACCGAGTGGCTTTGCAGCAAAGTCAGACCACTGGTGACCACAAGGCTCCTGGCCGCCTGTCCTGCTCTTTGGCCCTCGGGCTGTGCCCGGCCACCTCGTTTCACACAGACACCTCCCTCATAGGCAACAACACTTAGAAATTGGGTGTCACTTTTGAGTCTAGGTCTTTAAAATGTATTTCTTCTGTTCTTGATCCATTTATCTTTTCTGATGGAGACAGTTGTGCTGTGGCTTAGCGATGTCCTTTGGAACAACCTTTGCAGAGTCTGTGTGGCTGTGGCCACCCAGAGTTGTGGCTCTATCCCCGCCCCAGGTCCCCTGTCTGCACAGGCCACCGCTGGCAGTCGGAGACTGAATCTGGGGCCGTGTCTGTGGGGACTCGGGTGGGCTCAGTGGCATGTTTCTTGGTTTCCACAGGACACGCATGATGTTCGCCCGAGGGTTAAAGAGGAAGTGCACCGAGGACGAGGAGGCGGCGCCCTCCTACAGCCGGCAGCGCCAGTCGCTCCTGGACATGTCCCTGGTGAAGCTGCAGCTCTGCCACGCGCTGGCGGAGCCCAGCCTGTGCCGCTCTGTCCTTATCGCCAACACGGTCCGGCAGATTCAGGAGGAGATGACGCAGGATGGGGCCTGGCGTGGGGCGGCACCCCAGACCACGGGGCGGGTGCCGCTCGACCGCCTGGTCTCCACGGACATCCTGTGCCGCTCGGCGCGGGATGGGGCGGGAGACGGCCCAGCAGCACCGGTTCCGAGGGGCCCGCAGAGCAGCATTTGGGAAGGGGACGGCCCCCTGGAAGACAGAGGAAGCTTTCAGAAGTCCCTCGATCAGATACTGGAGACGCTGGAGAGTAACACCCCCCTCTCCGTGGACGAGCTGTTCTCCGACGTGGACAGCTCCTACTGCAGCCTGGACGCCGTGCTGACCGGCGTGGTGGGCGGCGCTCAGTCGGGCCAGGACGGGCTGGAGGCCCTCGCCACCATGGCCGCCCCACCCCCCAGCGCCAGCTGCAAGTCGGACCTGGGTGAGCTGGACCACGTGGTGGGTATCCTGGTGGAGACTTGAGCCGCGGCCATCGAGGTGCAGAACAGAGGGAGTTGTCAGGCCGTGCAATCAGCTGGAGCCCTGGGTGTGGTGCCCGCTGCCCTGCAGCCAGGGTCAGCTCTGGTTTGCCTGTGTTTCAGAGAATGACCAGCCACCCCCTCTGCCCCCAACCCCGGGGGGGCCGAGCAGTCTCCTGCAGGCTGGTCGGCCCTCGTCCCTGGGCCTCGTCGCTGTGTCCTGCTCCAGCTCTGCGGAGGACGCACGCCTCCAGCTGCAGTCAGCCGTGTCCACCTTCAGCTGGGTGGATTTTCTAAAATTACATTTTATATGTTTTGGATAATGTTTTGTCTTAAGATATATTTCTAAGCTTTTTATACGTTTATCACTTTAGATTTTTTAGCTATTTTCTTAAAAATATATTTTTCTATGAATGTTTGCTGCTGCTACATTAGAAACTTACAACTCAACAGTTGCAGTTGGTGTATTTCATCTTTTTAAGCTCTAAGAAACACTGTTCTTTTTACAAGTGTCGCTGCCCTCCGAGTGGGCAGGGTACGGGCATCGCAGTTTCCACTTTGGACTTGGGGGCGGTCCCTCCCCGCATGCGCTGCGCCCCTTAGAGCACCGTCAGGGTCGAGGGCCTGGCTCGGTGGGCCTCTGTCCTCGCGTGGTTAGAGGTCTGCCGTGCGAGCCAGAACCCCGTCAGACATCACTGCAGACTTCGGAGGGGTCTAAGTGCCTGTTTGTGTCTTTGGAGGCAAAGCTCAGGTAGTCCACCCTGAGGTGTCTTGGGCGCTGCATCCTGAGGATCTGGCTCCTGGGGCCCCTCCCATGCGGCTTCCCCAGCACAGCTGACCCTCTCCCGGAAGACGCCGCCCTCCCCCGTGGCCCTCCCTCTGCGGGACTGTCCCGGCTGCTGGGCCGTGCGCAGGGCGGCCGCGGTGGGGCGGGCGCGGGTCTGTGTACCGCAGGACTGGAGAATGTTCACGTGCGCTCTGTAAAACTGGTGCTGGAGCAGAATTTTAAGACTAAATTTAAGTCTAGAACTAAAGAAATCTGGACACGTCCGTTACAGCCCCTCGATCTTGAGGGCAGTCGACCGCAGGGCTGGCTGGGTAGTGCGTTCGCCCTGTGACCCTGCCGGGGGCTCTGAGACCTCCCACAACTTCTAGATCTTTCTCGCTGGTTTACAAGTAAGACTGCCCTCTCCCCACCCCCACCCCACGCGTCCCATTTCTCATGCTTTTTCTCCCTTCTCTAGTCCTTAGCCAGAAAGGGTTGTTTTCTTTCATGCATTTCTTAGTATCAGTGATGTACAGCTCATTTTATTAAAAAGTTATCCTACAAAGTGGACATGTGTTGTCAGTCACCTACCGCGTCTAAATCCTTGAGTGGATCTGCTTTTCTGGTTCAGTTCAGCCAGATTATCTAATGGAGCCAGTGGGGGTGGGAAGGGGTTTCAGGTGGGTGTGTTGGTAGGCAGGGGAATGAATTTTTTAAAAAATATATTTAATTAATTTTGGGGGGGTTTTTTTTGCTTGAGGGGGGAGGTAATTAGGTTTATTTATTTACTTATTTTTTTTAACAGAGGTACTGGGGCTTGAACCCAAGGCCTTGTGCAAGCTGGGCACGCGCCCCACCACTTGGGCTCTCCCCCACCCGGGATGTCTTCATTACCCGACCGCACAGGGCTTCAGGGGCACGCTGCTCCCCTCCCCAGCACAGCGGTGGGGGACAGGTGTGGGACAGGGCCCTTGGATCTGGGCCGGGGCTGGGGCCCCAGCGGTGCGGGGAGCTGTGGGTGAGACGTGGGCCGGGCAGCATCCATGAGGTGCTGCTTTCAGATTTAAAGGTATTTTCTCCTTGGGTCAAGTGTGTTTTATAAGCCGCACACCTGAAGCTGTGCTTTGTGTCTCTAGCATTTCTGTCTACAGGGAATTTGCTCGGTTGCCGAGTAGCGGCAGGGCCCACGGTACGCGGGCGGGGGCGGGCAGTGGGCGGCGCCTGTGCCCCGGCTTTGGCTTCAGGGCCCCATCTGCTGGCGTGGCTGAGCCCTGCCGCCTCTCTGCCCTGCTTTGCTTTTCCTAGTTCTTCCCCAGCTGCCCACTGTCGTTCTGGGGCCCCTGGTGTTGCTGATGGTCTAGAAGTCCCAGGCGGGGCGAGGTGGGGCTCTGCTGGATCTCTCTGCCGTCCCAGCCGGGCTGGCCGATGGGCACCTGGACACCGACCCCCTGGAAGCATCAGAGCATCTCCAGAGAGGAGCAGGGGCAGGTGGCCAGTTGCTGATGCTGGGTTTGAACATGGACGTGCAGGACTCCCTCCAAGCTCCCACGTGCGCGTGGCCACGGTGTTTTGTCCACTTTGCAGAAGGAAAGTGCCAGCCGCAGTTGTGTGGCCGCCATCTTCAGCCCGCCCCCTCCCGTCCCCCTGGCCGGCTGGCAGAGCTTCGCGCAGATCTGGGCTCCGGGTGAGGGAAGCTTTGTGTGCAGTGAGTCACGGTACGTGTGTGCAGTGAGTCACGGTACGTGTTTGCAGCTGCTTCTGCACACAGAGATTCTGGAAGTGTTCCCAGCCCTGACAACCTCTTGGTCAATGGTGAGTCCTTAAGTTGGAAGACTTCTGAACCATCAATAATAAACATACATCGTGCTATCTTTATGGACGATGAGTGATACGAAGTTACTGTCACTGAGAAGGAGATTAGAAAGCTCACAGTCAGGAAACTGGGGCACACACTGCTGTGTCGGGTAGCGGTTAATCGCAGCTCTGTTCCTTTTCTGGACTTGGTGAACTTCCCTCTAAACTGCCTCCCCGGCTTCCTCCCGGCTTTGGTGTTGTATTTTCATCCCCACCTGGTTTCTGAATAAGCATCGTCACGTGTCCTCCTAGCTGTCTGTTGCTTCCCACCCCGCCCGGCTGGTTCCTGGGCTGGCAGACTCCAACAACTGGGTCCTCGGCGTCTGTTGGCCTCCATGTACATGGTCACCCCAGACACCTCCAGTGTGGGGGCATCAAGGAAGGCGGGCTCTCTTTTGCATCATGGCTGGGGTCCCCACAGGCCTGTGTCCCCAAACCCACCTCTGTGACGCCAGTGGAGCCTTGGTGAGTGGCTCTGGGTGTGGCCCGCTGCACACAAGTGCTCCCCGTCCACAGGAAGAGACGGGTCTTCTGCCAAGGTCAGTGAGGTCAAGCTGGTTGCATACGTGTGTGCAGGCCTGCATACGGCCGTCATATACGTGGCTCCATGTGGCCGCCCCAGTCACGACGCGTGGGTAGGGCTTCCTTCATACTCATCCTGTGTGGGGTCATGAGATTCTTGGATCTGTGGATTACAGTCTGCCATCACTTTTGGGAAGTTGTTAGCTGTTAAACTTCTGAACATTTCTCCTGCTCTCTCTCCCCTCTGCTCTGGCTTCTGCGGCTCCAGTTACACGTAGGTTAGACCGCCTGCTCTTGGACTGTTGTTTTCTGTGTTCCATTGGGCATTTCTGTTGACCAGTCTTCACGGTCGCTGGTCTGTTCTGCTGTGTCTGGTCTTCTGTTAACCCATCTGAAGATCATTGCTTATGATACCATAGTTTTTATTCCCAGCATTTCATCTTGTTCTTTTTCATAACGTCCATGCTTCTGCTGAAACTTTCCATCTCTTCCTGTGTTGTCCACTTTTCACTAGAGCCTCACTGCTTCTGCCTTGGCTGTTTTACAGTCTCCGAGTTACCGTTTGGGCAATCTCTGGTTCTGCTGCTGCTGACCGTGGGTCGCTGTCTTGTGACATCTCACTGTGTGCCAGGCATTCAGCACAGAACAGCAGAGTGAGTGATGCCCTGCCGGGTTCCTGCAGTGGGAGTCGCCGTGGCCTGCAGACTGCGGTTCCGAGGGTGGTGTCGGGACCGCAGCGGCAGCCGGGCCTGCGGTCTGAGTGTTGGCAAAATTCTGGGGAGGAGCCTGAGCCATGTTTTTACATTTTTAGATCCCTGGAGGGTTCTCTCCACTCTCCGTCCCAGGTCTTCTTGCCGCCTCTTCCCCAGCCTTTAAGGGCCCAGAATACTCCCAGAGCGCGTACTCAGCTGCCCTGTGCAACCTCTGGACTTGGTGGCAGGGACCCCAGAGTGCCCGCCAGAGGCCTTCTCACTTCCTATCCCCGCCCCCTTCTGGGAGAGGCTGCCTTTCCCTGGAGGGACTTCCTGCAGCTCACCCCCCGCCCTTGGCATCTACTCCGAGTGCTCAGCGAAGACGGAGGGCTGGAGGACAGGCCCGGACTGTCCACTGGGGCTACTCAGGACTGGACCCTGCTGGCTCAGCGAGGAGCCAAGCCTCGCTTGCTGCGGCTGGGCCCTCTCCCTCTGCTCCGCCAGGGGTGCTAAGAGCGGCCATGGCCTCGTCCACTGCTTGCTTCAGGTGTCTCGAGTTTGCTTGTGTCGTCAGCTCTGTGTACTTTAAACTGCGGCCTTGCAGCTGACTGGGCTTGTTCTGGTCAGGGGGAGCGACTGCCTCTTGTTCGCTGTACATCTGAATCGGAGGTGACCAGTCAGCCCTTACCTGTGTGCCCGTCTTTCCCGGTTCAGAAAGTCCCCTCCTGGGGCAGATGGCCTGGACAACAGGTCACAGACTCAGGGCCAGACTTGGTTCCTGATTAGATGGGGGGGCGGGGCTTCTGGTTTGAGGACTGGGTAGCGGAGGAGCACAGTGGGGATGGGAATGGAGCTGAGATTTGGGACCTGCGGAGTCTGGGGCTCTTGTGGGGACAGTCCTGCTGGACACTGCGCTGGGGAGGGGGCATGGCTTACAGCCAGCAGGGCAGGAGGGCAGCCGTGGGGACAGTCAAGTGCCGGCATCCAAGTTTGAATCTTGGGGGGAGGAGGCCGAGTGGCCTCGTTTGGGCTTTCACGTCTAACTTCAAGCAAAGGTGGGAAGTGACAGCACGTCCCAGCTGGCCTCTGCCGGCAGGGGCCCCAGTGCAGGCGCTGCCCTTGATGGGAGCAGCACGGCAGAAAAGCAGGTTCCAAATTTCCACTTTTTTCTGGCTGAAGATGAGAGCGTAAGACAGATTTCCCAAACATAGGGCACCAAAAAAAATCTGTTACCCTTAACATAAGCCTTGACATGACAGGCGGCCTGTGGGGGGTGCTGGGGTGCAGGGTGACACTAGGGGCCTCCTCCCAAGTGACAGGTGACATCTGCTGTCACCACTGTGTCCCGGCTGTGCCACTGACGCCTGCACTGATGGAGCTGTGGTCTCCCAGCCTCGAGGGGCCTTGGGGGGGACAGTGACGGCTGGGGCCCCACTCTGTGTGTGTGCCAGTCCTGCCCGCCTGACCCCCAGGCCTCTCCGAGGGACCACAAGGGCTGCCTGGCAGGCTGGTAGGACAGGGTTTCCAGCCCAAGTCCCCAAGGAGCGGGCGATTCAGCAAGAACACAGCTCGTCCAGGCTGTTTTACTTCATAAAATTTTACAAGTCAGTGCCGACGGCTGGGCTCTGCCCTGGGAAGGGGGTTTCCTCAGCCGATGACCAGGGAAGCTTGCCCGCTGGCAGGCAGGCAAAGGGGGGTGCAGGCGTGGATAAGCTCACACACTTCGGGGAAACAGCACCCCCTGCCCTGCCCCCCACCTCATGCCCTGCAGCCCTGGAACCCGGGGCCGGGGACAAGCGCAGTAGTAATGCACGCAGGACCTTCCAGGTCCCTGCACGGCTGCTTCCGGGGACAGTCCCAAACACGGGCTGCCCGGACGGTGCAGGGCAGGTGGCCAGGCACCTTCACTGTGTCGGGGCCCCAGACTCAGGAGCCACCACTGTTCCTCAGGCTGGGGTGGGGCTCCTGGGGGCCCAGGTGAGGACTAGCTCTGCCCAGGGACAAGGGGCACCCTGTCCAGCAGAGCCTCAGCCCCACAGGAGCCGGGGGGGGGGAGGCAGGGGGGCAGGGTGGGTCCCTGGACCACCCTGCCACAAGATAGTTCTGGTTTCCAGCACCAAACCAAACTCGTAAGATAATGAAAAATTCCTCATAAAGATACAAAGTCCTTCCACTTTAGCAAACATCACTGTTAAACAATGTCATTTTTAGATTACGTGGAGTGAAAATCTTCTTTTTCCGTGGAATTGTGATGAGCTGCCGGTTTCCGTGGAAGGGGGTCTTCAGGAAGAGGCTGTATGTGATCAGGCTGCCCTGTCTGCTGCCAGGCGTCCCTGTGAGCTGGCAGGACGGAAGGACGGGTCAGGGGTCAGCACATGCACCACGAGAAATGCCAGCGGCCTGTCTGTCCCCTGAGGTGGCCGCGCCTGCCACTGGGCCCCCAGGGTCTATACCCACGTGTTGTCACCACGGAGGTGCAACAGACAGAAGTGCACGGCTGTGACTCCTGAAGCACCTGCCCCAAGGGGGACACACTCTGCCCCAGGGCCATGTCGGCCCCCTCCTCCCAAGGGTTCTGGACCCTGGCCTGTGGCCCCCACTCCAGATCAGAGCCTGGTGGTGGACACACCACCGTGTGCTGTCCCATCTTTTCCCAGGGTCGGGGTGCGTCCAGAGCAAACCCCCGCTGAGCTGCTCATCCTGGGCATCTGGAGGACAGGCCCCTCTGGGCCTAGTCGTGGCCCTCCACCCCCAACACCTGGTCCGGAGGTGGGAGGGAGACCCTGCTCCCGGGGAGGCTTCTCCTCAGCCTGGTAAAGCCCCTTTCCAGTCCCCTTCCTGCCGCCTGGGCCCCACCCTGACAGGCGGTGCTTGCGGGTCTAGCAGGGCCTTCAGACCACGGAGGAAAGCTGCTGCGCGGACCCTGTGGCCACCCAGCCCTGGGGCCGGGCCTGCCACCCTCCTAGCTGCCCGGCTCAGCCCCGACCAGCTCACCTGGGTCTGGATCAGGGCTCCGCAGCGCGGCAGACAGCAGCTGCGTACCATGGGCTCTGCGCGCCCCTGGAGGTCTGGGTCCTCCCGCATGTGGCCCTGGCCTGTGGAACGGCTCTGAGGGAGCAAAGCAGTGTGGGCCGGAAGGAAGGCTGCTAGAGGGTGCTTTTTCCCCCATTTTTCCTTTTTACCCCAGGCCCTTCAGTGTGTCTCCCTGTAAGCCAGCACTGGTGGCCAGCCCGTCCCGCCCCTACCCCTCACCACAGAGCCCCTTCTCAACCGAGGTCTTTGCCGCCCCCTCCCCGTTTCCATGGGAGGAAGACACGGCAGCCGGGGGCCCTTGTCAGGGTCCAGCCCTGTGTGGCCCTGGCAGCCACTCCTGTGCCCATGTTCCCCCGGCCTGCCTGCTGGCCCCTTCTGCATTTCCCATGCCTGAAAGTTTCCATAATATTAAAAATGGAAAAAGGTCTTTGCCAACTTGGTTACTGAAAGACAGCCCTCCTTGCAACTCACATGTTCTCTGATAACTCCTGAGTCGTGTAAGTTGGGTCTCGAGGAGACTAGTCAGCCATGGCCCTTGCCGTGGCCTTCCTGAGCCTTTCCCACCCCGTCTTTGCTCTGGCTTTGCCGGCTCCCACCTCCGAGGACCTGCCTGAGCTAACCCCACACCTCCGCCTACACCTGCTGTGGACCCTGACCATGTTCACGCTGGAGCCCCGGCCCCACGCCCCCCCCACCTGCAGAAGCTCCCGTGGCGCAGATGCGCCCCGCAGCCCCCAGCAGACAGCGATCCTCTATCCACCCTCCACGGCTACTCCTGGGCAGCCCGTTGCAACATCACCATGTTCTGCCCTGCACCCCTGGCACCGGGCGCCGAGGGCAGGGCTGCACTTGGATGCCCGTTGGCCTGGCACAGGGCAGGTGTGTAATGAGTCAGACAAGGGGCACCCGCTCTGCTTCGCCCCTCCCCTGCCTCCCCTGCCAGAGTCACCCCCGAGAAAGTCAGGGTCCTGGGCAGGTGTGCCCCTCTACAA
Source organism: Vicugna pacos (assembly GCF_048564905.1). Lineage (NCBI taxonomy): Eukaryota > Metazoa > Chordata > Mammalia > Artiodactyla > Camelidae > Vicugna > Vicugna pacos. The sequence goes on along the minus strand of NC_132992.1, from coordinate 95,022,746 downwards.
ACCTGCACGTTTTCCCCACTAGCAGAGCTTCCTGGCAGCAAGGCCCACCCACCCTCGTCCTGGTGGGGGACCCTGAGATGTGCTGTGGCCACAGGGTGGCTGGAAAGTTGCTGTGAAGTCCAGCCGACCCCTAGGAGACTCCCAGCCACCTCCACCTATGTCACTTCACCTTCCGAGCAGCATCAATTCCGAGAACAAGGAGGAAGTTTTCCTGGCAGCGGGACTCACTCCAGAGACACTGGGAAGTCAAAATGGTCTTGGCGTTCTGAAGAGCTCTCCAGAGTTTTCTAGATTCAGAACTGGAAAAGAGGTGCAATCGTTATAGGGCAACCTAGAAAGCCTTCAGAATGGAAGCACGAGAGCGCCTGGCCTGTTAGAGTCCTGAGAACAGAGCCTGGCCATCTCACTTGTCTGCTCATTTATTCAGACACCCACTATCCTGCAAGCACCCAGCACCGCCCCTCCTTCCTGCTTGATTCCGCTCCACAGAGCACATGCCTAGTGCTAAGTGGCTCATTTCATCACTGAGTGTCTCTTCCAAGGGCAGAAGCTCTGTGAGACCAGATATTTTTCTGGTCTTGTTCCCTGATGATCTTGAGTGCCTAGAGCCATGCTGGGTGCCACAGAGATGCTCAAAACCGGGAGGAGAACGACTGCCCAGAGGAGTGAACACGAGTGTCTGCTGCAGCCTCCAGGAGAGAAGGCAGGGCGGGTGCACAGACAGCTACAGTGGGAACAGTTGCCCCAAGTAGAGTCACTTTCAGACCCCACGTAACTCCATAGTGTTCCTGTCACCCATCGTCCAGTCTGCCCGGTCCCAACACCAAGACCACCTCTGGGTGCCCCAGACTCATGCCGCTGGCCTGCCAGCCTGGACCGTGACCTGGGGAGGCAGCATGTCCACAGGGCACGCCAGCCCCCTGGGCCAGGCTCTGGCCTCTGTGCCCAGGCCTCTGCCAGGTGTGCCCTAGGCAGGCGTGGGCTTGGACCCCAGCCAGAGCTCAGGAGGTCTGCCCGCACAGCTCTCTGCCGAGGTCTCAGCCTGCTCAGCAGGGCATGGGGAGGGGAGCAGGGAGGCCAGCTCCCACCCGCCTTCACCCCTCCCTCTGGGGCCTGGGTCCAGCTGGTCTCAGGCTATCGCTTAATTGAGTTAAACTGATTGTTCTCTCAGTGCTCAGTAAAAGGGCGTCTTAGAAAGTGGCCATCTGCAAACAACTGCCTCTGTGATTTCCCTTAGGGACCTGGCCAGGGAGTGTCAGGCTGGCAGGCACCCCAGGAGCACAGGTGGGCTGATCCCCCTGGCTGAGAAAGTCTCCAGGGCACTGGCTAGGGAAGGGGGGCAGGGGCGGGGCCTGAGGGGAGGGGCTGTGGCAGGGCATGAACCTGAACCTGGGCTACCTGGTCCTTTGGCCCTGGGACCAAAGGTGGCAGGATTTCAGGAGAGACAACACTCCACAGAGGTAAAAACAAAAGACCCCCGCATCCACCATTTCGACCAAAAGTGTTACTGCTGAGCGGCTGGGAGAAATATTAGCTCCTGCTTAAGTTCATTACCACAGTGTCTGCACAGGTTCAAGGCCAGGTGCTTCTTCCTTGCTTGCTTCTAAGAAACCGTCTAAGGTGGAAACAGCTTCAGTTACCTGCTGGATGGGCACTTCTTGAAAAGCAAACTTAAAAATGTTCTCATAGCTGAGAAGGAGCTGAAAAAAAGAAAAAAAATACCAAAGTCAGGAGAAATACATAAGTTATGTCACCTTATTCCAAATATATAATTTGGGTACAAATGAGATTTGTAAATGATGATACCGTTACTGCTATTATGACATGACGTGTTCCTGCCTAACAATCCCTGCTTGAGGCAGAATCATGCAACGAAGACCACAGAGTGTGTGGGGAGAGTGCAGTTAGGACACAACTGATGAACTTCATCAGTGACACATGGGAAAAGAGAGGCTCCCAGCAAAAACGTGAGCAGTCTTCTCATGTGTTGAGGGAGAAACCCACCCCTCCTCCAATAAACAGCATTTCCCAGAAAAAGACCTGAAGTGCGCAGGTTGTGAGTGGGTAGGAAGTGCTGGAAGGTGGGCTGTCTGCGGTCAGGGTGGGGACCCTAACCCCCATGAGGAGCGGTAAGGCACACCTAGGTGGGCTGGGAGAAGTGGGAGTGTGTGTGGTGTATGTACTTGCACGGGCCTCCATTCAGCAGGTGCATTTACCTGGTGTTTCCTGCAAAGTTCACATTATGATCAGATTGTTCCCTGATATATTAATTGAGTTGGAAGACAGTCCTGTCCTGGAGGTTAGGGCAGAGAAAGGGGGCTGAGTCCTGGGCTCTCCAGGCTGTCTCCAGCACCTGGTCACTAAACACACACTGAAATGTGGCCCTTGGTGGGGCTTTCCAATTAAATAGATTAATGACTCCGACAAAATGCACTTCACCCACATGCCCTGAACTGGGCCAGGAGAGCACAGCCTGGTTGATGGGCAGATGGGAAGGTGGAGGCAGGAGGCAGATGTGGCCAGACCCGGGAGGAGTGAGCACAGAAGGCGCCCAGCTCCCGTGTTGCCCCCTGGGGCAATCCATCTCTGGCTTAGGAGGACAGGACAGCCAGCCATGTGGCCCACGACCAAGGCCTAGAGAGCAGCAGACCCCCTCCCTGGCCAGCCCACGAGAGCCTGAGGTCCACGGGCCTTTCGGCATATAAAACACTTCCTTTGCAACATGGTGAAGATGAGTACTTTAGAAATACCTCAGAAGGTGAGATGGTGGCGGTTCCCGTCGCCCAAGGTCCACCCTGGTGAGGCTGGCGAGAACCATACTCCTTTGGGGCAGAAGTGGTTCTAGGCAGCTGAGTCTCTGCGGGCCTCTCTGGGAGCTCAAAGGACCGAGAGAATTGTTCAGACTTGGCCGAGGACTCCCTGAAGCCTTCAAACTCCCCCCAGGCACCGCTGCGTTCCCCTGGGTCTGGGCCACCGGCACTGCCACGCCCAGAGATCCTGGCGGCCCCGCCCGAGGAGGGAAGGAGGGAGCGGGTCTTCGCCCACGGCACAGCGTCACCGCTCGGCCTCCCAGGTGCCGGGCTTGCACCGCTGTCTTTAGAAGCCTCCCCTGCTTCCTCTGCCAGTTCACTCAAAAACGCGCAGAGAGGGGGCATCTGGCCAGCTGCCCCCCCAGCTCCTGTTGGCCTTGTGTGTCGGTGCCGCCAGGTCCGCACAGACCCGCTGGGAAGACGCTCAGGAGACATAGACCCTGCTGTGCCGGAGCTGCCCAGGGCTGGACAGGCCCGGCGGTCGCCTGCTCCCCAGTGCTCAGCGGCTGCCGGCGGCTTCCTCAGGAGTACTGACGGCCCGGTGTGGGAGCAAAGTCGCTGTGGAACGGACACAAATCACGTACACAATCTGATCACCCAGGGGAAAGTGACGGGAGCCGCTGCCCAGCTTCCTCCTCCACACGCTGGGCGACGGCCCAGCACAGGGGCGTGTCCTAGAGACCAACGAGGTGCTGGGGGTCAGCATGGCCTGGGAAGGTGGACGAGCTGCGGGGTCCTGCCTGGGCCGCGGTGGGCAGGGGTCTGCGGCGCCCAGTCTGGCAGAGTCGGGGAGAGTCGCGGCGCCCGCGGGAGGGCGGCGCCCCGGGGTCCCTGAGAGTTGGGTCGGGGGCTCGGGGAGACCCTTTGCGGGGCGGACTAAGGTCCGAGGCGGCCGCTGAGGTCCCCCCGCTTGGGCCTGGCCTGGGCTCTGGAGAGGAGGACTCGCAACCCCGGCGCGCTGGGACCCCGGCGTCCGGCTCCGGCCGGCACCCACCTCGGCCGCGTCGCCACCTCGGCCCCCGTGTGCAAGCAGCTGCCCCGCGTCCCCTCGGCCAGCGCCGGCACGTTGCCTGGCAACGACGCGAGCCAGCCCCGCTTCCGGCGCTCGCCGCCCTGACGTCAGCACGCCGGCGCCGCGGGGGCGTGACAGCGCCAGGCCCCGCCCCTGCTGCAGCGGAGCCTGGAGAACCCGGGTGCCTGGAAAGAGCGGAGCATTATTAGTTCCGGCGCTTCAGCCGCTGCGCGAAGAGAGGCTCGTGTTTCATTAAACGAGCCCCCCGTGCCACTGCCCAACGTGCAGCGCACGTCTTACACGGCCCCGGGCCGGGGGTGAGCGGGCGCCTGCTGCCCCCTCCGTCGACACCGCTACACCCCGATGACCCGCGGCCAGCTGCTGCCCTCCGACCCTGGCCTCCCTGGCCGCCCTCTCGTGCCGCTGTCCCGCTGCAGTGGTGGTGGTCGGGGGCGCCTGTGTAGCCGTGTGATGTCTTCTCCACGAGGGCCGTCTGTCTTGCAAATCCTGAATCTCCAGAAGCTAGTCCTTCCAAGTGTAGGCGGATGAGGGTCCGCTGCCTGCGGGCAGGAGAGGGTCGCAACCCCTCCCTCTCGGATCCCATGTAGCCCCCGCCCCGATTCTCGACCTGGTCACCAGCCAGCCCCAAGGCAGAGCAGGGCCAGGCTGGGCCCCAGGGCAAGGGGCACCAATGGGCCAGCCTTGCCTCCTGCCATTGCCCTTCCCGGGGCATTCCAGGCCTTTCCCCATCTCCCCATCCCAGTCTCATGGAATCAGCCCTCCTCAGATGTGGCCATCAGGCCATGGCTGAAGCTCTGATCCACACCTTGTCCCTGGAATCTTCCTGGGACCTGCCTGGGCCCTGTCGTGTTTGCATGAGTCACCTGCACTCTCCCTAGTCCCTCTCAGCCAAGCTACTGAAAATTTCCATTTAAAAAATTACCAAATGAGATCATTCTCTGAAGCCTGGACCTCAGCCATCTTCCTCCCTTCCCCGCTTCCTGAGGGGCACAACCACCAGCAATGCAGTGTTTTGAGCGATGCAGTCAGACTGCCCAGCGCTGAGCAGACACCAGGATGACCCTGCAGGAAGGTGACCAGACACTGGCTCTCTCCTGCCTCGACGTCACCCAGGGAAAGCAGTCCCCTGCTGTCCACCCGTTGCTTGGACCCCCACCCCCACCCCATCCACTGTCCTGGCCATCCTCACGGTCCAGGCAGCTGGGAAGGGGTAGGAGGCATGTCGTCCTCATGTACAGGTGAGCAAACTGAGGCCCAGGCTCAAAGGCCTGAGCGAGAAGGGTTGTTGGGGCGCAGACCAGGCCTTCTGACCCCACACCCTGTCTGGACATCAGTGAAGAGTGAGGCCTCTGTGAGCCTCCAGGGACAGAATGAGATGACCCAGGCACCACGCAGGCCCAAGGTGGGTTGCTCTGCATTACCTGGTGTGGAAGCTGAAAACACCTCCCAGAGGATCCCACAGCCTGGGTCCCAGCACCTGTGAACACGGGATCTTACAAGGGAGAAGGACTTACAGACATGATTAAGTTAAGGCTCTCAGATGGGGAGACGGTCCTGGATTAGGCCATTGAATTCGGTGTCATCACAGGGGTCCTTGCAAGAGGAAGAGGGGAAGCTCAGAGTCCAAGAGAGAAGATGGCAAGACAGAAGCTGAGGTCAGAGAGAGGCAGGACCATGAACCAAGGAGTGTAGGCTGCCTCTAGAAGCTGGAAAAGGCAGGGACGTGGGTTTCCCCTGAAACACACCTCCAGAAGGAATGCAGCTCTACTGACACCCGGAAGTGTAAGAGAATGAATGAGGGCTGCATATGTGGTTATTTGCTGTAGCAGCCACAGGAAACTCAGATACCTGGCTGACTCCTGGACACCCCACCAAGGATGTGCTGCCTTGGGGAGCCATGACTCAGAGGAGGCAGCAGAGGTGACCCCTACAGGGGGGCCTGGCCCTGACTACAGGAGAGGGGTGGCCTGAGTAGTTGACCGTGGTCCCTGGCTCCCCAGGCCAGTGTCTGGGCGGACTGGGCATGGCATGGGGCACTACACGAGGTCCAGGCCTCTAGGTGGGCGGGTGAGCAGGGCAGCTGTTGAAGTTTGAAAGGTTTCACCTGCTGGGGGAGACTGGCCAGAGGGGGCAGGTCCCCCCATTAAAGTGGGGGTGTGGGGGACCCAAGCCATGACTCCCTGAGGTGTTGTGAGGGGGATGCAGTGTGGTCAGGAGAAAGAGCCCATGTGAACTCTGCCCTGAGTCCTTAGGGTGAATCGAGGAGGGCGCCCGTCCACAGGCTTGGAGCGGGTGCTCAGCTTGAGAGTGAGGCAGTCAGAGGCCAGGGTCCAGCAGACCTTCCACCACCGCCTCTGTGTGGGAGGGCAGATGGCAGTGGGGAGGTCCCAGATGCCCCCACCCCCGTGCTGTGCCCCTCCAGCTGGGCTGGGCTAGGGCAGGGACAACAATGGCAGAGCTATTTTTGCTTGCAGTACTGTGGCTGCCCTACAGAGACATCAATGATTGATGCTCTGGGCATCCCTGCTTGCCTGGAGAGCAGCCAGCCAGGCGGGTGGGGACAGTCTGGGGGCTCTGCTGAGCAGCTGGGGCCAGCAGAGGTATGGCCAGCAGCCCCAGTTCCTCACCCTGGCCCCACTAGTGCCCTGCGCCCCCAGTACATGGGTATCTAGCCTCCGGAGGCTGCAGGCAAGCCTGAGACCCTTGACCACTGGGCTGGGGTGTGGCCCCCAGGGTGGAGGAGGTGGAGCCCCTGCATGATGACAGGAGAGAGCATGGGGTGCTGCACAAGCCCCACGGGCCACCTCCCGCCCGTGCGGGGTGACACTCAGAAACGGTGTGGGGCAAGGGGGGCTGTGAGTCAGCCCAAGTGTCCATGCTTCTGGAGGGGCAGCTATTCCCGCGCCATGCTGGGCTGCTCTGGCCTTCTGCAGTAGGGCATCTGTCCCCAGAGGGGGACGTTGGGACAGGCTGTAGTGGAGCGTGAGGCCAGGAGCTCCTTGTGGCACAGGGCTCTGCGGCAGGAGCACGGCTGGCTTTGGCTGGGGAACAGGGAGGTTGAGGGGCGGCATAGCTGGGCTTCAGAGGTCCTACCCGGGACTGCCTTCTCTCTGTCCAGCCCTGTGATCCCGGGGCCTGGCTGGGAGGAGGGATCGGGCAGGAGGAGGCAGGGCCCAGTCTGGCTGGCCCCGGGGGTGAGGGCCAACTTGTGGGTAGTCTTCCTCTACACAGCTGCCCCCTGTCATCTGTGGGTACACTGCCTGAGGGGTACACCCTCCCAGAGATGAAACTGTGCACAGCTGGTGATGCCAGCCCTCTGCCTCAGAGCAGGCAGGAGAGGGGAGGGGGCAGCCCCTTGGGCTAGGCGGGGTCTCTGCCCTCCCCCATCCTGAATCTGGGGCCCTGAGGCAGTGCTGAGTCAATTCTCAGGCTGCAGAGTGAGCTAGGCCCCAGCAGGAAAATGTAAGCCCTCTCAGCCTTCACCAAAGTCAAGGGCACATGTGGCCCCAGGGAGGTCCCTGCCCCAGCCTTCCCAGAGCCCTGGCTGGCCAGGGTCCCCGGGACCACCCAACTGCACAGGGCCTGGGCCTGGGCAGGGACTGTCCACATAGGGGCCCGCGGTGTGCACCTCAGCTCTCTTTCAGCGGCCAGGTGAGACCCCCTCCTCTGGCCTCTGTTTATGGGGGGTCAGGGAAATGCCCAAGGCTCCATCCTCCCCTCCCTGCGTTGCAGACAGGAGCCACCACTGCCCTGGGTGCATCATGCTGGGCAATCGGGACGAGTCACAAGGGATGAGGCCCCTTCAGTTGGATGGGGGCCTAGGATCCACATGACTGCACCAAGGTCACATCCCTATTAGGGCAGGGAGACCGAGAGCTTGTGCTGATTGCACGGACTGCCCCTTGTTCCCAGGCCCGCACAGCCAGAGTCATGCCCACAGAGGATGGTCAGGCGGAGACCCCCTGACAGGCCTGGGCAGATGCCGGATACACCTGGGGGCACAGACAGCTCTCTCCCTGCGCCCACGAGTCATAGATTCCCATATGGACAGGGTAGGGTCTCTGGCCCCAGGGCAATGCTGCCTGGCCCAAGAGAAAACACCAGGGCAGGAGGAGTGAGACCCAGGCCCCAGGGTCCTCCACCTGAAGGACAGGTCTGCGCCTCATGGTGCCATGGGCTTGAGGGGTGGGAGGCTGCCAGGGCCTCTTCCCGGCAGTGATGTGTGTGTCCGCCTGACCTGCCGCTGGAAGGCTGCCTGGCTGCAGCCCGGCTAACGGGAACTGCCAGGCATGAGTCATCGGCTAGGCAGGCTTACCCGGGCCTGGCCGGCCATGCGCATCCCCGAGGGAGCCCAGGATGGGTGTGTACCTATCTGTGCACATGTGTGTGTCTGCATCCCACTGTGCATATGCTGGCACTTGGGCCCGAGTGGCTGCATGTGTATGAGCGTGTTCCCAAGCATCTGTGTGTGTGTGTGTGCCTGTCTATGGGTGGGAGGACATATCCAAGCAGACCTGTGTATTGGTGCGAGTGTGTGTCATCTCACCTACGAGTGTTTGTGTGTCTCTGTATTTTTGTGTGGCCCTCCCTCCCATTGCAGCCTGGCCTCTTTCTGCCCTGGGAAAAGTTGTGTGTGTGTCTCATCCATCCATTCCAGCACTGCCAGCACCATTCCAAGGCAGCTCCCAGGAAGGGTCCCGTTGGTGGTGGCTGCACTCTCCCAGGTCTGTCCTGGCCCAGGCTCCCCACCCCCAACCCCAGCAGGACCTGCACCCCCGCGATTCCCTTCCTCAGGTCTGCACCAGGCTAGGCCTCAGCTAACTCCCTACTTCCTCGGAAAACAGGACTCCCTCTTGCCCCCTCACTTCCCAAGACATGCCACCCTCTGCCCAACACCTAAGCTAGAGCCCAGGTGGCCCCCACCGGTCCCCACTCCAGTCTTCACCAAGTCCCCTCTTGTAGCTTCCAGAACATCCCACATCCCTCTCCCTCATCACATCCCTTCCCTGGTCGAGCCCCACCCTCTTGCAGGGCTCCTGACTTCCATCAGTGTCCCCCTGGGGACATCCCCAGTCACCAGGGTGGTCTTTGCTCAGCTCCCAGTGCCCAGTCTCCCTGCCCCCTGTCCCCAGCCCCACAGCCTAACTTTCAGTGGCATGAACCAACCTGGGCTCTCTCACTCCCGTCTTCTGCACACACGCTACAGTGTTGCATCTGTGCAAAACACTGTTCCCTGCTCCTGAAGTCTGAGCTAAGACTGTCTGCCCAGAGCCTTCCAGGACCCCCTTCCACCCACCCTCACCGTTGCACCGTGCTACGCCGCAGAGCACATCTCCAGACCAGGAGCCCCCAGGGCAGGGATAGTGGGGTCAGATCACATGCCTCCCGGGCTCCCGCTGCCCCTGTGCCCCTCAACGAGGGTGCCCCGCACCGCAGCTTGAAACTAAAACGTCTGTCTCTGAACTGGGAGGCAAGACTGCGGCGCACAAGTCGAGTCCAGGAGGCTTGGCGCGGCGTGTGGCGACCCCTCCCTGGCAGGGGTCCAAAGTCAACACTCAGAACTCAGGAAGGCCATTTGGGGGCGCGGGGCGAGGCCAACCTAAGGGCAGGGCTGGAGTCGGACTCGAGGTGGGATGTTGGCGGGGTCCAGCCTGAGAGGCGGGGCCGGGGCGAAGCCTTAGGGGGCGGGGCCTGGGTCAGATCTGTTTGGGGACCGGCAGGGGCGTGGCGTGGCGGGGCAGGAAGCAGCCAATGGGCTGAATGAGGCCGGCGGCACCGCCCGCCCTCGCTCCGCAGTGGCCCGGCGTGGGCTGGGCGGGCCGGGGCGGGGTCCGGGTGGTGGCCGGGTTGCGGGCCGCAGGCTCCGTCCGCAGTCCGCGGCCGACCGCCAGCGGCAGCGCAGGGCGGCGGAGGCAGAGCGCGGCGCTCGCCCGCACCCTGGCCACCCGCACGCCGGAGCCGGGACCTGCGACTGGACGCGACGGGCAGCCACCGGCCCGCACCGCCCGGCCGCCACGATGTGCGACTGCTTCCACATGGTGCTGCCCACCTGGCCCGGAGCCCCCGGCAGCGGTGCGCCTCCTCCCCGCCTGCAGCCCGCTCCCCTCGGGGCGGGTGGGCTCCGCGCGGGCGCGCGCCGGGCGGGTCGTGGGGTGCGCAGTGCGGGCGGGCTGCGGCGCCGGCAGGGGTGGGGGAGACTCGGGGACCCGCCCGCGGTCTCGGGCGCGTCTCTGCGCCTCGGGGGCTGGTCGGGTCTCTGCCTCCCTCCTCCTGCGTCTCGCCTTTTACCTGTCCCTGTCTCTGCTTCCCACCCCTCTCTGTCCCTGCCGCTCACTTTGTTTCTCTGGGTCGCTGCCTCGTCTCTACTACTCACGCTGTCGCTCCCCACCTCTGCCTCTGTCACTCACTGTCCCTGTCTGCCTCTCCCTTTCTGTCACTGTCCCCCGCTGTAGCTCTCTGGGACGTTATCCCGTCCCTAGAGGCAGCCGCCCGGGTATGTATGCACGTGTGAGTGGGGCGTGACTGCCGTGGGCCACCAGGCCGTTGGGACCAACCGCCAGAATTGCCCTGTTTTGGGGGAGAGCAGCCTGGCTGGAGCAGGAGTTAGGGCTATTGGCTTTGGTCAAGGATGCTGGTCTTGTCTGGTCTGGGTCTACCGTGTGGCTACTGTGTATCTGGGTCTCTGGTTAGGTGGTGACCGTGGCAGGGCTAGACCTGAGGTCTGCAGCTTGGTGAGGGGCCTGTGGGAGGGTCAGCTCAGGCTACAGCGTCCCCCAGTGCTGGGCAAGGGAAGGTGGGTGTTGCCCTCCCTCTGCGCCTCTGGCCACAGAATGGGAACCAGGTGCTCTCCATCAGTCTGTCGTCTCTCTGTCCCTGCACTGGGCCTGGTTCCAGGGCCCGGGTATCTCTGGATCTTGGAGGGCAGTCTGTCCAGCTCTGGGGCAGTAATGCGGCAGCCTGGCCACACCCAGGACACCTGGCCAGCTGCTGGCAAGGGGGGCTGGGGCCACACTGCACTGGCACAGCCTGGACCCCAGTCCCTGGGGAAAACAGATCGCTGATGCTGACGGTACTGCTGAGACAGAGGGGGTGGGTGTCCCTTGGCTTGGGCACACCCTCCAGCTGCAGCAGGAGCCACTATGGCCCATTTGTCTGGTTAGCACTGAGGCCCAGATGACCTCCTGTTTGGGCCCCCCTTGCCCAAATGGGAGCCCACGATGCCCCATTTCTCCCTAGACAGCCAGTGGGAGAGTGATGGTCCCCTAGCTCCCTCCTGACTGTGAAGGGCCCTGGACCACATCACTGGGGATCCACCACATCACAGGGACAGAAAAGGGGGCCCAAAGAACTCGGGCGTCATTGCTGGGCCTCCAGCTTCCCACAGTGGCCTACTCCCCACTCATGGCCTCCCAGAGAATCCCCAGCTGCAGGGTCTTGGGCCATGTAATCCACCTTCCTGCCTCAGAGGCCTGTGCTGGGTGCCCCTCCCCAGCTGAGGCCCTCACCCCCTGCTTTGACCTGTGGTTCTCTGGCTTCTGGGCAGTTTTTCCTTGTGTCCAGCCTGCAAAACCAGCCACTCTAAGGGAACAAAACTCGTGGCTTTCAGGAGGCATTGGGTGGAGAATTGCTGGGTCAGCACCTCTGGCGGGAGGGGGTTCTACCCAACATGCAGATTCCCAGGCCCTCCCCACCCTTTCACAGGAGGCCTCGGGGCCTGCATTCCTGATAAGGTCCCCTGGAATTCAGTCCAGGCCATTTCCAGGCTCATTTCCCTCCTAGCAGGCCCTCCCCCTCCCTCATCTTTCCCCCCAGCCCAAACCTGACGTCCTGGGCCAGCTGCTGTAGGTCCTCTGAAGCCCCCTCCCAGAGCCTGTCTGTACCCCATCTTGTCTGCACACGGAGGCCACCCCTGGTGGATGCGCTGGGAACACACCAGCGCAGGGATCCGCCCCACCTCACTGCGCCTGGCCAGTCTGAGCAGCACCCTGCTGCCGCCTGCCCAGGCGGCCTCCCCTGCTCCTGCGTGGGAAGGTGGCCCCGCCCTGGTGCCCCGCCGTCATGCAGGCACTAGCCACTGCACCCTGGGATAGGCCCCAGCTGCCACACCCGTTCCTATCCCAGAGGCAGCCCCTTCTTTCTGGGGGCAGCGCTGGGTCCTGGGCAGTTCAAGTGACAGGGAGCCCCCACTCCTGGCCTGGGCTTTGGCCCTGCACCTACGAGCCCCTGTCTTGGCCTGAGGCCCCTCCCACACTCCCCAGAGAAGCCCCCCACAAGGTCCAGAGAGGCCCAGGTGCAGGTGACGCACCACGATGGGGGTCTGGTTGTCTCTCCCTGGCAGGGAGCCATGGCGGCGCTGTGGCCTTCCCCAAGAGCAGTGCAATGCCGAGCATCCCCTGTGCTGGTCTCACCCCTCTCAACTGGGTGGAGGGCAGCCTCTGGACAGCCCTGGACTCTGGCCTATGGGCTGGATCTCGAATCTGTGAGCTGGGGTAATCAGCTGCTCACAGCCCAGGCAGGCAGAGAGGCAGAGCTAGGCTGCCCTTCCTGCGAGCTGGCCTCTGTACTGTCCACAATGGTGGAGGGCTGTGAACCCGTGTTGCAGACGGGGACACTGAGTCTCAGGGCAGTGAGGCAGAGCCCCACCCCAACATGGAGCCTCTCTGGTCTCTGCAGGGGCCACAATGGCCGTGCCCTGCCCCACCAGGCAGGGAGCCCATAGGCAACAGGCCCTCCAGCCTGGACGTGCCTATGGCAGGGGCTGGCACTGGGAAGGACACCCCAGAGGTCATCCTGGGCTGGGGTACTGACTGGCCGACACTTTAATGAGGATGATTCTCAGAGCCACCGATGGTTATGACATGCGTATCCCTGAAAACACCCCCACTTCTTTTCCTTGGGAAACAGGCCAGACAGCCCAGCTCCTGCCCCAGGGCCTCAGGAAGGGGGCAGGGCCCAGCAGTGGATGGGAGGGTCCAATGCCTCCTCCTGCGCACCCACTCCACCTGAGGCTCAGAGTGGCTGGGCCTCCGGCAAGAATGCCCTTGTGGCCGTCTCTCCCTTTTGCTAAGCTCTTCCACCCTGAGCCTGGCTAGGGGCTGCCTCTTCCAGAACGCCCCCTAGATTGCTGGGCCCAGCCCTGGCTTCCCTTCAGACTCCCGCCCTCTCTGTGTCTTCTCCTGTGACTGCCCTTTTCCGAAGGCCTCTGTATTTCAAGTTCAGCCTGGGGCTGGTTTGCCTGGGCATGGGGACTTGGAGCTGTCATGGGGGAGAACCCCAGGCAAGTGGGGTGTGGCAAGAGCCATCTGGGCCCCTGCCCCCACTTCAGGGGCAAAAGGCCCAGATCTCCCTAGCTTGGTCCTTTGCCTGGGCGAGGGCAGCAGGAGGCAGACCCTGTGCTTAGGGCTATGTGAAGGGGGTTGTCTGCCCGCCCATCTGTCCACTTGTCCATCCTAGGGGCCATGGGTCTTGGGAGTTCACAAGTTGGGGAGCAGGGGTTCACCATTGTTCATTCAGCAACCAGGCACAGCTTTGGCCATCAGTGCAGCCTTGGTGTACAGGGAAATCAGGGGGGGCTTCCTGGAGGAAGGACAGCCTAGTGGGGAGACCAGTGCGAGCAAGAGATCTGGAGGGAATGTTGACTAGGGAACAGCGGGTAGCTTCACAGGGCGGTCCCCGGGAAGGGGTGGGGCCCAGCAGGGAGGAGGAGGGGGCGATGGAGGTGCTGAGGACTGAGAGTGGGGAGAGTGTGAACAGGGAGCCTTAGGGAGACGCACGGTGAGAGCTGGCCACACTCCCTTGAACCGCCTCCCTCATCACTCAATTCTAAGGGCATTCTGGTCACCCTGGGAGCCTTCAGACCACCTCCACCACGTCTACCTCTTCCTCCAGGTTTCCCTTTGTTTTTCTTTTTTTGGAGGCACAGGCAGCGGGGAGCTAAATGTCCACCTCACCGGGATAAATATTTCATAGTCGGAAGCATTTTCTCAAATGGAAAGATGGAGCTAGGCCCAGGAGGCCTGAGGGGCTGAGGCGAGGTGGGAGGTGGTGCCCTGCTGCGCCCACAGGTTTTCTGGTTCCTGCCCTCCCGGGAGCTACAGGAGGCCCCGCTGACCCAGTGTGCCCGTGCCGGGTGCGGGTGAGGGGCAGCGTTGGGCCCCCTCCCTGGAGAGCTGTTTGGGAGGGCCTCGGGCAGGCACGTCTCCCTGGTGCCCAGGCGTGATGATGGAACAGCAGGCAGAGCTGCCAGCAGAGGCAGGCTGCCCACTCCTTAGGCTGGGTGAACCGCCGGGAGTCCTGGGAAGGGTCTGAGCCGTGCTCCCGCCTGGACACAGACCCAGAGGCGGGTGTCCGTGGCCGGGGCGAGGCTCACAAAGGAGTGCACCAGGGACAGGACGCCTCCCTGTCAGAGCAGTGGGCTGGTGGGCTCCCTCAGCCCCAGTGTCTGCTGGAGGGGCTGCCCAGGCGTGGGTATCTGGGTGGGCAGGAGGCCCTGGACATTAGGGCCCACTGGGCCAGGTCAAGGCTCCTTTGTCTGGGCTCAAGCCCCCAGGGTGGGAGTCTGTGGGCTGCCTGCACTGGGCCCGGGGCCCTCTGCCCCACCGCACCCACCCGACCCTGGCCAATGCCCTTGTTTAAGAACTGCCAGACACACTGGACCCCTCCAGGGCTGGAGGAGGATGACCTCTCAAGGGGCACCTGGCAGGGGGACCCCTCCTGGTGGCTCCCTTCCAAGCAGGCCTTGCTCCTGGGTGGCACCAGCACCCACGGGCTCCCCCATGACACATTCCCTGAGAATGCCATGCTTTCCCTGGCCTCCTTGCCAGCTAGTTCACTTTCAGCTGCCCCTGGCCCCTAACTATGGTGACTCTGAAGAGGAGCCTGCGGTCCAAGTGGCACTGAGCTACAACTGTCTGTGTAGCAGGGCTTGGTGGGCATGATCCAGGACAGCCCACCTGTGTGGCAGCTCAGCAGACACCCTGCCCGCTTCCTCTTTAGCTGGCCCAGTACCTGCCTGGCCACCTGGAGCCAGGGATCCGGTGGGGGGGGGTTCCCTGGGAGCTGAGACAAGTGGGCAGAGCCTCACCTAGAACCCTTATCTGCTGGGGAGCCAGGTACACCCTTCTGGGACTGGATGCCAGCCCAGGGGCAGGGTGAGGGATGGGCCTCTGACTCTTGCCACTACTAGGTCACAGTGGTCCGACCCAGAGCCCTGTGCCTCCAGCTGACTCCTTCCTGTCCCACCCAGCCCCCCGGCCAGCACTGTTCACACCATCCTGCCAGCACCCACCTCCCTTCACCCCAGAGCCACACACACACAGCACCACCAAGGGTCTGGGGGCAAAGTCTGGGGTCCGAGACAGGAGGCTGCTCGGGACAGAGCAGGGGCATGTGCACGTGTTAGGAGTCTGGAGAGGGCCTAGCACGGGTAGGGGTGTGCAGAGCATAGGGTTTTGGGGAGGAGTGTGGCTGCAGGGGGGCCTGCCTACAGGCCACACACCAGTTGTAGGGGATGGTCTGGCCGTGCACTTCCCTCTGGCTGCCTGGGTGGGCGCCTGTCACTATGGTCCAGAGCCCAGTGCAGGGCAGCAGGGGAAGCGATGGGGTTCAGGAGGATGGGGGAGTTTGGTTTGGAGCACCCAGGCTCAGGAGAGAAGGAGGTGGGGTGACCCTGCTCTGTGCCAGCACCCGCCCCCTCCCTCCAGCGGAGTCAACAGCCTGCCCTGCCCCGGGGCAGTGCCGGTCTGGTGGGGTGTCAGGCCATAAACAAAGAGTTCCCAGGTGAGAACCAGAACTGTCTGGGCTGTGGGAGTAGGCCTGGCCTGCTTTCCTGCCTCACTGTAAACAGAGCAGAGCTGTTTGTGACTGTTAGGGTTTTGGTGAGGGGAGGCAGGGAGGGGCCTGGGTGCGGTCCCTCCTTCAAGCACTGGTGACCCGTCCCAGGGCCTCTCGCCCTGTCTTCCCACCAGCGCTCTCTGCCTCCAGCCAGTGGGGGCCTCCCCTTGCTGTCCCCCCACCGCAGGCCACTCCTGGCTTCTGGTGTCGCGCTGTGGGGCCCGGCCCCCCATGGCTTCTTTTGGTGCCCGCTACCCTCAGCTGCCCAAGGAGCCCCAGCTCTGCGTGCAGCCACCGTCACTGGCCCTGACCTGGTTTGGCTGGCAGGGGTATGAGTGTGGGTTTAGGCTGACCCTCCCCAGGGGCTGGGCCTGACCCCTCACTGCCCTTGAGCCCCAGGCCAGACACCTCCGCTGTGCCAGCCTGCTCCGAACTGCTGATGGACTGCAGGTGCCCACAGCCAGCTGGGACCCACCCCACAGGGCACTGGGCTGGGCAGCCCTGGGAGCCAGCAGATCTGCAGATAGTGCCACCTGCTGTCCTGCCCAGGCATGCTGGGACACCTGGAGCTGGGAGAGGCCCGCGAGCCATCCTCAACCCCCTCGGGGGTTCCTGGGACAGAGCTTTGGAGTCCAGGGGACAGGAGGAGGTGACAGGAGGTGCCAGGGCCAGGCAGTTGGGCTCTGGGAGTGGGCAAGTTGGGGGTCCTCAGCATGTGTTCCTCAGCCACCAGTTACATCCAAACAACTGGGGAGGGGAGTTGTTAAAAAGGCTGGTTCCAGGGCCCCACTACACCCAGCTCCCCAGATGTTGGGAACTTCGAGGGGTGGGTTTCTGCTGAGAGGGCCAGAGGTGGCAGCATCAGGCTGCCCTCGGGGAGCGTGGGCAGGCAGGGGTGGGGGCAAGGCCGCCATCCCCAGGCTCACTGGCCCTGGCTACGGGGGGGGGGGCTTGGCCTGGCCTTTGCAGCCTTGTCCGTGGCAGAGGGCTTGGTGGAGCCTGAGGGGCCGTGTGTAGCGCTGAGGTCCCAGAGGGAGCAGGGTCCATGCCAGGCCTCGGCCTCTCCAGGGAGGATCTCCGTTCACCTCCCCTTCCCTTCCCTGCTCCTACCCAGCCCAGCCAGCCCCCTGCCTCTGCCCCAGCACCTACAGGGAAACTGAGGCGCAGGGTCTGTGCCCAGTCTGCTGGACAGTCCTGTGTGCCTTCCAAGTCTGTCCACCTGTCTGTCCACACAGCAGGACTGGACTGGACTGAACCCGACCAGGCGGGGCGGGTGGTAGTGACTCACACCCCTGTGCTGGGCAGGCATTTCCTCCCCCAGTCAGCTGCCTGGCTTTTGGGGCACGGAGGGGGCGGGGGGGGGGTCCCAGATCCTGAAGCTGGAGAGGCAGAGCCTGGCCCAGCTGGAGGGGCCTGTCAGGGGCCCGCCCATGCCTACTCCCTCTGGTGGGGCAAGGGGGGCTTGCCCAGGGAGCAGAGGGAGGGGCTGCGGAGGGGAGGAGTCCGGGAGGACAGCCAGAGGGAGCTGGGAGACTGAAAGCTTCACTTCTGGGCAAGTTGGGAGGACGTCGGCCTCGGTAAGCAAGCGGCTGCCCCGTCCCCTGTCCCTGCCCTGCCCCCGGTCTCCTGCCCCCTTTCTGGGGGCAGCCCTGGGGCAGCTGACCACCTCACTGCCCAGCAGGCCTAGGGGGTTGGGTAGGGGCCCAGAGGTGGGGCGTGGCAGAGCTGGGCCAGGCAAGTCCCTGACCCTGCCTGGCCCCAGCTGATGCTGGAGGGCAGGCTCGTCAGGTCCTGGTAGCCAAGGACGACAGGACGGCCATTTCAATCCCAAGACAGGCAGATCCCCAAGGCAGATGATGGCTGCTGTCCTAGTTGGGTGCCCTGGGGACCCTGGGAGGCTGTGGGGGCCGCCCTGTCACGGAGCCACAGTGTTGGGAGTCTGGGCGCTGGCCTTTCAGCCCAGAGAGAAACAAGCTCAGGCCCACTATCCTGCTGCGGTGGACAGGAGCATGGGGACTGGGCCCTTTGGGGTTGGGGGGCTGACGTGCCTGCCTGTGCCTCAGTTTCTCCACATGCAGAAGGAGAAGTGCTTGGCCCTCCTGGGGACCCTCCCAGCCCCTGAGACCCCGCTGCACCCCCAGGCTGGGAGGGACTCGCACCTTCCAGATCTGTGAGCTCCTTCCCTGCCTCCACCCACCTGCTCCCTGCACTAGCATTTAGTATGCACCTACTGTGTGCCAGGCTCTGAGTATTTGTGAGCAAAATGTTCCAGGCACCAGGGACCAGGGACCAGGGACCAGGCAGTGGCCAAAAATGATGGCGGCTGGCCAAGCTGGTTTGGGAGACTGGAGGAAACTGCCCGTGAAAAGGCCAGGGGATGGGGGAGAGCCTGGTCCGAAACACAGTCCTGAAGCTCTGGGGCCCAGGCAGCAATGGTGCAGGCTGGGAGTCTGCAGATGTTGGCGGGCCAGGAAGACTAACGGGCAGCCCCAGGGATCTACAGAGGGGTGTTTTGGGAGACAGTGTTGTGGAAACCTCCTGGTTATAGCTGGGGCTGCAGTGAGGATGAGGGGTCCAGGCAGACCGAGGCTGGGTCCCCCGCCTTCCTGGAGCCTGGGAGGCAGCACAGGAGCCCAGGTTGCACCCCGAGCAGCAGTTATGTTGAGAAATACCAGGGAGGAGAGGGCAGGCCCTCAGCTGCCTGCGGGTGCTGCTGCAGAAAGTCTGAAGGTCTCATGACCAGTCAGCCGAGTTTGGCACTTTTCACATGAGGTTCCAGGATAGGGTGAGGCCAAGCATCCCGTGTGCTCTTGTGGGCACTGGGCTCCCCTGAGGAGTGAGCCTGCCTCCAGCGCTCCCACCCCGCGGCTCCTGGGCTGGCTTTGCACTGGAGCTCCAGGGAGGGTCCCAGGCCCAGACACGTGTGTCCACACACACCCGCAGCACAAGTGTGAAGACCCCATGAGCACATACCCTTGTGCTCGTACACACACGTGCACACAAGAGTGGACGCTCAGGCCACCATCTAGGGCCCGCCCCTTTGTTTGCAGCTCCCCTCCCTCCCTGCCTGTCTCAGGGTTCCCCAGTCCCACCACGGCCCTCATGACTTACAGACCTGAAGGCTGGAGCTGGGCCCCAGGGGCAGCCAGTTTGGAAGCCAACTTGGGTTCTAAGCAAAATTGCCACACCCTGAGCGGCCCTTCTCTGGGCCCCCTATGAACTCCCGCTTGGCTAGGGGCTGGCGGGAGAGTCCCTAGCTCAGTTGGGGGCCCAGTGGGCAAGGGGAGTGTGGGGAAGTCATCCAGCCAAACACCCCCCTTTCGGCGTCCCCTCCAGCAGATCCCCCAGCCAGCACCACACCACTCCTCTGCTCTGCCCCCTCCCCCGACCACTTCCTGGAGGCCCCTCAGAGTATTACAATTCCTGGGCGTGAAGCTTCTCTGCTGACGTGGTGCCCACCCTCCGACTCACCCGAAGTCCCGCAGACCCTCTTCCCCAGAGTGTGAGGCAGGACCGGGCCTCTCCCCTCTAACAGTTTGCACTGGCAGGGGTGGGATGTTATAGTGGCGTCTGAGGCCATGGAAGGGCCAGAGTGAGGGGCTGGATGGCCTTGCAGCCCAGCCAGAGTTAGAGAGGAAGGGGATGGGCCTCTGAGGACCTGCTGGGCATGTCTCATCATGTCACCCTCACACCCTCCTCTGGAGGTGGGGCTTGGGTAACCTTATTGTTACGTCCCTATGCAAGGTGGCGGCTGGTTCTGGACTGTCTACTGAGCCATCTGCAGGGCCAAGGCCAGGTCAGGCAGGCTGACTGGACACTTCTGGTGCACTCAGGACAGAGGGACTGGCAGGACAGTGCTCTGGGGTGCCTCTCCCACCCTCCCCAGTGGTGCAGGTCCCAGGCCACAGGGCTGCTGGCAGCCTTGCCCCGTGGCAGGCAGGATTTCCTCCTTTCTGTTTGGGCCAGGCTCTGTCCAGCCTGGGGTTCTGTCTTAAGGGGTGCAGAGGGACCCAAAGCTCAAAACCACAGCCCAGCAACTTTCCAGCAGTCTGAACTTGGGCTGGGCTGGGCCTGCCCCTCCCTTCCCGAGCTCCACTTTTTGTTCCTACCGTGGGTGTAGGGCTCTTGCACACCACGGGGTGGTGGTGAGGTTGGGGCTGGGCCGAGTCGGGGCCCAGCCAGCAGAAAGGGCTCGTGGGCCAGGTGGAGCCCTGCCGGCTGAGCCCCACCCCCACTCCGGGTTCCCAGCCAGGGTGTGCCCTCGCCACCCAGCTTTTCACACCTTTCCCCACCCCTGCCCTGCACGCCCCCTGGACTCCCCTGGAGCAGACTGGAGGGGGTGCAACTTGTCAGGGCCCGGGGTCCCTGCTCCACTACGGGGCCTCCCACCGCGGGGCCCCCACCACACAGCGCCCAGCCCGAGGCCCTGCTCGCTGGCCGGGCCGCACTCCCCGCCTGGGGTCCCACCTCCGGCAGCTGCGGCCCAGAGCCTGTTCTGGGTCTGCGCGGACCGCCGCCCTGCGCCCCCGTGCAGAGGGCGGTCACCAGCCCGGGTTCTGCCGTCGGACTCAGATAAGCCTGTGGAGGCTGGGGGTTGGGGACGGTAGGAGGGGGCGGGCTGGGTTTCTGAGCGGGTCCGCAGACCTCTCCGCCCACTCCGCCGGGGCCAGGCCCCACCCCCAGGCCCGCAGGGACCCTCCGACGCCCCGCACCCGGGCGCGGGGGGGCGGGGCGAGGGCGGGGCGGACCAGCCCCGGCCCCACCCCGAGGGCGGAGCCTCCGTGGGCAATGGCTCTCCCTCTCGCGGCCTATTTCCTCCTTACCCACCTGCACCCGCTTTGGGGATGGGGATGAGGGTCTGGGCAGAACTGGAAGGGACACTGAGGCCGGAGAGAGTGAGGTCAGCCCTTGCGCTTGACTCCGGCTCAGGGCGACAGGCTCTGGTCTCCACCACTGCCTCTGGCGAGGCCCAGGATCCGTCAGGGCCCTGCTCCCCGCTCCTCGCCGCGCTGCCTTCCCCCGCCCCCGGCACCCCCCTCCCCCCGGCGTCTCCGCCTCCTCCGCACCCGCCCCTCCGCGGCCCTTCTGGTTTTTCTGGGTGGGCAGAGTGGCCCTCCGACAGCTGTGGGTTGATCAAGGCTCAGAGAAGGGACAGGCTTACTCAGGGTCACACAGCAAATTGACCAGAAAGTAGCAGCGAACCCGCACTCGGGCCAGGACTCGGCTTCCCCAAGCTGTTCCGCGGGGACGGGGACGGGGTCCCGGGTTCCCAGGCCGGGTGTCCTCCCCACCCCCTAGCGGTGGGACAGGGATTCCCTCCCTTCCGCTTCAAGCCCTGCTGGCTGGGGTGGATGGGAGCTTGGGGATTGGGAGTGGACACGCGTGTCCCTTTGTCACTAACAATGCGGTCCCAGCCAGGGAGGACGAGGCTGAGCGCAGAGCCATAGCTGGTGTGAAATCCGTGGGCTGCTTCTCAAGCAAATACTTAGTGCAATCAGGGGCGTTGGCCTGAAGTTCTGCGCAGCGGCTTGATAATTGAATCATTACAGAACGGTTTAGAGCCTCTGTTTCTCTTTGGGCGATGCTGGTAGCACGAGTTTCTCTAGGAATACGTCCAGTTCCTCTATGTTTTCAGATTTATTGGCATCAAGTTTATAATTTCCTCATTTCAATTTTCTGTCAAACTTTTAAAAATTGTGAAAAGGTACAAGTCATACATATGCAGCTTGAGGCATGTGCCCGAAGTGGACGGGCCTGACCACAGCCTGTGTAGTGGAGTTCTGTTTGGGCTCTTTGTTTTTTCTTTGTTTGTTTTGGGGGGAAGTAACTAGGTTTCTTTAATTATCATTATCATTGTTATTTTTATATGAAAGGACTGGGGATTGAGCCCGTGCATGCTAAGCACACGCTCTACCACTTGAGCTATACCCCCTGACTCTTCTTTTGTCTAGCTTATTTCAGTGTTAAGTTCGGGGAACTCTTCCCCGTTGCCGCATTCGTTTCCCTTGCTGTGTAACAGAAAGACTCCCAGTTTTTTTTTTTAACTTTTATTTTCATTCTGTTGATGGACATTTGAGCCTTTCTGGCTTCTGGGCACCACGGTAGTGCTGCACCCATCCTCTGGGGAACGGATGCCTGCGTGTCTGTTGGGCACACACCTGAGAGTGGAGCCGCAGATCCTTCGGGCAGGATGTTTTAGACCCTAGTAGATGCTGCCAGGCTGTTTTCCAAAGTGCCAGCTCATCCACAGGGTGGGGACGCTCCTTGACATCGCTGGGTGTTTTGTCAGCCTTCTCCTGGGAGTGAAGTGGCAGCTGCCTGTTGTTTTAATTGGCATTGCCCTGATGGCTAAGGATGCACTTTCCATATGTTAATTGACCAGTCGGCCATCTTTTCTGAATTGCCTTTCCAGTGTTTTCTTACCCATCTTTCTGTTGGGCCATCTGTCTTTTTCTTTCCATTTGCAAGACCTTTTTATGGGTAGGAGGCCTTTGTTTGGTGAATGGATTGCAGATCTCTGGCTTGTCCCTGGCTTGACTTTTCACTCCCTCAGTGGTGTCTTTTGATGAACAGAAGGTCCTCATTTTAAAGTCTACCAGTTTCTCAGGTGACTCCCTTTCGAGCCAGAGCTTTCTGTGTCGTGGTTAAGAACTGTTTCCCTACCTGCCAAGTCATTTCTGTTTATCTGCTGGGAGCTGTCCTGCTAAACCTTCAACTTCGGGTCTATAGCCCCATGAATTAATGCTTCCTGGGGCTGACACAGGAGTTGGGATGAATGTCTTTCCATATGGATGTCCTGTGGACCCAGCACTGCTTACTGGAAAGAACATACATCTCCCACAGCTCTGTATCTGTGTGAGTCTGCTTCTGGGACTTTTGTTTTGTTCAGTTGGTTTTAATTTGCATTTCCCTAATGACTAAAGATGTTGGCTGTCTTTTCTTGTGCTCATTGGTATGTCTTCTTTTGTGAAGTGTCTGTTTACATCTTTTGTCTATTTTTAATTGAGATGAGCCTTTTTGGCCTCTTTCTACTGATTTGGAGAAGTTCTTCTGGATGGAAGTTCTTTGTCAGATGCAATGAATTGCCTTTTTGTTTCCTTAAGAGTGCCTTTCAAGACCAGAAGTATTGAATTATGATGAAATATAATTTATCAAATTTTCCTTTATAATTCAAACTTTTTGTTTGAAGAAAGAAACAAAGAAGAAAGCATTGCCTCCCCCAAGAGGGCAAACAATTTCTCCTATGTTTTCTTCTAGAAGTTTTATAGTTTTACATTTAGCTCTATGATTCATTTTGAGTTAATTTTTACATGTAATATGAAGTAAGGGTCCATTTTTTTCTCCAAGTAAATATCCAGTTGCCCCAGCACCATTGTTGAAAAGACTCATTTTTCTGCTGAAACAACTTGGCTGGTTTGTCAAAACTCAACTGAGCATACAAAGTGTGGGACTATTCTGGACTGTCTAGTCTGTTCCTTTGATATTTGTGTTTATGCCATACTGTCTTGATTCCATGGGGAGTCTGAGAAAATACTTAGTATGATTTAAATTATTTTAAATTTATTGAGACATTTACAATGAGCCAGCATGGGGTCTATCTTTGCGAATGTCCCAAGTGCGCTTGCAAGGGTTGTCCGGTGGGGTGCTCTCCAAGGGCCAGTGCCTCTGCTGTGACGTGTTTACAGATTTAGGCTTTTTATTTTTATTTTTGATGAATTGAGCCCTTTATTATTCTGAAATGTTGCGATTAGTTCTTGCAGTATGTACTTCTTCTTCCCTTTCCTTTTGACCTGTCTGCACCTTTATGTTTGGAGCCCACTTCTCTTACATGGTATATAGTCAGCTCTTGCTTTTTTAACCTTGTCGGACAGCCTCTGCCTTTTTGATCAGAATTTTAGGTCCCTTTATATTTAATGTATTGTCAGTATGGCTGGCTTAAATTCTACCGTCTTGCAAATTGCTTTCTATTTTATGCCGTCCATTCTTTGTTCCTCTTTCCCTACCTTATTTTAGAATTAATCAAATATATACACATGTATAATCACTTACTAATATATATTTTATATATACATATATAAAGCACATCTACATGTAATTTTTTTTAGTGTTCCATTTTACTTCTCCTGGTAGCGTATCAGCCGCACATCTTCTCTTAATGGTGGCTTTACGGCTTATGCTGTGTGTTCTTTACTCATCACAGTGCGCGTTCAGGCAGCACTGTGCCACCTCACGCGCCACGTGAGAGCTTTACAGCAGGAGCTTTCAGTGCCCCAGCCCCGTCCTTTGAACTGCAGTCATCATGTGTTTTACTTCTACAGAGGTAAAATTCTGCAGTTTATTATTTTTGCTTTATGCAGGGAATTACCTTTTTCCTTTCACATCCTTGTTGAGGTATAATTTGCATACCAGAAAACTCGCCCACTGTGAACACATGATTCAGCCATTTTTAGTAACTTTATAGAGTTGTGCAGCCATCACCACAATCCAATGCTAGAACATTTCCATCACCCCAGATTCTCCTGAGCCTGTTTATAGCCAATGCCCGCTCCTACCCCTAGTCCCCAGCAATTACTTAATTCTGGTAAAATATAGAAACTGACCCACTATGTGCCCTTCCCCTTCCCCCTCCTTTTTGCTATTATTGCTGCATATATATGACATCTCTATATGTTGTAATCCCAACAATATGGCATTTGAATTCACACTTTATATGAGGAGTTGACAGGCTGGGGCCTGTGCGCTAACTCCATCCTGCAGCTTGTTGTGTAAGGAAAGTTTTGCTGGAACACAGTTATGCTCATCCATTTGCGTATCATCATTTACAGCTCCTACTAGGCTACAACTACAGAGTTGCAGCGGAGATCACACGGCCTGCAAAGCCTGAGACGTTTGCTGTCTGGGCTTGTACAAAAAAAGTTTGCAAACTCCTGCTTTATATAAGCTTGTGTTTTTTTTTTTAAAGTTAAGAGATGGAATGCAGAAAAAGGCCTATTTGTGGAGTCTTCTATGTCTCCCCACATGGAGGTTGCCTTCTGCCTTCTCCGTTTCTTCCTGGGGGCTTGGATTAGTGTCTGGGGTCCTTCTCCTCCTCCAGCACTTCCCGTAAGGCAGATCTGCCAGCAATGGCTTCTCCTAATCTTTGTTCATTTGCGGGGGTCTTTATTTTTGAAGGATTGTTTGCTGGATATGGACTTCTTGGTTGACAACATTTTTCTTCCAGCACTTTGAACATGTGGTTGCACTGCCTTCTAGCGTCCATGGTGCCAGATGTTAGCTGCATTATTGTGCCGTTGAATGTGGTGGGGCACTTCTCCCTTGCTACTTCCAAGTTTTCTCTTTCCCTTAAACTGTATGTGATGGTCTAGATCTGGTCCCTTTGTGTTTAACCTGTTGAGGTTTATTGGGCTTCTGAGATCTGTAGCTTGTTTCCGACATTATTTTTTCAAACGTTTTTTTCTACCCCCTCTTCCTTCTGAGGCTTCAACTACACATACATTGGTGTTCTCACTGTTGTCCCACAGATCTCTGAGGCTCTCTGTTCATTTTCCTTCAGTTGTTTTTCGTTTTTCTTCAAATTGATTAATTTTTATTAATCTGCAAGTTTTTCGCCTCCTTCCTTTGGCATCTCATTTCTGCTGTTGAGTCCCTCCAGTGAATTTTCAGCTCCAGAATTTCCACTTGGCTTTTTTCATCATTTCTATTTCTTTATGACATTGTCTCTTTGTTGAGCCAGTGTCATCATATTTTTCATTAATTCTTTAAACATGATCTCCTTTATTTTTTTGAACAAACTTCTGATAGTCACTTTGAAGTCTGTGCCAAATCCAACATCTGTGGACGTTAAAAGACAGTTCCCACTGCCTGCTTTGTTCCTCATGATGGATCATACTTTCTTGTTTCTTTGTATGTCATGTGATTTCCTGCTGAATGCTAGACATTACAGTTCATATCTTGTAGTAACTCTGGATTCTGATTCCACTTCAGGGTTGTGATTGTTGTTTCACTTGTGTGTTTGTTTAGTAACTTCCTTTGACTCAATCTGTAAAGTCTGTGTACTTTGTCCGAGCTCCCCTGTCGTGGCTCACTGCCACCTGACCTGATGCCCTGATGCCCAGCAGCTGTGGATCCAGCCCCAACCCCTGTGGGTGCTCTCAGATCCAGTGTCCAGCGTTCCACCACCTCTGGGGCAAAGATCCTCTCCTGGGCATCCTACCCCCAGGGCCACCATCTGCCCCACCCACCTGCGAGGCTCCACTGACCCGCTGTCTCCCTTTGCAGTGTCTGGCCGGCAGCTGCAGCCTGAGGAGCCAGATGCAGAAACCGAGGAGGACCGCTCTGTAAGTGAGGGAGGATTGCTCTGTGAGGGAGGACCACTCTGTAAGTGAGGGAGGACCTGTGCTCTCCCGGTACTCCCCCATCATTTCCTGGGCTTGAGCAGAGCCCCAGTGGCTGAGAGTAACATGATCTCTCCTCCTCCCAGGTGACTGAAAGGCCTGTGGACGAGATCATTCGGCCCCGGCCACAGGGGTCCTCACCTGTCTATGAATGTGTGACTGAGGGTGCCAGCTTCAGACTCTCGGTAAGCCTGCTGGACCAAGATGCCCAGGTTTAGGGAAGGCTCAGATGTGGGGCCACAGGTGTGGCCATGTCTCCTCCTGCATCGCTTTGCGTGGGCAGCTCGCACATGTGTGTGCAGCCACGCTGCCTACTGTGCCACAGCTGTGTCCATTCAGCCGTCCTCTCTGACTCCTTGCCCAGGTGGCCGAGACCCCGTAGAGATAGCGCACATGTGTGTGCATGTGGGGAGCAGACCTGGTGCTCCTGTGTGCAGCGAGGCCCAGGGTACGTGCAGACACGTGCCCTCTCTGGAGAGGAGACGTAGACAGGGCCCCCGAGGCCGCCTCTGGCGAGGACTGTGGGAAGGCGTGGAGCAGGCATGTTTCCTAAAGGGCTTGTGCTTGTACCATTTGTCTCTTCTTTGCCTCTCCTCATGGAGGCGTGGGAAGCACTGAGGCCCAGAGTCGCCTACCCTCAGAGGAATTCCACTCCATTTGCGCACAGCCACACTCTGGGTGTCCTAAGCTTCTGAGCTGGGGCATCCTGACCTCCCCGAGTCCCTCCTGGGTTGTGGCAGATTGGCAAGCCCAGTGTCTGTTGCTGCTGCAGGAAGACACGCCGAGGAGGCCATCAGGGAGGCGGAGGTCCTGGTGGACGCGGGATTCAGGGGACTCCCGGATGCTTTCCAAGATGCGCCATCCCGAGGTGGGTGTTCTAGGGGCTGACGTCGGGGTAGGCCCATCTGAAGGTGCTTTGGCCAGGGAAGCCGGGGCCAGACCAAGAAGATGAGGAGTAGGAAGGCTGGCAACATGTCCCTGTGCCCTGGGGCCAGGCATGTCACCTCTCTCATCAGGCCTGGGGGTGGCAGAGGCTCCAGAACTCTGGTCCCAGCTTCCCCCAAAAGCTCTGCCTCTTAAGACGAAGAGCCCTGACTCCTGGCCAGGTGGGCCTGGGTGCACAGACCTCAGTGTTCTCAGCTGCCCAGTGGGCGGGGCTGCTGCCTGCTTTGCACACAGGCCATGGAAGCTGCTGGTTTCCGCAGGCTCCCAGTGTGCAGGGCGCGGTCCCTCCTGCTGCAGCCTGCTGTGTCACTGGTGGCCCCAGCAGACCTGAAACTCTCCCAGACCCCCAGGATCTGTCGTGTCTGGGGCCAGGCCAGCCACACTGTTGGGAGTGTTTTTCCTGGCACTGCTGACTGACCCCTACTTGGTCTGAGTACCTGCTTCCTAGCATGCTGTCGGGCTTGGGGTGAGCGTGAGGGATGAACTAGGAGCTGATGGAGGAAGGCTTTGACCATGTGTGAGCAAAAGCCTCTCCTCCCTGCTCGCCAAGCCCCGCTGAGCCTCAACAGTGGCCGCAGACGGACAGGCTGCTCCTGAGTCCTGGCTGGTGGGGGCGGGGCAAGGGGAGGCTGCTCCTAGTGGAGGTAGCTGCAGCTGGCTTCGCCCAGGGCCTGGACACAGCAACCCAGGCCAGCTGCCGGGGGACCCTACGCTTGCCCTGGGCTGCCCGATGAAGGGAGGACTCCGGGGCCAGGGGAGGCAGCCCCCACCCAGCATCGACGTGCACAGTGGGACAGGCGTATGCTCACTAAGGCCATGATGCACTTCTGCTCCAGTCCACGCAGGACGAGACAGAGGTGACGCTGAAGACCGAGGTGGAGGCCGGAGCCAGTGGCTACAGTGTCACAGGCGGCGGGGACCAGGGGATATTTATCAAACAAGTGCTGAAGGACTCCTCAGCTGCTAAGCTCTTCAACCTGAGAGAAGGTGCCAAGCCACCCCACTCCTGGGTCCCCATGGCTTCCATCAGGATGGGGGGGACCTGGAGGGGACAGGCCACACCTAGACTCGGGACGGCACCCTAAGGACTATGCCGCGTCCAGGCGGGGCTCGCCACGGTGCCGGGTTTTCCCACCTGGAAGCAGGGGCTCCTTCCCCACCGAGGGTCAATGGAGGGAAGGAGCTGGGCAGCCCGGGCAGGGTCCCCTTCTCAGCCCCGCACCCCTGTAGACTCCTCCCGGGGGCAGCAGAGAGGCTGGTCACTGAGGCGCGAGTCCCCTCTGTCTTCATCTAGGGGACCAGTTGCTCAGCACAACCATATTCTTTGACAACATTAAATATGAAGACGCTCTCAAAATCCTTCAGTACTCGGAGCCCTACAAGGTTCAGTTCAAAATCAGACGGAAACTTCCTGCCGCAGAAGACGAGGAGTGGGCTGCCGGCGGGGCTGAGCGTGGCCCAAAGGGCAGTGAGAAGCAGGTGAGGTCGCCATGGCTGGTGAGGCTTGGCCTGGCGCCCCGGGCTCCCTGCACCCACGCCGAGGCTGGGAGGGAGGGGCCCCCCCACTCCCTCTTAGTCCCGGAGCCCAGGGCCTCCGACTCATTGTACTGCTGCCAACAGGTCCACTCTCTCTGTTTCAGGACCAGGATGTCCCTGATGGGTGCACAGAGACCCCCACAAAGATGCTGGAAGGAGATGGGGACCAGGAGAGACTCATCTCCAAGGCCAGGGAGGGCAGAGGCAGACGACCCCAGAGGGAGAGGCTCTCCTGGCCCAAGTTCCAAGCTATAAAGACCAAGCGCAGGCCGGGGCCCCGGAGGTCACACAGCTCCTCGGAGGCCTACGAGCGAGGGGACGTGCCTGACGTGTCCCCCACGAGCACAGACACAGAGGCCCAGCTCCCCGCAGAGGAGCGCGAGCGGAGGGCGGGACCAGGCAGCCAGCGGAAGACAAGGTTCCTGAGCCTGAGGTTCAGGATGGGCTCAGGGAAGGCCGCGGGTCTAGCAGGCAGGGGGGCCCCAGGGGGAACAGTCCAAGCCGGCGTTCTGGAGGAAGCAGTACCTGGCGAGGAGGGGCAGGGGGCCGCCGCGGTGGCTGCGGACAGCAGGAGAGAAGACAGCATGGCAGGAGTGAAGGAGGAGGCAGAGCCTCCCACAGAGCCCGGCCTGTTCCTGGAGGGCACCCTGGGGGAGGGGGCAGGCCTGGCACCCAGAAGCCGCAGAAAGACAAAGGAGGCCAAGGTCCAGGAGGAGACAGCGCCCCAAAGGACATCAGGGGTGGGCGCAGCCCCAGGATGCAGGGATGAGGGCCCCAGGGAGGGCGGGCAGGGGCTGGAAATGGGAATTGCCAGGTTGTCTATGCAGGAGCCCAGGGACCAAGACAGCCACCATGGCCGGGAACCCGAATTCCAGGTTAAAACACCTACACTGAAGGCAGCCAAGCTCACATTTCCCACAGGAAAAGCGCTGCGGGAAAATGGAGCGGGGGCTGCTCTCCAGCTGGAAGACAGGAAGGGAGGGTACCAGGGAGAGGACTCAGGGACCAAGGAGGATGGAGGAGGGGAAGCAGATGCTCAGGGAAGACCTGCTCCGGTCCAGAAGCCAGACCAGGAGGACAGAGGAACACAGGAACATGCGATTGAGAAGAGGGTAGAGGACACCAAGGGACGGGACAGGGACGTGGAAGGCAGGGAAGGAAAGACAAAGATGCTGAAGTTCAGACTACCCGCATTTGGCTGGTCACCAGGGAAGGAGGAAAAAGGGGATGCAGGGAAACAGCTCCAGGAGATAGAGAAGGAAGGGAACATGGTCCGAAGTCAGGAATCAGACATATGTCAAGAGGACGGACGAATCAGCGGGAGAAAAGAAGAAGAAGCAGAACTTCCAGAAAAAAAACTCCCACAGAAAGAGACACTTGAGAGACAAGAGGGCGACCTGGCCCTGGGTGGCAAGGAGGTGGCCGCCAAGGACAGCAAGTTCAAAATGCCCAAGTTCAAGATGCCATCCTTCGGCGTGTCGGCGCCAGGCAAGTCCATCGAGGCCGCAGTGGACGTGTCCCTGCCCAAGGCCCAGGCGGACGTGTCCCTGCCGTCCGTGCAGGCCGACTTGAAGACCAGTGGCCTCAGCATTGAGCTGCCACCCGCCGAGCTGGACGTCAAGGCCGCCGAGGTGGCTGTTAAGCCCCCCGAAGGCCACCTGCCCGAGGTGGAGCTCAAGGAACCGGCGGCGGGCATCGGACTGAAGGGCCACCTGCCCAAGGTGCACATGCCCGGCATCAAGGTGCCCAAGGTGGACCTCAAGGCCCCGCAGGTGGACATCAAGGGGCCCAAGTTGGAGGTGAAGGGCACCAAGGGCGAGGTGACGGCCCCCGACCTAGAGGTGTCCCTGCCCAGCGTGGAGGTGGACACCCAGGCGCCGGGCGCCAAGCTGGAGGGCGACCTGGCCCTGGGTGACAAGGAGGTGGCCGCCAAGGACAGCAAGTTCAAAATGCCCAAGTTCAAGATGCCATCCTTCGGCGTGTCGGCGCCAGGCAAGTCCATCGAGGCCGCAGTGGACGTGTCCCTGCCCAAGGCCCAGGCGGACGTGTCCCTGCCGTCCGTGCAGGCCGACGTGAAGACCAGTGGCCTCAGCATTGAGCTGCCACCCGCCGAGCTGGACGTCAAGGCCGCCGAGGTGGCTGTTAAGCCCCCCGAAGGCCACCTGCCCGAGGTGGAGCTCAAGGAACCGGCGGCGGGCATCGGACTGAAGGGCCACCTGCCCAAGGTGCACATGCCCGGCATCAAGGTGCCCAAGGTGGACCTCAAGGCCCCGCAGGTGGACATCAAGGGGCCCAAGTTGGAGGTGAAGGGCACCAAGGGCGAGGTGACGGCCCCCGACCTAGAGGTGTCCCTGCCCAGCGTGGAGGTGGACACCCAGGCGCCGGGCGCCAAGCTGGAGGGCGACCTGGCCCTGGGTGACAAGGAGGTGGCCACCAAGGACAGCAAGTTCAAAATGCCCAAGTTCAAGATGCCATCCTTCGGCGTGTCGGCGCCAGGCAAGTCCATCGAGGCCGCAGTGGACGTGTCCCTGCCCAAGGCCCAGGCGGACGTGTCCCTGCCGTCCGTGCAGGCCGACGTGAAGACCAGCGGCCTCAGCATTGAGCTGCCACCCGCCGAGCTGGACGTCAGGGCCGCCGAGGTGGCTGTTAAGCCCCCCGAAGGCCACCTGCCCGAGGTGGAGCTCAAGGAACCGGCGGCGGGCATCGGACTGAAGGGCCACCTGCCCAAGGTGCACATGCCCGGCATCAAGGTGCCCAAGGTGGACCTCAAGGCCCCGCAGGTGGACATCAAGGGGCCCAAGTTGGAGGTGAAGGGCACCAAGGGCGAGGTGACGGCCCCCGACCTAGAGGTGTCCCTGCCCAGCGTGGAGGTGGACACCCAGGCGCCGGGCGCCAAGCTGGAGGGCGACCTGGCCCTGGGTGACAAGGAGGTGGCCGCCAAGGACAGCAAGTTCAAAATGCCCAAGTTCAAGATGCCATCCTTCGGCGTGTCGGCGCCAGGCAAGTCCATCGAGGCCGCAGTGGACGTGTCCCTGCCCAAGGCCCAGGCGGACGTGTCCCTGCCGTCCGTGCAGGCCGACGTGAAGACCAGCGGCCTCAGCATTGAGCTGCCACCCGCCGAGCTGGACGTCAGGGCCGCCGAGGTGGCTGTTAAGCCCCCCGAAGGCCACCTGCCCGAGGTGGAGCTCAAGGAACCGGCGGCGGGCATCGGACTGAAGGGCCACCTGCCCAAGGTGCACATGCCCGGCATCAAGGTGCCCAAGGTGGACCTCAAGGCCCCGCAGGTGGACATCAAGGGGCCCAAGTTGGAGGTGAAGGGCACCAAGGGCGAGGTGACGGCCCCCGACCTAGAGGTGTCCCTGCCCAGCGTGGAGGTGGACACCCAGGCGCCGGGCGCCAAGCTGGAGGGCGACCTGGCCCTGGGTGACAAGGAGGTGGCCGCCAAGGACAGCAAGTTCAAAATGCCCAAGTTCAAGATGCCATCCTTCGGCGTGTCGGCGCCAGGCAAGTCCATCGAGGCCGCAGTGGACGTGTCCCTGCCCAAGGCCCAGGCGGACGTGTCCCTGCCGTCCGTGCAGGCCGACGTGAAGACCAGTGGCCTCAGCATTGAGCTGCCACCCGCCGAGCTGGACGTCAAGGCCGCCGAGGTGGCTGTTAAGCCCCCCGAAGGCCACCTGCCCGAGGTGGAGCTCAAGGAACCGGCGGCGGGCATCGGACTGAAGGGCCACCTGCCCAAGGTGCACATGCCCGGCATCAAGGTGCCCAAGGTGGACCTCAAGGCCCCGCAGGTGGACATCAAGGGGCCCAAGTTGGAGGTGAAGGGCACCAAGGGCGAGGTGACGGCCCCCGACCTAGAGGTGTCCCTGCCCAGCGTGGAGGTGGACACCCAGGCGCCGGGCGCCAAGCTGGAGGGCGACCTGGCCCTGGGTGACAAGGAGGTGGCCGCCAAGGACAGCAAGTTCAAAATGCCCAAGTTCAAGATGCCATCCTTCGGCGTGTCGGCGCCAGGCAAGTCCATCGAGGCCGCAGTGGACGTGTCCCTGCCCAAGGCCCAGGCGGACGTGTCCCTGCCGTCCGTGCAGGCCGACGTGAAGACCAGTGGCCTCAGCATTGAGCTGCCACCCGCCGAGCTGGACGTCAGGGCCGCCGAGGTGGCTGTTAAGCCCCCCGAAGGCCACCTGCCCGAGGTGGAGCTCAAGGAACCGGCGGCGGGCATCGGACTGAAGGGCCACCTGCCCAAGGTGCACATGCCCGGCATCAAGGTGCCCAAGGTGGACCTCAAGGCCCCGCAGGTGGACATCAAGGGGCCCAAGTTGGAGGTGAAGGGCACCAAGGGCGAGGTGACGGCCCCCGACCTAGAGGTGTCCCTGCCCAGCGTGGAGGTGGACACCCAGGCGCCGGGCGCCAAGCTGGAGGGCGACCTGGCCCTGGGTGACAAGGAGGTGGCCGCCAAGGACAGCAAGTTCAAAATGCCCAAGTTCAAGATGCCATCCTTCGGCGTGTCGGCGCCAGGCAAGTCCATCGAGGCCGCAGTGGACGTGTCCCTGCCCAAGGCCCAGGCGGACGTGTCCCTGCCGTCCGTGCAGGCCGACGTGAAGACCAGTGGCCTCAGCATTGAGCTGCCACCCGCCGAGCTGGACGTCAGGGCCGCCGAGGTGGCTGTTAAGCCCCCCGAAGGCCACCTGCCCGAGGTGGAGCTCAAGGAACCGGCGGCGGGCATCGGACTGAAGGGCCACCTGCCCAAGGTGCACATGCCCGGCATCAAGGTGCCCAAGGTGGACCTCAAGGCCCCGCAGGTGGACATCAAGGGGCCCAAGTTGGAGGTGAAGGGCACCAAGGGCGAGGTGACGGCCCCCGACCTAGAGGTGTCCCTGCCCAGCGTGGAGGTGGACACCCAGGCGCCGGGCGCCAAGCTGGAGGGCGACCTGGCCCTGGGTGACAAGGAGGTGGCCGCCAAGGACAGCAAGTTCAAAATGCCCAAGTTCAAGATGCCATCCTTCGGCGTGTCGGCGCCAGGCAAGTCCATCGAGGCCGCAGTGGACGTGTCCCTGCCCAAGGCCCAGGCGGACGTGTCCCTGCCGTCCGTGCAGGCCGACGTGAAGACCAGCGGCCTCAGCATTGAGCTGCCACCCGCCGAGCTGGACGTCAGGGCCGCCGAGGTGGCTGTTAAGCCCCCCGAAGGCCACCTGCCCGAGGTGGAGCTCAAGGAACCGGCGGCGGGCATCGGACTGAAGGGCCACCTGCCCAAGGTGCACATGCCCGGCATCAAGGTGCCCAAGGTGGACCTCAAGGCCCCGCAGGTGGACATCAAGGGGCCCAAGTTGGAGGTGAAGGGCACCAAGGGCGAGGTGACGGCCCCCGACCTAGAGGTGTCCCTGCCCAGCGTGGAGGTGGACACCCAGGCGCCGGGCGCCAAGCTGGAGGGCGACCTGGCCCTGGGTGACAAGGAGGTGGCCGCCAAGGACAGCAAGTTCAAAATGCCCAAGTTCAAGATGCCATCCTTCGGCGTGTCGGCGCCAGGCAAGTCCATCGAGGCCGCAGTGGACGTGTCCCTGCCCAAGGCCCAGGCGGACGTGTCCCTGCCGTCCGTGCAGGCCGACGTGAAGACCAGTGGCCTCAGCATTGAGCTGCCACCCGCCGAGCTGGACGTCAAGGCCGCCGAGGTGGCTGTTAAGCCCCCCGAAGGCCACCTGCCCGAGGTGGAGCTCAAGGAACCGGCGGCGGGCATCGGACTGAAGGGCCACCTGCCCAAGGTGCACATGCCCGGCATCAAGGTGCCCAAGGTGGACCTCAAGGCCCCGCAGGTGGACATCAAGGGGCCCAAGTTGGAGGTGAAGGGCACCAAGGGCGAGGTGACGGCCCCCGACCTAGAGGTGTCCCTGCCCAGCGTGGAGGTGGACACCCAGGCGCCGGGCGCCAAGCTGGAGGGCGACCTGGCCCTGGGTGACAAGGAGGTGGCCGCCAAGGACAGCAAGTTCAAAATGCCCAAGTTCAAGATGCCATCCTTCGGCGTGTCGGCGCCAGGCAAGTCCATCGAGGCCGCAGTGGACGTGTCCCTGCCCAAGGCCCAGGCGGACGTGTCCCTGCCGTCCGTGCAGGCCGACGTGAAGACCAGCGGCCTCAGCATTGAGCTGCCACCCGCCGAGCTGGACGTCAGGGCCGCCGAGGTGGCTGTTAAGCCCCCCGAAGGCCACCTGCCCGAGGTGGAGCTCAAGGAACCGGCGGCGGGCATCGGACTGAAGGGCCACCTGCCCAAGGTGCACATGCCCGGCATCAAGGTGCCCAAGGTGGACCTCAAGGCCCCGCAGGTGGACATCAAGGGGCCCAAGTTGGAGGTGAAGGGCACCAAGGGCGAGGTGACGGCCCCCGACCTAGAGGTGTCCCTGCCCAGCGTGGAGGTGGACACCCAGGCGCCGGGCGCCAAGCTGGAGGGCGACCTGGCCCTGGGTGACAAGGAGGTGGCCGCCAAGGACAGCAAGTTCAAAATGCCCAAGTTCAAGATGCCATCCTTCGGCGTGTCGGCGCCAGGCAAGTCCATCGAGGCCGCAGTGGACGTGTCCCTGCCCAAGGCCCAGGCGGACGTGTCCCTGCCGTCCGTGCAGGCCGACGTGAAGACCAGTGGCCTCAGCATTGAGCTGCCACCCGCCGAGCTGGACGTCAGGGCCGCCGAGGTGGCTGTTAAGCCCCCCGAAGGCCACCTGCCCGAGGTGGAGCTCAAGGAACCGGCGGCGGGCATCGGACTGAAGGGCCACCTGCCCAAGGTGCACATGCCCGGCATCAAGGTGCCCAAGGTGGACCTCAAGGCCCCGCAGGTGGACATCAAGGGGCCCAAGTTGGAGGTGAAGGGCACCAAGGGCGAGGTGACGGCCCCCGACCTAGAGGTGTCCCTGCCCAGCGTGGAGGTGGACACCCAGGCGCCGGGCGCCAAGCTGGAGGGCGACCTGGCCCTGGGTGACAAGGAGGTGGCCGCCAAGGACAGCAAGTTCAAAATGCCCAAGTTCAAGATGCCATCCTTCGGCGTGTCGGCGCCAGGCAAGTCCATCGAGGCCGCAGTGGACGTGTCCCTGCCCAAGGCCCAGGCGGACGTGTCCCTGCCGTCCGTGCAGGCCGACGTGAAGACCAGCGGCCTCAGCATTGAGCTGCCACCCGCCGAGCTGGACGTCAGGGCCGCCGAGGTGGCTGTTAAGCCCCCCGAAGGCCACCTGCCCGAGGTGGAGCTCAAGGAACCGGCGGCGGGCATCGGACTGAAGGGCCACCTGCCCAAGGTGCACATGCCCGGCATCAAGGTGCCCAAGGTGGACCTCAAGGCCCCGCAGGTGGACATCAAGGGGCCCAAGTTGGAGGTGAAGGGCACCAAGGGCGAGGTGACGGCCCCCGACCTAGAGGTGTCCCTGCCCAGCGTGGAGGTGGACACCCAGGCGCCGGGCGCCAAGCTGGAGGGCGACCTGGCCCTGGGTGACAAGGAGGTGGCCGCCAAGGACAGCAAGTTCAAAATGCCCAAGTTCAAGATGCCATCCTTCGGCGTGTCGGCGCCAGGCAAGTCCATCGAGGCCGCAGTGGACGTGTCCCTGCCCAAGGCCCAGGCGGACGTGTCCCTGCCGTCCGTGCAGGCCGACGTGAAGACCAGTGGCCTCAGCATTGAGCTGCCACCCGCCGAGCTGGACGTCAAGGCCGCCGAGGTGGCTGTTAAGCCCCCCGAAGGCCACCTGCCCGAGGTGGAGCTCAAGGAACCGGCGGCGGGCATCGGACTGAAGGGCCACCTGCCCAAGGTGCACATGCCCGGCATCAAGGTGCCCAAGGTGGACCTCAAGGCCCCGCAGGTGGACATCAAGGGGCCCAAGTTGGAGGTGAAGGGCACCAAGGGCGAGGTGACGGCCCCCGACCTAGAGGTGTCCCTGCCCAGCGTGGAGGTGGACACCCAGGCGCCGGGCGCCAAGCTGGAGGGCGACCTGGCCCTGGGTGACAAGGAGGTGGCCGCCAAGGACAGCAAGTTCAAAATGCCCAAGTTCAAGATGCCATCCTTCGGCGTGTCGGCGCCAGGCAAGTCCATCGAGGCCGCAGTGGACGTGTCCCTGCCCAAGGCCCAGGCGGACGTGTCCCTGCCGTCCGTGCAGGCCGACGTGAAGACCAGTGGCCTCAGCATTGAGCTGCCACCCGCCGAGCTGGACGTCAAGGCCGCCGAGGTGGCTGTTAAGCCCCCCGAAGGCCACCTGCCCGAGGTGGAGCTCAAGGAACCGGCGGCGGGCATCGGACTGAAGGGCCACCTGCCCAAGGTGCACATGCCCGGCATCAAGGTGCCCAAGGTGGACCTCAAGGCCCCGCAGGTGGACATCAAGGGGCCCAAGTTGGAGGTGAAGGGCACCAAGGGCGAGGTGACGGCCCCCGACCTAGAGGTGTCCCTGCCCAGCGTGGAGGTGGACACCCAGGCGCCGGGCGCCAAGCTGGAGGGCGACCTGGCCCTGGGTGACAAGGAGGTGGCCGCCAAGGACAGCAAGTTCAAAATGCCCAAGTTCAAGATGCCATCCTTCGGCGTGTCGGCGCCAGGCAAGTCCATCGAGGCCGCAGTGGACGTGTCCCTGCCCAAGGCCCAGGCGGACGTGTCCCTGCCGTCCGTGCAGGCCGACGTGAAGACCAGTGGCCTCAGCATTGAGCTGCCACCCGCCGAGCTGGACGTCAAGGCCGCCGAGGTGGCTGTTAAGCCCCCCGAAGGCCACCTGCCCGAGGTGGAGCTCAAGGAACCGGCGGCGGGCATCGGACTGAAGGGCCACCTGCCCAAGGTGCACATGCCCGGCATCAAGGTGCCCAAGGTGGACCTCAAGGCCCCGCAGGTGGACATCAAGGGGCCCAAGTTGGAGGTGAAGGGCACCAAGGGCGAGGTGACGGCCCCCGACCTAGAGGTGTCCCTGCCCAGCGTGGAGGTGGACACCCAGGCGCCGGGCGCCAAGCTGGAGGGCGACCTGGCCCTGGGTGACAAGGAGGTGGCCGCCAAGGACAGCAAGTTCAAAATGCCCAAGTTCAAGATGCCATCCTTCGGCGTGTCGGCGCCAGGCAAGTCCATCGAGGCCGCAGTGGACGTGTCCCTGCCCAAGGCCCAGGCGGACGTGTCCCTGCCGTCCGTGCAGGCCGACGTGAAGACCAGTGGCCTCAGCATTGAGCTGCCACCCGCCGAGCTGGACGTCAGGGCCGCCGAGGTGGCTGTTAAGCCCCCCGAAGGCCACCTGCCCGAGGTGGAGCTCAAGGAACCGGCGGCGGGCATCGGACTGAAGGGCCACCTGCCCAAGGTGCACATGCCCGGCATCAAGGTGCCCAAGGTGGACCTCAAGGCCCCGCAGGTGGACATCAAGGGGCCCAAGTTGGAGGTGAAGGGCACCAAGGGCGAGGTGACGGCCCCCGACCTAGAGGTGTCCCTGCCCAGCGTGGAGGTGGACACCCAGGCGCCGGGCGCCAAGCTGGAGGGCGACCTGGCCCTGGGTGACAAGGAGGTGGCCGCCAAGGACAGCAAGTTCAAAATGCCCAAGTTCAAGATGCCATCCTTCGGCGTGTCGGCGCCAGGCAAGTCCATCGAGGCCGCAGTGGACGTGTCCCTGCCCAAGGCCCAGGCGGACGTGTCCCTGCCGTCCGTGCAGGCCGACGTGAAGACCAGTGGCCTCAGCATTGAGCTGCCACCCGCCGAGCTGGACGTCAAGGCCGCCGAGGTGGCTGTTAAGCCCCCCGAAGGCCACCTGCCCGAGGTGGAGCTCAAGGAACCGGCGGCGGGCATCGGACTGAAGGGCCACCTGCCCAAGGTGCACATGCCCGGCATCAAGGTGCCCAAGGTGGACCTCAAGGCCCCGCAGGTGGACATCAAGGGGCCCAAGTTGGAGGTGAAGGGCACCAAGGGCGAGGTGACGGCCCCCGACCTAGAGGTGTCCCTGCCCAGCGTGGAGGTGGACACCCAGGCGCCGGGCGCCAAGCTGGAGGGCGACCTGGCCCTGGGTGACAAGGAGGTGGCCGCCAAGGACAGCAAGTTCAAAATGCCCAAGTTCAAGATGCCATCCTTCGGCGTGTCGGCGCCAGGCAAGTCCATCGAGGCCGCAGTGGACGTGTCCCTGCCCAAGGCCCAGGCGGACGTGTCCCTGCCGTCCGTGCAGGCCGACGTGAAGACCAGTGGCCTCAGCATTGAGCTGCCACCCGCCGAGCTGGACGTCAAGGCCGCCGAGGTGGCTGTTAAGCCCCCCGAAGGCCACCTGCCCGAGGTGGAGCTCAAGGAACCGGCGGCGGGCATCGGACTGAAGGGCCACCTGCCCAAGGTGCACATGCCCGGCATCAAGGTGCCCAAGGTGGACCTCAAGGCCCCGCAGGTGGACATCAAGGGGCCCAAGTTGGAGGTGAAGGGCACCAAGGGCGAGGTGACGGCCCCCGACCTAGAGGTGTCCCTGCCCAGCGTGGAGGTGGACACCCAGGCGCCGGGCGCCAAGCTGGAGGGCGACCTGGCCCTGGGTGACAAGGAGGTGGCCGCCAAGGACAGCAAGTTCAAAATGCCCAAGTTCAAGATGCCATCCTTCGGCGTGTCGGCGCCAGGCAAGTCCATCGAGGCCGCAGTGGACGTGTCCCTGCCCAAGGCCCAGGCGGACGTGTCCCTGCCGTCCGTGCAGGCCGACGTGAAGACCAGTGGCCTCAGCATTGAGCTGCCACCCGCCGAGCTGGACGTCAAGGCCGCCGAGGTGGCTGTTAAGCCCCCCGAAGGCCACCTGCCCGAGGTGGAGCTCAAGGAACCGGCGGCGGGCATCGGACTGAAGGGCCACCTGCCCAAGGTGCACATGCCCGGCATCAAGGTGCCCAAGGTGGACCTCAAGGCCCCGCAGGTGGACATCAAGGGGCCCAAGTTGGAGGTGAAGGGCACCAAGGGCGAGGTGACGGCCCCCGACCTAGAGGTGTCCCTGCCCAGCGTGGAGGTGGACACCCAGGCGCCGGGCGCCAAGCTGGAGGGCGACCTGGCCCTGGGTGACAAGGAGGTGGCCGCCAAGGACAGCAAGTTCAAAATGCCCAAGTTTAAGATGCCATCCTTCGGCGTGTCGGCGCCAGGCAAGTCCATCGAGGCCGCAGTGGACGTGTCCCTGCCCAAGGCCCAGGCGGACGTGTCCCTGCCGTCCGTGCAGGCCGACGTGAAGACCAGTGGCCTCAGCATTGAGCTGCCACCCGCCGAGCTGGACGTCAAGGCCGCCGAGGTGGCTGTTAAGCCCCCCGAAGGCCACCTGCCCGAGGTGGAGCTCAAGGAACCGGCGGCGGGCATCGGACTGAAGGGCCACCTGCCCAAGGTGCACATGCCCGGCATCAAGGTGCCCAAGGTGGACCTCAAGGCCCCGCAGGTGGACATCAAGGGGCCCAAGTTGGAGGTGAAGGGCACCAAGGGCGAGGTGACGGCCCCCGACCTAGAGGTGTCCCTGCCCAGCGTGGAGGTGGACACCCAGGCGCCGGGCGCCAAGCTGGAGGGCGACCTGGCCCTGGGTGACAAGGAGGTGGCCGCCAAGGACAGCAAGTTCAAAATGCCCAAGTTCAAGATGCCATCCTTCGGCGTGTCGGCGCCAGGCAAGTCCATCGAGGCCGCAGTGGACGTGTCCCTGCCCAAGGCCCAGGCGGACGTGTCCCTGCCGTCCGTGCAGGCCGACGTGAAGACCAGTGGCCTCAGCATTGAGCTGCCACCCGCCGAGCTGGACGTCAGGGCCGCCGAGGTGGCTGTTAAGCCCCCCGAAGGCCACCTGCCCGAGGTGGAGCTCAAGGAACCGGCGGCGGGCATCGGACTGAAGGGCCACCTGCCCAAGGTGCACATGCCCGGCATCAAGGTGCCCAAGGTGGACCTCAAGGCCCTGCAGGTGGACATCAAGGGGCCCAAGTTGGAGGTGAAGGGCACCAAGGGCGAGGTGACGGCCCCCGACCTAGAGGTGTCCCTGCCCAGCGTGGAGGTGGACACCCAGGCGCCGGGCGCCAAGCTGGAGGGCGACCTGGCCCTGGGTGACAAGGAGGTGGCCGCCAAGGACAGCAAATTCCACATTCGTAAAGACAGTGTTCAGTATTTTGAGAAGGTTTCTATGGAAGGTTCTCGGAGTTCAGCTGAAGTTGTGGAAAGTGTTGTAGGTCATGACCCGGTTAGATTTTCAGGTAAAATTACTTCTGTCAAAGGCCGTCCTGGTCATTCTGTCCCCCAAGATGGCGTTGATGGCTGTTTACCTGTAGAAAGAAGTGACGTAGAAGCCGTAGTGAAGAAATCCATCTTGCGAATTCCCGATGTCTTCTGTGCTGCGGGGAAAATCTCTGAGCAGTCTGCAGCAGCAGGGGCGGGTTCTGGATTCCCCGTGTCCCCGAGCCCGCCTGCTGAGCCTGCAGAGCTCAGTCACGGGGGGTCCTGTGCTGACGCTGTGTTTTCCAGGGAACCCGCCCTGCCGGCTCCCCGCCCACAGTGCCCGAGTTTCCCTTCAGGGACGCTCCATCTCAGTCGTGGCCAAGTCGAGTCCCCAGCCCACTCCACCGACAGGGGCATCACACTCACAAAGTACCAGGTGACTCTCCCCAGAGCTGCAGTCCCTGCCGAGCTCCCTCCGGAACCCGGCTCTGGGTCCCAGCAGGATGCCTGCCTCCCCAGCACAGACAGTCCTGCTCTCTTGCAGCCCCAGGATGGAGTTGCACTGTCCCAAACTGACAGTCCCGTTAGCCCAGCGGGTCCCCTGCTTCCCCCTGCTGACGGTCGTGTGACTTTTCCTAAATTTCATCGACCAAAGTTTGGGTTTTCCATCCCGAAATCAGCTGGTCGTGAGTTGGAGCCCAGGGCCGTGGAGTTTGTCCCCACCCCATCCCCTCCTGGCGCTGTGTGGGGACCGGCCTCCACAGCTGAAGGGGCCCCAGAGCTCGGGTCGCCAGGCTGTCAGCCACCATGCCCAGGTGTCTCCGTGTCAGGCAGTGCGGACACGGCCGCATTGGCTGCAGGCGAGGCCATGGCTGAAGATGCTGACCGCGAAGGGAAAGGCAGTCCCTTAAAAATGCTGAAATTCAAGCTTCCATCATTCAGGAGGTCCCCGAAGAAGGGGGCGAGGCCCCTAGGGGAGCCTGGACACAGCCTGGAGGAAGCAAAACTCAGCGTGACGGTGGACACGGGTCCGACGTGTGTGCCACCCGGGCTTCATGTTGCACCCACCGAGGTGGGTGTGAACGTGCCTCTGGAGAAGGACGTAGGGGAGGGGGCCGCGAAGACGCCTGGCTGTGCCCATGTGGGACCCGCACCTCCCAGGATGCAGGCTTCGGTGAGAGGGGCTGGCCTGCCCCCAGGAGATCCAGCTGCTTCAGCCTCCAGGCCCCTGGCAGAAAGTGGCTCTCATGCCGCGCAGAAGGCAAGTGGTGAGGGTGGTGCTGGGGACACTGGCACAGTGGTGGACCTTCCAGAAGGAGTGGGCATGGACCCCCATCTGCCACAGGTCCATTCTGCCCATTTGGGCTTCGCCAGACCCGACCTCAGGCCCAGCGCGGCCAAGGTGGCGACCTCGTCTGCAGGCGGCCCTCTTCCCCGGCACGGCCCACCGCTGGGGGACGGCAGCCAAGGCCACGGGCCTGGGGACACGCCAGCAAGCCAGCCTCATGTGGAGGTAGCGGCCCCCTTAGCAGGAGACCCCCTCTCGCCGTCCTGTGGGACAGCGGATGCTGCAGCCCTCGTGCCACAGAGCCCAGAGGAGGGCGCTGTGGCGGGCGTGCCAGGCTCACAGCGGGTCTGGTTCCAAGCGCCCGGCCTGCGCCTGCCCGGCATCCAGCGCCCTGCCGAGGCGCGAGGTGGGGCAGGGCTGCCGGGGCCTCCGGTGAAGGCACCTGCTGCTAGTGCTCCCGCGGAGGGCCCGGGGGCTCCTGGCTCCGAGGGGACGGCACCCGCGTCCCTGCAGCCCCCAGAGACGGGCGCAGAAAGCACGTGTGGCACAGACGTTCTAAAGAGAAACCTTGACATCAGAGGCTTGGAGCTGTACTGCCCTCCTTGCCGGGCACCTGCAGCTCACCTTTCCACTCCCGAGGTCAGGGTCCGTCCAGGCGAAGGCTGTCTGCCTCTTCACGTGCCCAGTGGGAGGCTTTCAGAAACCCAGGCTCCTGCAGGAGAAGCAGGCCAGGCTCCTGCTGGGCCACCAGGACTGGACCTTGCCGGTGGGGCAGGGGGAGCCGAGGACCGGTCCTCCCAGCCTGAAGGCCCTGTTAGGCTGAGGGCGTCCAGCACCGGCCTGCCGTTGCAGGTTTCTGTCATCAACATGGGTCAGCCCTGGGAAGGCTCCGTGCTAACTGTCAAACTGCCCAGGCTGGACATGCCGCGGTTCACCTTCCCTGACCCCAGCGCCGAGGCTGACGTGTTCATCCCCACCGTGAGCGAGGTGCGGTGCCCGGGGAGCAGCCTTGGCGACGCCCTGCGCACGCAAAGCCCGGGAGACTGGGGCGCCAGCATCCTGAAGGCGGGCGCCGGGGCCCCAGGCGAGCAGCCTGTGGCCCTTGACCTCTCCCCAGAAGATTCCCCCATTTCCAAGGCCAGGGCGCACATTCAGGGTGCTCAGGTAGAGCGCCCAGAGGTCGCTGTCCGCAAGGTGACGGCGGAGTTAGAGGACCTCTCAGGACCCGAGGCTTTTTCCACTCAGATTGTGCGGGAGTCAGAGATTCCTGCGTCCAAGATCCAAACAGCTTCTTACGGATTTTCGTTGCTCAAAGTAAAGATCCCAGAGCCCCCCAGGCAGGTCAGGGTCCAAGACCCCCGGCCAAGGGAGGGCTCGGGAGAGGCTTCCAAACGAGACGCCCTGGAAGCAGACCCATTTTCTAGAGACCTGCAGCCCGACACTGGAGAGCCGTTTGAAGTGATCATGTCCAGCACTGGCGTCCCTGAGCGGCCAGCATTCACCCCTGAAGTGCGCCCTGGCCACCAGGGCGCGGACAGCTGCTCTGACGAGGAGGCTGCGGAAATTCTCGAGTTTCCCCCGGAGGAGGAAGACAGTGGGGAGGCAGCCGCATGCCCGGCAGCGGAGGACGGGGCTCTACAAGGGAAACCAGAGGGTAAAAGGTCTTCTGGTCTGTTCCGGTCCTGGCTTCCAAACATTGGGTTTTCTTCCTCCGGCGAAGAGACACACGCAGATCCCCGAGAGGAAGTCCGCAGGTCGGCTCCCGTCCAGACACAGCCTGGGGCGCCGCCTGAGGCACAGCTACCTAAGAAACAGGAAAAGGCGGGCTGGTTCCGACTTCCCAAGTTAGGGTTCTCGTCCTCTCCTACCAAGACGAGCAAAAGCCCTGAAGACGAGGCAGCCCTGGCGGAACTAAAACCCCAAGAAGAAGCCGTCACCTTTTTCGACGCCCGAGAAAGCTTCTCCCCCGAGGACAAGGAGGAGGGGGACCAGGCAGAGGCGGCAGGTGCCAGGCCAGGCACCAGAGCGATGGTGACACCCGCGGCAAGAACGGAGCTGGTCCTGCTGGAGCAGGACAGAGGGGCCCGGGACGTGCCCGCCCCCGGCCCTGCCACCAAGTGAGGGCAGACAGACGTACAGATGACACCAGGAAGCGGGGGCTGGGCCCGAGCTTCCACCCTGACGATGCATGTGTCCACCTCAATTCTG
This sequence comes from Vicugna pacos, assembly GCF_048564905.1. Classification (NCBI taxonomy): domain Eukaryota; kingdom Metazoa; phylum Chordata; class Mammalia; order Artiodactyla; family Camelidae; genus Vicugna; species Vicugna pacos. The sequence goes on along the minus strand of NC_132992.1, from coordinate 94,978,600 downwards.
GAACCGAGAACAGAGCAGAAGCGCCTGAGGCCAGCCAGGCTGCCATCACACAGCCCTCCTACGGTGGGACCCACACGTGCCCGGCTCCCCACGAGTCACCGGGACACGCTGCTGCTTTGAGAAGGGCTGTGATGGCCGTGGGTGTAGACGTGGTTTGGGTCTAGCTCCTGTCCCGCTGTCGCTGCTTCCTGGTGAGTGTAGTTTCCCTAGTTCAGGCAGAGTCTGGCGTCGTCCAGGAAACCCCGTCACCTGCTCGCTTATCATGAACTCGCACCCTGGTTGGATGTCTTGCCAAGACACACTTTGGGACGCTCTGCGTGACGATGCACACACTGTGGGCAGACTGGTGGGGGCCAGTGGCCACCTGGCGGCCGTGCTCAGCGCAGCTGTGGGCAGGTGCACCAGCAGAGGTGGACCAGACGTGCCTGAGTTCCCGCCAGCCGTCTGTGCCCGTCTGCTTGCCTGCAGCGCCCCCTGCAGCGTGCGCAGCCCCACGCCTGGCCCCAGCCCTTAGTACACTCTGCAGCCAGGCTGCGGGTGACATCTGCTCGGCTGTTCCCAGGAAGGGCAATAAAGGACGTTCTGCATCCCGGTGCCGGCTGTGAGGTCTTCTGTTCTGGGCTGAAACTCGCCTGTGCCCGCACTCCCCGTCCAGTGCTACTAGGTGACTCGAAAGCAGAGTTAAGAGTGAATCTGTTTTTTCAAACACCTGTTTTAATTTTTAATTTTTGGGGGGTGGGGGAGGTTGTTCATTTATTTATTTTAATGGTGGTACTGGGGATTGACCCCAGGACCTTGTGCATGCCAGGCATGTGTGCCACCGCTGAGCTCTACCCTCTCCCCAAGCGTAAACCTTACAGCAGTGCTTCACTCATCCATCTGTCTGTCCAGGTCCTCCTCCGAGCCAGCGGCTGTGACAGCCCGAGAGGCAGAAGGCAGGGGCCCAGCAGTTCATGGTGCGGCCAGGGGCGCAGACCCACCGCAGCCCCGCCCAGCTGGGAGGCAGCCCAAGGACAGGGCTTGTGAGGGGCGGGGGCAGCACAGAGGGGGCTCCTGGGCCACAACAGGGGAAGGAAGCTTCCCTAGCCGCAGGGGCCCTGCTTCCAAGCAGCCCTCTGAAATCCGAGCCAGGGCGTGGTTCAAGGCGTTTCCTACAGCCTTTCAAGGGTCATAGCTCCTCCTCCCAGCTGCCTTCAGATGCCCTTCCTGGGCCCAGGGGCGGATGAGTTCCTGGCCCTCCTCCCTCTTTCCAGGCAGGCTCCTGGGCGCATGTGCCTCCTGCTTGGAGGGGAGCAGCTTCTCTTACAGCTGTGGGTGTAGCAGTGGGAGCTGGGCTGTGAGCCCCTGTGGGCTCCCGAGGCTGCCCACCCCTGGGGCTGCCCTGAGGGAGCCTGGGAGGCTGGGGAGGGGAGTCTGGATCCTCCCCACTGCCCACCGCAGACAGGTCACATCTGTGGCTGGCTGGGAAGGTCACCCAAGTTCAGGGGTGTGGGATCCTCTGGAAGGTGAGCTGACACAAGGCCCCAGGGCTCCTGAGTGGGGAGCGAGGAGGGGAAGCTCTGTGGGGACTCTGTCCAGCAGTCAAGAGAGGCTGTGACACCCTCCCAGCCCAAGGCCCCCGCCTCGCCGGGTACGTCAGACAGATGCAGTGAGCGCAGGCCTCCTGAACACAGTGGGGTGGAGGCGGGGTGGTGGTCTGCCTGGCTCCGTGGGGTTTTCATCCCTGTCTGAACCCGAGATTTCGGGGCTTTGGTGCTGGAGGCCAGGCAGGCAGCTGTCAGCACGTGGGGAGCTGCCCACAGCGCAGAGCCCACAGTCCCCTGGTGCGGCCTCTGCCCTGCGGTGTATGAGTCACCTATGCTGTGTAACAACATTGCCATAAATGAGCGGCTGACAACAACACACGTTTATGGTCTCCCAGTTTCTGTGGCTCAGGAGTCCAAGCACAGCTGTGTGGCTGGGTTCCACAAGGCCAGAATCAAGGTCTTAGCAGGGCTGCTGTCATCTCCAGACTCAACTGGGGAAGGAGCCACTTCCAAAACGCAAAAGGTTGTCGACAACCTTCAATTCCTTACAGGCTGAGTGGCCGAGGGCCCTGTTTCTTGCTGGCTGGAGGCTGGAGGCCACGCAGGGCCTGGCCACACGGGCCTCTCTGTAGGACAGCTCACAGCTAGGAACTTCCTTCATCAAACCAGCAAGGGACAGACCCCCAGCAAAACTGTCACCATCTCGGGTCACAGAACCATGTGTGTGCATTCTGCTTGTTCCAAGCATGGCAGGGATCGCCCACCCTCCAGGGAGAGGTCACAGGGGTGTGGGTTCCAGGAAGCAGGGTCTGTCCCTTACACCCCAGAAGGGGCCCCTGGGCCTCTCAAGCCTCATCTCCTGGGAGGGGGTCTGCTTTGGAGCAGGCCTTCAAGGCCCCCATTGAGATGTGGCCACCAGACCCAAAGTGTGTGAAGTAGGCCTTCCACCTGTCACCTGTCATGGCCTGCCTCACAGCGCCCTCCTGGACAGTGACTGGCTGGCCTGCGGAGCAGAGTGGGTCCAGGTGCTGCCCCTGGGGTGCAGTCCTGTGATGTGCGGCTGGGGGTGGGCTGCAGCCCCCACACAGGCCAGTTCCCAGGCCTGTGTGGACCCACGGCACCCTCTCCAGATCCCTGGGGGCCTGGGCCGGAGCCAAGCCAGGTTTGAGGAACTTCCTCTCTGAGGCCGAGCAGACTTGGGAGCAGGGACATGGTGGCCCAGGATGGGCATGGTATCCACTCACTCAGCTCCCTCGGTGGCCAGGGCCTCTCAGACTCTGAGCCAGCCCCCAGCTCTAGCCTAGGGTGGCCTTGGGGGCCTCTTCCCATGGCAAGTGGGCTCTGCGCCAAGGTCCAAAACCAGGAGGTGGGGGGCAGGGGGCTGAGACAGGCTTCTGAACCGGTACTACCGGCAGGAGGGCCAGAACCAAACAGAGACGTCAGACCAGGACTCAGCCCCTGCCTCTGCAGGGCGGTGGCAGGCGGTGACCAGGGGTCGGTGAGCACCAATGGGGCTGCATCTGAGTTCTCATCCCCCCAGGGGTCATCCTGCCCCAGCTCAAACCCAGGTCCTCGTGACTCCACCCACATAGCCCTGGCCCCTTGCACGCCAGGCCTGAGTGCCACAGCAGCCCTGCCCTTACAGGTCTGAGTCCCCTCTCCTGTGCACCCACCCCTTACTGGTCCCTGGGTTCCTGTGGGCCCAGACTGGGCACTGGTGAGTCAGGGGCTCCCACGTCACATGCCAGGCCCGGCCTCAATATGACCACGTGGATGCAGGTCCCTCACGGGTGGGTGGGCTGAACTCCAGCCTCGGGCTGTGGAGGGGGCGGAGCCCCACACAGGACTCACACGGAGAGACAGGAAGGCTCACGTATTTTCTTAAGGCCCCACTTGTGGGCATGGATTGTGGCTCTATGGGAGTCAGGGAGGGACATTCTGGAGGACCCCCCAGAGGAGGTGGGGGTTTAAGAAGGGCTGGATTTGGAGAGCAGAGGGAGAGAAAACAGTCTGCACCTGTCCCGCGCCGGGCAGTCCTGCCCCCCATCAGGGCTTGTGTGGATGGAGCTGCTTGGAGTCCAGACTGGGAGCCGCGCAGGGAGGCCGGCTGGGGAGCAGGCCCCACCCCCCGCCAGGAAGGGCTGGACCTCAGCCCTGCCAAACACAGTCCTGACCCTGGGCTTGTCCATCCAGGCCGACAGCGTAAGGGGAGCTCCAGTCTCGCTCAAACAGTTGCCGCAGCTGCTCCTGCACAGCGGTCCCCTCCGGCCGGGTGCCCGAGGCCCTCTGGGTGACCACCAGGCCCACACCCGAGGTGCTGCTGAAATAATCTTCTGACCAGTTGGATGTGCCTGCAGGTGGGTGGGCAGGAGAGAGAGGCTGGGAGACGGAGCCCTCCGGGGCTTCTCTGCTGCCCCGCCCCGCCCAGCCCCATGGCGCTGGCTGCTGCTCTGGAGACAGCTGGGCACACCGGCTGCCCTGCTGTCGTCCAGCTGCAGCCACGCAGCCCCTCCGATGCAGGGTGGCCAGCCAGCTCTTCTGTGGGCACTCTGCCCGCATCACCCTGCCAACTCAACCCCCTGGGACTCGGTGCTGGAGATGGCCCCCTGCCCTGCAGGGACGGGTGACAGCTGGGCTGCTGCCTCCCATGGAGAGGACCTGACCCCTTCAGCAGCCTGGCCTGGCCACTGCCGTGGGGACACGGCCCCCTTCGCGGGTTTGTGTGGCCTCTGTGTGCTGTCCCCTCTGTTGGCATCCCCAAGGACTCAGGGGTTCTGAGCCCCCTGCTCACCGATGTAGGCCATCTTCTCTGTGACCATGAATTTGCTGTGGTTCACCCTGCTGAATGGGATGTTGGAGTGGTTCCCCACTGGCACGATGAAGACTTTCTTGGGGAGCAAAGAGGGTGTGTCAGGGACAGGGAGGCTGCTTCCCGGTCCCGCCAGGGAGCAGGTCCTCACCACGTCCACGGAGACGTTGGCCGCGGGGCTGCGGAGGGCCTGCAGGGACCGCAGGTAGGGGAACATGCTGGGGTCCGTGTTGAGCCAGCAACTGACCAGCAGGCGCACCCGGACATGCCTGCCGATGGCCGCCGCCCGCAGCGCTGTGTCCAGCACCGGCCAGTACCTGGGGAGGGGAAGGAAGGGGAGGCATAGGGGTCTCAGGCCAGTGGGGCCCTGCCTGTGAGCCCTGGGCGGGCAGGGGTCCTGGCAGGAGAGGAGACAAGCCCGGAGCTGCCCCTCCGCAGAGCCAGTCCTCCCCCTCCAGCGCCACCTGGCTCCTGCCTGACCCACCTGGTGGGGTGGCGGAAGCGAGTGGTGGGGAAATACTCCATCACCGAGGCATAGATGAACTCCCGCGCGCCCCCCATCACCTCCAGCAACGCGTCCAGGTCCCGGGTGCGGCCGGAGGGGCAGAGCGCGGGTGGTGACGCCTGCGTGGGCAGAGAGGTCTCTGGGGCACCGCTGGCCCCGTTCCGACCTGCTGCGTTCTTGGATGGGCTCTTTCCCATCATGCATCACCCTCCGGCACTAGGAGCCAGGAGGAAGACAAGGGGCACACTGCCCGGGGTGGGGAGAGAAGGAGGCTCCAAACAGGGGCCTCAGGAGTGCCCTTGGCAGCCTGACCCCACAGGAAGCCCCCTGTGCCTGCCCAGCCCCCTCTGAGAAGCATCCTGGCTCTGACTCTGGGTGCCCGCTGCAGACCAGCACAAGGGTACCCCGCGGGAGGGGCATTGCCTGTGGGCGTGACCAGCTCGACCCCCAGCCACCCTCCCTCCCCCGCAGAGGAACAGACTGGCCTGATGAGCTGGCCCTCCTCTCACCCTCCCTCGTCTCCAGTCGGACCCCCTAAGCCCCACCCAACAGCATGTTCAGAGACCCCCAGGGCCACCAGACGCCCCACTACCGGGGCCTCCTGTCTCCTGTGGGTGGTGATGACAGTGTGCTCTCCTGGAGCGGTGCTGGCATCCTAGCACAGCCCTGGGGCTGCCGATGCCAGCTGGCCCCTCGACCTGAGACCACAGCCCCGTCCACGGTGTCCCCGAGCCATCGCCCTGAGAACCTAGGAGATGCCCTGGTGTCTTCCAGGCAGGAGGGCCTCCCACAGGCCTCCTCAACTGCCCTTACTGAGAAGTAGGCCGTGGTGGGCACCCCATCAAAGTGGTCCCGGAGGGGCTGGAAGCGGTTGATGTGGGATGAGAAGTTTCGAGGCCAGGGTTTGGGGAGGACTGCCTCTGGCGCCCCCAGCACCCAGTAGGTCTGGAAGGTCTTCTCCAGGTCCTGGGCCAGGCGGCTGCAGTTGTAGATGATGGTGCCGAGCTCCTTCACCTGCAGGGCCGGGGCAGTGGCTGTGGAAGGGGGCCCGGGCCGGGAGCACCCAGGCCAAGATGCTGGGCAGGTGCAGTCCCCCGACTGGCGGCCAGTCTGCAGCAGCGCCCCCTGCAGGAGCCTGCAGTGGACTGGGTGCTGGGTGGGGTGCCCAGTGGGCCCCTAGTTGTCTTGAGCATTGTGTCCCAACGGTCAAGGCCATATGTGTTCATTGCCGAACAAAACAAGAGAGAACACATACATGCACAAAGAAGAAAGGAAAATGCTCATTCTTCGTGGCCAAGTGACACCCGCCATCACCATTTTTAACGCGTGCTTAAAGCATTGCTTTTCCTAAAAGGGATCCTGCTTTGTCTGCATGGGTCCCTGCATAAGGTGACTTGAACGCCTTTCCATGGGGTTAAATGGCATGGCTACGTCACCCAGGTTCTGTTGGGTGGCTGCCCACGTGGGGACAGCAGGCAGAGCCCCAGGGGCACAGGACAGGACAAGCTCTGGGTGGGTCCCCTCTGGGGCCCTGGGACTCACCTGTGTCAGGGACCGCCAGTCCATGTTGGCACTGCCCACGTAGACATGCCGCCCATCCACCACCCAGAACTTGGAGTGCAAAACGCCACCGGTCAGCTTTCCCAGGGGCACGTGTCGCACCTGGGCACCTGGCCAAGAGTTTAGGGCCATGGGGTGAAGTGACCTCGTGCTGCGTCCAGTGCTCATCTCTTTACTGTTGGGTTGATTCATTTCTGCTCACAGCAGCCCTACTAAGTCGCTGCTGTCATCAGCCCCATATTCCAGGTGGGAGAACAGAGGCATTGACCGTCCCAGTGTCCCTCCAGGCAGCCCAGCTCTAGGAGGATGGTCCCTGCTGCCTCTTGCTCCTGGCTGAGCCTCCACCCACACACAGGTTGAAGCAGCTGGGCTCAGCAGGGCCCGGACAACACCCTGTGCTCTGCCCAGTGGAAAATAACACGTCCGGCTCCTTGGAACCAGTGCTGGGGTCCCAGGAAGGCACAGGAAGCCTTTCCCAGCCTCTCCCCAGGCAGCCGCATTGCTCTCGATTTTCCCAGGGCACAAGCAAGTCACCTGGGCTCAGCCCCAGGGCCCAGGGCCCAGGATGGCAGGCACCCACCTCGGGCTGCCAGGACCTGCAGGTCGGTGGACTTCCTGGCCAGCGTCGGGCTGCTGGTGGCCACAGCCAAGGAAACGTTCCTGTCTAGCAGCTGCTCCAGCTTCTGTAGAAGGGCCTCTCCCTGCGAGAGCAGGCCAGCTGTGCGAGGCCACCCCTAGCCCACCACCCCCACACCAGGAAGGACCCAGACCCCCGCCTAGGAGGCCACCCCTGATGCCCACAGCTCGCAGACAGACGTGCTGCCCGCTGGACTTGCTGTGCGCCTCAGGGGCCGGGGCGGGGCGGGGCGCACCGGCTGGGAAGACGAGTCGTTGACCCCAATGTCGGGGCCCGTGAGAGACCAGTAGAAGGAGGCCACGTGGATGTTCTCCTGGGCGGCATCCAGCAGCTGCAGCCAGGCCTGGGCCAGGGGCTGGGCTGACGGGCTGCCTGTTAGAGACGGGAGGTCCTGGGGGATGCTTTCCACGAGGACGAGGCTGCGGAGGGAGCGGGGCCAAGTGTGATGCAGGAGCCACCCGACTGCCTCGGTCATCTGCTCGGCCCCAGTTGGCCAAGTAGGCGGGGCTGCTGCCAGCGTGGCCTGTGGCCCAGGGCTGATCCCAGGCCAGGGTGCAGGGAGGGGACAGCGGACCAGACCAGGCAGGGCAGGCCTGAGGGGCGGTGACTCCCAGGGAGTGCGTGAGAGCAGAGCAATCCGGAGCCCGGGCCCTGTCTGCCACCCCCACCCCGAGCCGCCGCCCCCGGAGCCCAGCACAGCCGCTGGGTCTGGGCTCCTGCAGGTGCGGATACCCTGGGAGACACCGGAACTGACCCAGAGGGAAGGGCTGGGCCAGGGGAGGGGAGCACTCTCTCCATCAGGATGTGCACACGGCCGGGTCTTCCCTGGGGAGGTTCTGGGATTCCAGGATGCCAGAGCAGGGCAGGACCGGCAGAGGTGGCGGGGGGAGCTGTGATACCACCCCCGGGTGGGAGGGCTGTGACTGTGCCATGCGTTGGCTGGGTGGGACCAGAGTTCCCCACCTCATCAGAGTCCCTAGGTGGCAGCCTGTGTTTGCTACAAAGAGCACCCCAAGTCGTCTGATCTCCTGCACCAGCTCCAGCCCCTACTCCCCCCAGCTCCCCCAGCCTCGCTGCCTGCCCTCCCCAGAACCTGCATCTCCCAAGAGGAGATGGCAGAGGGCAATGCTCACCCCCTGGGGTGCTCCGATGGCAGGGAGGCAGGCAGCAACCTGGAGCTGAAACCCGCCCATCGCCCTGCGACCCCACAGGCTCGCTCACCGGCAGGAGTCCTTCTGCGGCTGCTGCTGGGGCTCCCCTCCCAGGGGCTCCCAAGCCAGGCTGGAGCCAAGGCCCCAGGACCCGGCAGGCCCTCCCTGGGGGTGCGCTCGGCCCGCGGTGGGAAGAAGGGGCAGTTGCCACAGGAGATAGGTGAGCATCACGGAGCCCAGTCCCAGCATGGCCAGCAACCCCAGAACCTGCAACTGGAGGAGGCGTCACCACCGGGTCCCCAGGCTGCACGGCCAGGCTCCGCTCCAGGCGGCCCGACAGCCCCTCCAGTGCTGAGACAGACTGTCCCCGCCCCCAGGAGGGCAGCCTGCGGCTGGGGGTACTGGGGTAGGAAAGGATGGCGCTGAGGAGCTGGGGCAATGGGAGACCTGGGGGCCACCTTGTGGCCACAGGTAACTGGCTGTCTTCCCAGGTCCCCTGAGACAGAGAGATGTGGCTGGTGCGGGAAGTCCACTGACCTAGGAGCCCCCGTTCCCCCATGGCTGGTTCTGTCTTTGCCCCTGGGGACCCCAATCCTACCGTGCCAGCCTCCCTGTCCCACGGGCTGCGGGGTGGCGTGGAGCCAGGCCACTCAGGGGCCAGCGGTGCGCTCTGCAGAGGCCTCAGCACCTGCACGGGTCACCCCGGCATCACCCGCAGCTCCAGCCTGGGCAGCCGGGCACTGGGGACGCCACTTCATGGGAACCTCTGCAGACACCCACTCAAACCCCCAGAGGCCACCCACTCCTGCCCAAGATCAGCCCCTCACCCTGCCCGACCTGCAGGTGGTGGACCTGAGGCTGGTGAGCCCGGGCCTGTCACCAGCACGTGTGCACGTGTGTACGCCTCCCGGCCGGTGCCCAGGACACGTGGGACCCGCTGTTCTCCCTTTCAGTCTCCCTCTTGGTGGGCGTGTGGGTGTCTGAATCTCAGTTCCTTGTTTCAACCACAACTTCAGCGTGTCTGATACCATTTCTGCTTTCGAGCCTGGCCCTCTCAACTCGGGCCTGTAAACAGCTGCTTCCCTTCCCGGGGCTGGGTCCCCGGCCCGGCCGACAGGCAGCCCCTCCTGGGAGCCGGCCAGCAGCAAAGACCCGGCACAGAGAAAGCGCTGCTGTTCAGGGGGCTGGGGGCTGAGTGGGGACCCTGAAGCACTGGCTGGGGCTCTCCCTCTCCAGCAGGACTCTGGGGACAGCCAGCTGGGGACAGAAGATCCGTCCTGTCCCCTCGGAGTGGTCACCTCCACAAGGAGCTGGAAGCCAGGCTGAGGCCCCGGCTGGAGTTGGGCTCTTTCCCAGGGCAGCCTCAAATGCCACCACGAGCAGGGTGCTCCCGCGCTCAGGGTGCTCTCCCTGGCTTGCAGCAAGGGGCCCACGCCCAGTGACCAGGTCGCCCGGGCGGCCAACTGTTCCCTCCAGGCCTCGGTGGGGAAGCGGCCCCTGCAGCCTGGGCCTGGGGCTGGGGTCGTGCTGCAGGCCCGTGAGTGCAGCTGGCCTCGTGGGCTCTGAAGGACTTTCCTCCCAGACACCCTGTCCTGCCTCGGTGTGGGGAAGGGGCGGCCACAGCAGTTGAGCCTGGGGCTGCGTCTGCCCTGAGCGAGGACCACCACAGGGTGGTGGGGGCCCCGGAAACTGAATGAAAAAGGGAGACTCAGGCAGGGCCCGGGGGGCCGGCACCCACTCCCTGTCGGGGAGCCCCCGTAGCGGGGGTCAGGGTGCTTCCCCACCCCCACCTCACAGAGGGGAGCTCAGGGGCCTGCCACGCCCCTCCCTGCCTCAGGGAGGATGGGGTGCCGCATCAGGCCTTCATCGTGAACAGGCTCCCCAGGCCCCTTCATTAACTCTCAGGAGAGGCAGTGGATGTGCGGGCCAGGGTGGGGTCCTGGCAGCACAGCCCAGGGCCCCAGGCAGACAGGAAGACTGGAGCGCAGCAGCCTTGCCCCCGCTGCCCCCACCTGGAACGCAGAGCCCGTCTAAGGCACCTGCCAGGCCACCCATCCCCAGAGGGCATCTCCTCCACTTGGCCTTTGGGAGCTGCAGGGGCCCAGGGTGCCAGCCACCCAAGGGACTCTCGGCAGCTGCAGCCCTGGGGACCCTGTGCATCCCTGAGGTGAGGCCAGCTGTCGGGAAAGGATGACCCATTAGCGCTGGCATCTCAGGGCTGTGACAGGGTGGGAGGCCCCCATGGGACAGCTCTGAGCTTCCCCAGCCCCATGGCTGGCAGCCGTGGGACCCTGCAGGCATCGGGGGTCACGGCTGAAGAGGTGGGACATCCTGCCCTGTGGGGTGTGGGGCGCAGCTGCCTGGCCCAGGCTGGGGCAGAGGGCCTGCTGTCAACTCGCTGGGAGACCCTGAGGCCCTGGTGTCCTGGCTGCACAAACTGGGGGAGGAACAGGTGGTCTGCAGGCCCAGCTGGAGGCTTGGTGACCCTCTAGGCCCAGGGCTGCTGGCAGCCGAGGGCCACGGGGCAGTGGACTGGAGCCCCCTTCTCCAGGCCTTTGGCCCACTGGCACTCACCTCTGGGGGTCCTGCCCTGATGCTCATCGTGGCTCCGCCGCAGACTGCAGGCCTCCTGCTCGCACTCGCGGGCGGGCTCAGTGGCTGCCTCTCCTCCCGCCCACCTGTCTCCTCCCCACCGCCTGTTGTTTCCTCTTCTGCCCACTTCCTCTTTGTCCCAAGTACCTCTCTCCACGCCCCCAACGGACATCTGGAGCTGAGTGGGCCAGCTAGAGGGCAGGACTGAGAACTTTCACCTCCAGGGGAAAGCCCTCCCCCCCTCCCCCACCCCCAAATCACGGGCCTGTGTATCCTGAGTTTGGTTTGGCACAAACCACTGAGACTCAAGGAGCCAAGGCTTGAGCAAGATTGTATATTTCTCTGTCTCACCTACCAGGTGCCAGGGCTGGCAGCCGAGGGATGGTGTGGGCTCCTCAGTCCTTGGGAGCCAGGTCCCTCCAGCTCTCAACTCCCAATTAGAGGGTTGATCAAACCAAACTCTAGCTTCATTGCCCCACAATGGCTGCTGGAGCTCAGCCATTGCCTCATGCTCCTAACAGCATGTAAGGGACAGGTCAGAGGAGACATCCAGGCAGTCCCACAGGGCACTTCCACTTCTGGCTCATGATTCAGAACTTAGTCACGTGGCTGCACCTAGCTGCAGGGAGGCTGGGGAATAGAGGCAGCAAGGGCCTCTACCCTGGAGAACGCAGGTGGGCGGCTCACTGGCCTTTCTGAAAGGGCAGGCTTCACTATCATTTGCTAGTGCTCAGCCTGGATTCACAGGAAGGGTCTCTGCCTCCCTCTGCCCCATCCATCCCCCTCTCCCCTCGACCAGGGCTTCCTGAATAGAAGTCCCTGTTGCCCAGAAGACAGGGGCCTTTAGAATAGCCCCTCCCTTTGAGCGAGGTCTGGTTGTGTGCCTGCGGCCTGGAAGACCCCAGCAGGGCAGGGGCTGCCGAGGCCCTGTCCAGGGTGCTGACCTCAGGGTGCGGGGGTGGGGGGAGGACGTCACTGGGGTGGGTGTCAGTTCCTGAGGGTGGAGTCCTGGGGCCAGTGTGGGTGGGCTGGGAAGTGAATGGGGACAATGCCACTCACTGCCCCCCAGATCTCTTTATTTTCTCCTGGACACTCTGAGCGTTGGCCGTCTTCTCCAGGCCACAACCAGGGAGGCCTCTGCTCTCTGGCGGGGTTGCTGGATGCCCGAGTCTGCTGGCTTGGTTTCCTCCACTGATGGGGACACATCTTCACCTTCCAAGAGAGTGCCAGCTGGTGGGTCCCCCCATGCTCCGTGCCTTCCCGCACCTGGGGCGCCTGACGTTTCAGGTTGGTGTCAGGGGTGTGAGTCAGCGTCGCCTGTGGCTGCTGGGAGCAGGCCCTTGCCTGCGAGCCGAGCCACATGTCGCTGTGTGTCCGCTGGCCCTAGGGGTGGGAGGGGCGGGTGCCCCTCTCTGCGAAGGCCTGTCTGTGCCTTCGCCCGTGCTCACGCGGTGCACTTGGCTTTTTCTCCTCGGTTTGGGGAGTTACTGCATTTCCTGAATCGTCAGCTTTGTGCGTAGCAGTATCTTCTCTCACTTTGCTGCCTCACTTAGATGTTTTCTTCTTTTTAGAAGAAACTCGGGCACGTGGAAAGTGGAGAGCACAGTGTGAGGGACACTGTGGGGTCGCCACTCAGATGTCACACGGCCGACATTTGTCACACCCACTTCAGGGCGGGATTCCCAAGGCAGGGAGGAGTTGTCCAACATGGGGACATAGCCCATATTTTATAGTAACTGTAACTGGAGTACAACCTTTAAAAATTGTGATTCACTATATTGTATATGTGTAAGTTATGTAATAGTGTACATCAACTATACTTCAATGAAAAACAAATGGGGGAGGGTGTAGCTCAGTGCTAGAGGGCACGCTTAGCACGCACGAGGTCCTGGGTTCAATCCCCAGCACCTCCATTAAGAAATAAATAAACCTAATTATCTCCCCCGCCCCAAAAATACACATTGGTAGATGAATAAATAAATTAGAGGAGGAAACAGGGAACATTTCTCTTGTAAATACACCAGTACACCTTCCTAAACAAACTTCCTGCAGAATCACAGCGCCACGGTCCCTCCCGACGAAGTCAGCACTTCCTTAATTCGGTCAGCCTCATCGCCGCGCTCGTCTTGGTCTGCTCCCGCTGCTGTCACAGAGCATCGCGCACTGGGGCTTAGGAACGTGGGTGTTCACTCCCCACAGCTCTGGGGCCTGGTGGTCCAAGGCCAAGGGACGGTGGATCAGGTGTCTGGTGAGGACGCACTTCCCTGGTTCACGGCTGGACCTTCTCACTGTGCCCTCATGTAGCAGAAAAGCCAGGGAGCTCTCTGGGGTCAACTCTCTGAACATCGCACTACTCCCATTCATGGGGCTCCAGCCTCATGCCCTGATCGCCCCCAAAGCCTCTAACTGTGTCACACTGGGGGTTAGAGTTTACAACGTGAATTTGGGGGGACACAAGCATTCAGTCTATAGCAATGTTCAGACTTTCCCTATTGTCCGCCAAATGTCTTCCACCTTTGATTTGTTATTGCATCCAACTGAGGTTCACACACTGAGCTTGGTTTTTCTGTCCTTTAAATCACTTTTCCCCGCAAATAACCTTTCCACGCTCCTTCTTGCCTGACCCATGGAGTCTCTGTTTCTCTTTCCCCTGTGCTGCCTGGACCTGGAAGTGAGACATAAAGCCTGGTCGGGCAGAGGGAACTGACCCTGGCAAGGGTGCTGTCTGGGTGGTGCTGTGTGCACAGGGTCCTGTTAGATTCCGGCTCCCACACAGTTCCTGATTTGAAAATCAATCTTTATAAAACTCTATTTCCTTCCATGCACCCAGCAAGCAACCTGACGGTGAGCACTTGGGTACCTTGCAACTTTCCAGTTCTTTGCCTTGTGCCTAATGGATTTGGGCCCATGGGTCTTCTGACTTTATTATTCCTCTGCATGTTTTGGCTGCCAATCTTCTGTAAGGAAGTTCCTACTGCTACTTCTGACTCAAACGTAACATTACAAGGTATCCTCTTTTCTTTTGTTATCCCCCCCCAGCTTATTGAGCTATAATTGACATGTAACATTGCACAAGTTTAAGGTGTACAATATAATGATTTGATGTATGTATATATTACAAAATGGTTAGAATCACAATAAGTTCAGTGAACAACCATCACCTCCCCTTTTCCCTTGTGATGAGAACTTTTAAGATCTACACTCTGAGCAGCTTTCAAGTACATGACACAGTGCTGTTGACGTCCTGCAGGACGTCCCTGGGACTTAGGACTGGAGGCTTGTATCTTTTGATCCCATTCACCCAGTTTCCCCATCCTTCACCCTCTGCTTCCAGCAACCACAGATCTAATTTCTGTTTCTATAAGTTTAGGGTTTTTTTTTTTTATTCCACAGAGAAGTGAGATCATACAGTTTTTTTCTGTTTGACTTAATCTCACTTCGCATAATACCTTCAAGGTCCTTTCATGTTGCCACAGATAGAAGGACTTCCTTTTATGGCTCAATAGTACTCCATTGTATATACATACACCACATCTTCTTTACCCATTCATCGGTCTGTGGACACTTAGGGTGCTTCCATGTCTTGGCTACTGTGAATAATGCAATGAACGTGGAGGTGCAAACATCTCTGCAGACAGGGACTTGGTTTCCATTACAAAGTGTTTCCTTTCTTTCTTTCTTTTGCATTTTTAAAAATTGAAATATAGTCAATTTACAATGTTGTGTCAATTTTCCATGGCAAAGTTTTGTTAATTTCTTTGGGTTTGTGCTTAACATGAATATAATTACTTGTTAGCTGTAGTTTATAACATTTCAACATAATTTCAAAATAACCATTCCAACATCACGACAGACAACAAGAGCACTGAATGAAACGCGCGACCTCTTTGCAGGGCATGTTTGCCATTGTAAGACATCTGACCAAGGATGCAAAATCAAGCACTGTGCTCTGAAGTCCCTTTCTTCCATGAGGAAGCGTGTGATACGCCTGGAGCTGGTGTTGCGTCAGACGTGAGGCCAGAGTCCAGCCTCACCTCCTTTCCTGAGGGAGGAGTAGGAATTCTTGCCCACTGGCTGTGTCAGCCCTGGTGCTATCAAGTCTCCAGAGGCAGGCCGGCCTTCTTGTGAGCTCTCTTCTCTTCTGGTGTGTTTTTCCCAGGCCAGTGCTGTTCGGACTCCATGCCCGGCTGCCTTTGTGCTAAGGCTCCAGCCAGTCCCTCCCCCACGTTAGGATGACCGCATGCGCCGCAGGCGTCTGCTGAGATGACCCGGTGGTTTCCTCCCTGAACCTGCTCATGGAGGGAACTCAGGGTTCTCTCAGGTTAAACGAGCCCCAAATTCCCGGGATAACCCCTGTGGACCACGGTGCGCGTCGTGCACTGTTGGGTTTGGTACGGCAACAAAGGACTTCGGGTTTTCCGTCTGTGTAAAAGACTACGGCTGGTTTTGTGTCCTCTTCCTCCCTAAGTTCTCACATGTCTTAGCTGTTAGATTTTATCAGAGTCAAGAACCCATTAGGCAGTGCTCCCACTTCCCCCGATATTCTGAAGTTTGTAAAAATGGCATACAATATCCCTTTTAATTTTGGTAGAACATGTACATCTGTCAGATTCGGGCGTCTCTGTGGGAAGACTAAATTGTTCACTCAACTTCTCTGATGGTGATAGGGTGATTCAGGCTTTCTGCTTCTCTGTGAGTCAGACTTGGCAAATGCTGCTTCCTCTAGGAACGTGTCTGCTTCGGTTAAGGTCCCGAGCGTGGCCCCTAAGGCCACTCACGGCGCCGTCTGCCTGTCCCACTCTGTTACGTCTGCGGTGAGGCCCCCTTTCATTCTGCACTTCGGGTTTTGAGCCTCTTAGCCTTTCTTTCCCCCGGGGACATCTTGCCAGAATTTTAGCTGTTTTGTTAAGTCTTTACAGAAACCAACTTTTCAGCCTTTTGGTTCTATTATAATTTTGTTTTTCATTTATTTTTGTTCTTGGCCTTTATTAATTATACCGTCTTCGACTTCCTGTAGTATACTTCTGTTGTTATTTTTCTGTCTTCTTAAGCTGGATACTTCATTCCTTAATTGTCGGCTCTTCTTCTTTACTAATATGAAGGGTTTAAAAGATAAATTGCCTGCAGAATTCTGCTTTTGTTGCATTCCACAAAATTTCCTATGTGGCATGTCATTATTTGGCTGTAAATGTTTTAAATTTTTAAGCTGCTTTTTTTTCACCCATGGATGATTTAGAAATCTGGTTCAAGATGTCCAAGTGTGCTGTAGAGCTCTTTCTCAGCTACTGACTTACAGGTTACTCGCACTTGGTTTAGGGAGCAAGGTCCATGAGGTACTGGACTTTTAATATTTGTTAAGACTTGCTTTACATTCAAGTGTAGGCTCGGTTTTTGTAAATGTGCTAGGAATTGCTGAGAGATAGGTGTTGAAATCTTTTATGACAGTACCTTTATAAATTTCTACTTGTAAACAACAAGTTTCTTCTGTACAGCACAGGGAACTACATTCGCTATCTTGCAGTAACCTATAATGGAAAAGAATATGAAAATGAATCTATGTACATGTACTGAAACATCGTGCTGCACACCAGGTATTGACACATTGTGAACAGACTTCAGTCTGAAAAAGAAAAGAAACATAAATAAATTTCTACTTGTAGTCCTGGCAATTTTTACAGTTAAGGTTACTTTTTAGATGTGTATACACATTCAGTCTCTTTACATCCTCTGGCCTAAACTACGTATCATTATAAAATGGCTCTCTCTTTCCCAAATAATGGTTTTTGCCTTAAAATCTATTTTGTCTGCTGCTGATTTAGGTATGCCAGCTTTCTCTTGATTAACATTTACCTGGCTCTTAAAAAACAGCCTTTTACTTTAAATTGTGTGTTCTTATGTTTCAAGTTTAAGTCTCACAAGTAACATCGAATTAGAATTTTTAAAAATCATGCAGTCTGATCATCTCTGCCCACTTCATCTGAACTTCGTCCACTTACATTTATTGTGATTACTGACGTGTTTTCATTTCATACCTTACGCTGTGCTGTTTGGCTCACACTGGGTGTTGCTTTTCTGTCTCTTTTTCTTGTCTTGCTTCCAATGGATTTTTTTTTTTCTTATTCCATTTTCCCCTACTCCCCTAATTTTCTGCTTTGGTGATGCTGCTTTGGGATGTGAGCTCCTAGCACTCGCCCAGACCACTCAGACACGGGGGACGAGTCTTCTCCTTTGCCAGCCGGTGGGCCAGCTTCTGCCTGATGTGCTGTGAGTGACAGGGCTCATGTCACTTCTCTTCCGAAGCCTTGAATTTTGGGTATAAAGAACACCATCATCCCCGCTCTGGGCTCCGACAATGCAGTCCCGGATGGGAAATTCCTGGGTCCTTAACTCGCCACCTAAAGGACTCTTTCCTCACAAGCCACTCAGACCCATAGTAGACTTCATACCAGCAATGAGTATTCTTCTGTTGTGTCGATTCGCTGGCATTTGGAAGTGGTGGGTGTCCACATTAGGTAGCTTACCTTCCAAGTGTTGCCTCGCAGACATAACCCTAATGAACACCTCCCCTCTTCCTGAACAGTGGGAGGCCCTTTGAAGACTTCAGCTCCACTGAGCTCCGCTTCGCATCCTCCTGTCAGTTACTTTCGCTCCATCTCGTAGTGCTATTATTACTATTTTAAAACTGCATAAATTATGCATCTTACAATTATTTTTTCCAGTCAGAGTGTGTTTAAATTTACTCCGTGTTGCCAGTTTGTCTGTGCACCACCCCTTTATCTCAGAGCCTCCCTCTGAGAGCTTCATCCTTCTTCCCGAAACACGTCCTGTAGAAAGGACTTGAACGATCACTTAGCTGGGTGTGAAAGTCTTGGTTGCCAATTGTTCTCTGTGAGTGGGGGAGTGCTGGCAAACACTCTGTGTTTAGTAACATGAAAATGTCTCCATCCTCCTTCATTGCTGAAAGATAAACTTTGAGGCGCAGAATTCCTGACGGACAGGCACTTTCTTTGGCAACCCAGGGTCTAAAGGTTCCGCTGCTGCTGGGAGAACGGCAAGGAGCCCTTCACTCTGGCTGCGCTGTGCACTTCCTCCTGGCCAGTGGCTTCCTGCAGTGCCACTAGGCGTGCGTCGCGCTCCAGTAGCTGTGCGTGGGCCTGGTCTGCTGGGGCTGCTGCCGCAGGTGCCGCAAACTGGGCACCTTGAACAACAGAGAGCTCTTGTCTCACAGTCTGGAGCCCAGGAGATCTAAACCGCGGTGTGGGCAGGGTCGGTCCACTCTGAGGGCCGTGAGGGAGAATCTGCCCCACATCTCTCTCCTGGCTTCCGGTGGCCCTGGGTGTTCCTCGGCCTGTAGGTGGTGTCCTCCCTGTGTCTTCGTGTCATCTGCCCTCTGTGCACGTGTGTCTCTGCACCCGATTTTCCCTCTTTCTCCAAAGACACTAGTCACCTTGGATCAGGGTCCATCAGAATGACCTCGTGCTAATTCCATCATCTATGAAGACCCCGTTTCCAAATGAGGTCACCTTCACAGGTGCTGGGTGTGTGGACTTGAGAACAATTCAACCTACAGCATATGAATTGCTCACATATAGCCAATTCTGGGAAATTCCTACTCATTTTCTCTGCGACTATTTCCTCTTCCCATTCGGGAGCTCTGAACAGACAGATGTTACACTTTGTCGCTCAATCCTCTCTGCCCAGTAACTCTTCTGTTTTCTACTGCCATGTTCCTATGTGTTGCATTTTGTGTAACTTCCTTTCATCTTTCTTTTTTAAATTAATTAATTAATTTTTTATATGGAGGGACTGGGGATTGAACCCAGGACCTCGTGCATGCTAAGCATGCGCTCTGCCACTGAGCTCTACCCCCCACCCCCTGAACAGGATTCTTGATGTGAATTCTCCTCTCGCCAGCACAAGCCCTTATCTTCCGACCACGTGGATAGAAACCACCAGGTGCGTGGCCAGTCAGGGTATTTCAGGCCCATGACCCCCCACCGAGGTGCTGCGGTACCCACGCTGGCTTTCACCCCAACTTAATTTCTGGCACGTGGGGGATTCCCTCTCTTTCTTGTTATCTCAGCTTTGTGCTTAATTTTGATTTTCCTTTTAGCTGCCCATTCCAGGGGTTCCAGCTGGTAAGAGAGGAAGCAGCAGGGGTGGGAGGCCGGGAAGCTGGGTGGAGTGTGGCAGAGAAGCAGGATGGGTCTGGCAGAGTCACAGAGCCGGAGGGAGAGTCTGGCGCTCAGGCCTGCCGGGGCCACCAGAGCTGGAGGGGTCTAGATTCCCAAGAGAAAGGGGAGCCGAGGAGAGCCAGACAGTCCAGGCTGGTTTCCCTTTTGAGGCACTTGCCGACTCTTGTGCTGCTCCAGGTTGGGAGGCTGAGCGTAGGGCGGCTGAAAAGCTGAACACAGCTCAGTAGTGTTACGGATCTGGGGACACAGAATGAAGTTCAGGGGCTCTTCCTTTTTTTTTTTTTTTAACATATTTTCCCCAAGGCTTCTGTCTTGTTTTTATTTATTTTATTTTATTTTTTGAGGGGGTAATTAGGTTTACTTATCTACCTGTTTATTTAATAGAGGGACTGGAAATTGAACCGAGGACCTCACGCACGCTAAGCATGTGCTCTCCCACTGAGCTGGGCCCTCCCCCAGGGCCGCCAGCAAAGGAGGGGAGTGCAGGTGGGCTCACCTGACTCTGCCGGGACCCCAGGAGGGCGGAGCCCCAGGACCGCAGGCAAACAAGAGGCCGCAGGGCCTCCCTTCATGTCAGATCAGCTCCGCACCTGCTCGGCCCCTAAGGCGGAGGACGGGTGATCTCTGTGATGAAACAGGACATTGTCCAGAGATTCGCTGTTTGTCACCCAGCGCCTGTCATCTGAAATCAAGAGTCACCAGGCACACCGAGAAACAGAACCCAGAGGTAAAGCAGGGGCTCCAGGCAGTGGAGCGACCAGACACAAGCTTTGGAATAACCGCGACTCCTCTGTTCAGAACAGTAAGTCACAAGCCAGTCATTTTCGCTTAGAGAAATGAATTCTTTAAAGTCAAATAGAAATTCTAGAAGTAAAACCAAAAATAACCCAAGTAAAGAGCACAGCCGATGAGCCAGTGGACAACTGGATGGGAGTGAAAAGGACCAGTCAGCCGCAGCTGAGGTCAGTAGAGAAGGAGACAGAAACACCGAGAGGAACTGTCTGGAACACGCAGACAGAGCACGAGACAGGCCTGGCACGTGCGTGAACGCCGCCCACCAAGGGACGGTGGGAAACGGGCAGGCCAGCACCTGCAGAGAACTGGGTGAGGCTTCCCCACACCGAAGACAGGCCTATGACACCACTTCACGCGTTACAGACCCCCACACAGGTAAGTACAGGCACACTGCTGGGCACAGCAGGAAAACCACCGGAAAACGAATAGCCAAGAGACAGTCGAGAACAGCCAGAAGAAGGGGGAGGGGAGAGCTCAGGGGTAGAGTGTGTGCTTAGCACGCACAAGGTCCTGGGTTCAAGCCCCGGTGCCGCCACTAAAATAAACAAGCACATAAACTTAATCACCTGTGAGATTAATGACTTGGTGTGGCACTCACAGGATGTGCGGGAACAGAGCTGTGGGGAGCAGAGCTCTGAGGGGGAACTGCTGCGATACACCTGACTCCTGTGCGGCTGGTTGAGGGACCTGGTGAGCAGGCTCTGGTGGTGGCCGGCCTCATGGGCTGCCAGTATGCTGGACACTGGCTCCGGCCTGCCTTGTCCACTGTGCCCCTGGATCCTCCCTGGAGCAGGAGTGGGGGGAGCATCACCTCAGAGTGATGGTCAGAGACCAGGGTAAGGTCAGAGACCCCTCTAAAGCCATGAACAGGGAGGTAAGAGTGCCTGTACCCCTCCTGTGTGGTGTCTACACAGCATGGCCTACTTACAAGAGTGCGCTTGGATGCTGCATCCCTGAATGGCTTGACTAAAATAACTTCCCTTTTTTGGGGAGTAGACGGCCAGAAATCTCCCTGCTTTGCTTTCTTATCTAGGTCGCCACCTGGTGGCAATGTATGTGCATTGCAGCACCCTGCTCTTGGTGGGGGTCAAAGCGGACTTTCCAGCCCAGGATGGGAGACCCCCGGGACTAAGCATTGTGGGGTGGCGAGGGGGGCCCTCCCCATCCCAAACACCCCCAGTGGAGAAATGAGGCCAAGGCGACAGACGCTGGCATGCTGCCACATGACAGAAGAATGATTTATTAGAACAAATTCCATGACAAATCATATAAAATAACCATTTTCTGAAAGACATCCGTAAGACCGCCTGAGGACAAACACAAAGGTGCCTCCCAGAAGCCAGACAAATAAGTTACCAATCCCAAAGCGAAGGCGGGGGGTGCGCAGACTGGTGAATTAAAAAAATTGTACAGCCATCCCTGCGGGGTGTGGATGGAGGTGGACGGACGGCCACTGCTTGTCTCCCAGGGACGGGCTGTGGGCAGCTGTGCGGGGCGTGCGGGGCGGAGGGGGGCCAGGCCTAGCACCTCCTCCGTGTGGACACTGAGGCTTGTGGGTGGAGCCAGGTGGGGACCCCACTGCCACTCACACACATGAACATGGGGGGCACAGGACCCCTGCACTCAACACCACACCAGCTACATGTGAACACGGACACCCCCATCACCCACCACAGCCCCCGGCCCAGCCTCGGCGACCTCCTCCAGCAATCGACACTCACGCAGATGCCAGGCGGGGTCCCCCCACCCCAGGGTGGTGGTGGGGGCAGCCACACACACACACACCACAGCCAATGGGCTCTTTGGCTTAGAGGCTCCAGAAACATCCGCCGTGGGGTGGTGCACTCTGCTTGCCTGGCACATTCCCAGCTGAAAAAATCCTGAGAAAATAAACTGTTCCTGGGGGCCTGTCCCTGCCCACCCCTCCAGGGGACCAGGAGCACAGGGGCCTGTGAGACACCCAACTAATGCCCACAGCATCCAGAGGACGGGGGGAGGTTGGGGGGGCTGTTTGCCAGGAGCTTCTGGAAGCCTGGTTCCAGGCCACTTTGGTCTGTCGCTCACCTCCACCTGGCCAGAACCCCCGGGAGCCAGGTGCAGAGGCTGCGACTCCTGCACTGGATGTGCCTGCATGTGGAGCTGTGCCTGCACATTAGCATGGCGTGTGCGTGTGTGCACAGCCGCCCGGTCACGTGCTCAGGGAGTTTGGCAGTTGTATTGGCACCAAAGGCTCAAAGCGGTGGGGTTCCTGCCCCAGATGTCTCCCAGGCCACTTCCCTGACCCAGGCCACTGGACTCTGGGGTGGCTGGGAGCGCCCCGGCCAGCCTGCACTCTGCCCTCCTTGAGTCCTGGAGTGTCACCGGGCCCCCAGCTCTGTGTTTGGCACTGACTGACCCCCACTGCCCAACCCTTCTCCCTCTGCCTGGTCCTGGCCAGCACAAAGGGACAGGCCAGTGAGCATGTGTCCCCCAGCCTACGAGGCAGGGCAAGGCCCTTTGGGGCCCGGGAGGCTGCTGCAATGGCACAAACCACTCTTCCCTCGAAAGCTTAAGACAAAAATGATAGTGATGGAGAGGGGACAGGGCACTCACCCGCGATGCTGGCCCTTGGCATCGGCCACAGCAGGAGCTGGGCCCAGAGGCCAGCAGGGGTGTGGGCTGGACAACCTGGCTGGGGCCCCGGCACCCACAGGGTTATGGCACGTGTAGGGGTCTTTGTGGTGAGCTGTCTGCAGCCCAGAGGGGCTGCAGCAGTGGACGGTGTAGACGGGAGGCACCAGACCTGGGCACAGGGAGGCTGCCCCAGCCCCCGCCCCCTAGATCAGGAACCTTTCCGCGTCGGGGAGGAAGTCAGGGAGGAAGGAGGGGTCTGGGAGGCTGGGGGACCCACAGTTTGCCCGCTGCTGCGAGAAGCTCCTCAGAGGCAGGGCCGAGGCGGGTGAGGATGGGCTCTGGGCAGCTGGCCGGCCCTTCCCGAGCTGGGCTGCACCCACAGGGCCCCTGTTTCCAGTCAGCAGGTCCAGGTTCCCGCTGGGGTCCACGATGGCGTTGATGACTAGGGGAGGGGAGAGGGTCAGGCTGGCGGGGCTCCTGCCCTGCCTCCCCTGGCCACCTGGGAGCCTCCCGGCCAGTTCACTACAGGTGTGAGTCAGGGTTCACCGAGGTCCCTCCCACCGCCTATCTGGGACCAGAAGCACCAGCGCTGCCCACCATCCACAAGGCCTGGGCCACACCCACCTTCCAGCTGCTTCTGCACTCGTCTCAGTTCTTTGAGGATGGAGCTGATTTCCTGGAAGAGGAAAGGAAGAAGGCAGGTGGAGCAGGACCAAGGCACTCACCTCTCCCCCAGGGCTCTGGGGGCAGGAGTCGGGTCAGGCTCAGGTCAGCTTCTCCCCAGGAGGGCCTGGGCGACGGGGCCCCAGAGGTAGGGCCCAGGAGGCGGGCATGGCCCCCGCCAGCCCTCACCTTGTTGGACGTCTTCAGGATGGGCACCTCATTCTCAGCATTGATCCTGGCTTCCAGGTCCTCCCACGCACGCCCAGTGTTCTGGAAGAGGATCCTATCCCCCAGGGGTTGGGGGAGGGAGCGGGCAGGGGATGATGACCCAGGAACCCAGGCACGGCCCTGCCCAGACCACCCCCCTAGCCACCACTTCCTGGGCCCAAGGGGAAACAGGCCTGGTACCAGGGTCCCTGTCTCTGTGCTCTACACAGGGAGGGCTGAGAGGAAGAGGGGAGCAGAGAGGGAGGGAGGGGAGCACCCTGGGGCTCTAGTCTCCCCAGACTCAGGGTCCGGTTGCCAAACCAAGTATGTGTGTGTGGGGACGTGGGGCACAGTCCCAGTTCACATGCTCGGGTTTCTACCCACGTCAGGGCATCTCGCTGTGTGGCTCCCAGCCCCTTCCAGAGGGGCTCCCACTGGCCAGCAGGGCCCACTCACTTCATCTTCTCGGCAAGGTGCTCTGTGTTCTCACGGATGGCGTGGGACAGCTGGGACACGGGGTTCAGCATCAGGTTATCAAAGATCACCTGCAGAGACCCATGCATCAGCGTGGTGCCCAGAACCCCTAGAAAGCCCTGCTCCCTCCGCACAGAGAGCCAGCCACTGGCCAGCTCCCGCGGGCAGGGGTGGGGGGTTGCCTGCCTCCTCACGGTTCCGAGGCCGCGTCCTGTTGGCCAGGGGGTCCTCAAAGCGGTCATTCATGTTCTGGTCCAGGTCTCGAGAGCTCAGGGAGCCAGGCGGCACCTTCTGGAAGTTGAGGCTGGCCTCGGGGATGCGCTGAACCAGCTGCGGAAATGGGGAGCAGGGGCAGCGTCAGCCCAGGGATGGGGTGTCTGGCACAGAAGGTGGACAGGGTTGACCCAAGCCCCATCAGCTATGGGTCCCCGGGCGCCCTCCAACAATGGACGCAGGTCCCTGACGCAGGGTGGCTGTTGGGGAGCTGCGCGCAGGTGCATGGCGGGAACTCAGTGAGGGCTCACAGCCATGACCCCTCACCAACACCCCCGAGGTGGGGCAGGGGGGCTCACCTCCTCGCGGGCAGAGATGGTGGAGGCAGGGGTGCTGGGCACATTGTTGATGGAGAGGCTGCGGGAAGACCCCGGGGAGCCCAGCGAGTCCCCATCCCCCGCCACGTCGTGGATCTCCCGGGCCAGGATGGCCACGTCCTTCACCAGTGTCTGACTCAGCCTGCAGCCAGCGGGAGACAAGGCAGATCCTGTGTGGTTGCCCTAGGCTGGGTGGGCCCCAGTGTGGGAGACGTTGGGGACAGGAGCCAGATGGGACGTGAGTTACCCTGCACAAGCAGAAATCCCACCCTAGGTGGGAGTCCCTCCCGGGGGCAGCCACTGGGTGAGGGGCAGGGCCGGGGGGTACAGCCTCCAGCCTGACCCAAACTACACCCCTCCAGCCACTGGCAATTCCAGGAAGGACAGGGCCCCACTTGGAGCCTCAAGTTCCCGACCCCGAGGGTGGGGGTGGGGCTGGGGCAGGGCCTTGGGAGGAAGGGTGGACAGTCACCCTCTGGCTCCCGGCCGTACCTCCTCTGGCCACCAGGACTGACATCAGGGCTGTCACAGAACAGGCAGAGCCACACAAACCCTGCTCCATGGGTGGGGAATTGAAGGGTGGGGCAGGGTCCCTGACAAGGGGCAGAGTCATGCAGCCCCAGAGAGGCCAGGGACCCCCCCACAGGGCAGGGAGGCCCAGCCTCCAGTGCCAGGGTAGACCCTCTCCACCACAAGGGCCACAGGCCACACATGCTTCCCTGAGAGGCTCCCTGGGCTGCAGCCCACAGCCTCCGTCGCTCGCCCTCTGAGCACCTCAGGCCCACAGCCAGCACGTTCTGCACCACGTGAGCCCCTGGCCAGGCTTGGGGAGAGGGGTCCATCTCTCCCAGGGGGAACAGGCTCTGGCCCCCGGCCCTCTCAGCACTTCAATGCCTGCAGTCACCCAAGGGATGCCCCACCCTCAACCAACTGTCCTAGCTCTACTCGGGGTCCCTCCACAGCTGGCCCTCAGGGCCCATCCACTCTGAGTGGCAACTCCAGCACGACCACCAAGCTCTGCCCCGCCCAACAGACACTAAACACTGCTGGAGACAACTCCCCTGGGCGCCCCTGCCTCCCCAGCAGCCTGCCCGAGGCGCCTCCAGAAAAGGGCCCCCAACCAGTCAAAAAAATACAAAGGCTGCTCCCCAGGGTCCTGGTGACCTGTGCCCCTGCCTCAGGGCCGGTCCCCTGCCCACCCAGGCCTCTGAACCGGCACCCACCCTGAAAGCAGAGACCTTGGGAAGCCCACAGGGCCCTCCCAGCTGTGCCCTGCTCACCTGGCCCAAGTGCCATGCCTCCTTCCAGATCCCCACCCCGGGAGCCCCGCCACCCCTCCCCAGCACCACCTGCACAGATGACCCCCCACCCTCTGCCCCGCAGGCATCTCAGTCTCTGGCCCTCTTCGCTTCATACTCTCCTGGGCCTCTCCGCACAGCCTCACGCCACCCACAGCCCCGTCAGCATCTTTGTGCTGATGACGCCCGTGCCTCCTCCCCCCACGTGGGCTCTTGTCTCGCCAGCAGCCTCTGGTCCACCTGCCTCCCCTCCAGGTGCCTCACCGACTCCAGCTCCAGCCATTCCCCTCCCGCTCCCACAGCCCTGCAGGGCCCAGCCCCCAGGGCCCTGACCTCCGCTCAGTGAAGGACCATGCTTCATCCCCTGCCCCCTCTGCACCCTTCTTCTCAGCACCTGGCTTAGGGGCGAGCCTTCCACTGAACGGCTACATGAAGAAACTCGTTTTTAATAAAAATTTTAGTGAAGGTCTTCCTTGAACCAAAGGTTCCCCCTCCTCCTGGACAGATCTGCATCCACGCATCCAGCCACTCAGCCACCCATCCAACCATCCATCCATCATCCATCCGCCTACTCGTCCATCATTCCTCCATCCTTCCAAACATCCCCCATCCCTCTATCCATCATCCACTCACTCGTGTACCCTTCCATCTGACAAGCCCTTCCCATGCCCACTCAGGAAGTAAAGCCCAGGATGGTCCCAAGGAGAGGCACCTGGGGGGCAACAGCTCATGCTGTGTGCCGGCACTGCTCACCTGGCGATCTCAGCGATGTCAGATGTCTGCACAAGGAAACCGCAGGGGTCCTCCTCCTCCTCGTCCGTGTCCCGGTGGCCAGGGGCCCGGGGGCGGGCCCGGCCGGAGCCGCTAGCCCGTGGGGTCTGCGTGGCTGTTGAGGCATGGGAGCGTGTGTGTTTGGGGGAGCCGTGGTGGGAGCCGTACTCCTCCTCAGATGTGGACGTGCAATCTGAACCCTGCTGCCGGCGACGCGTGTCTCGGGTGAGTGAATTGGTTCCAAAAGCAAGAACAGAACAGAGCAGCACTCAGCACCGCGAGGCAGCCCGGGCCCCTCTGGGTAAGGGCCTGGCACCGCAGGACAAGCTGCGTTGCAGCTGGTACCCTACACGCAGAAGCCCTTCAGCTGAAGCGCGAGCCGCTGCTGGGGTCCAGGGCCGGCAAGGCCGCCGCCAGCCCGGAGGCGCAAGCAGGGATGGGCAGCCTGGCGCGTCCGCAGGCCCTTGCGGAGCAGCCCAGGGGGCAGCTGGCCAGCCAGCGGGCAGGGGCCATGTCCTGGGGGTGGGTCTGTGCCCGTCAGGTGAGAACCGGCACCCTTGGTGGCAGGGCTGCGGTGCCCAGACACCCTAGACGGCGGTAAACCTCCCCACGTGCAGTGGCCGTGGCCCCGGGCTGGACCACACAGGGCTCAGTCCCTGCAGCCCCTCCCTGTGCCCACCTGGTCTTCTCAGACCTGACCCCTAGCCCACCCCTGCTCAGAGCCCCCACCCCCACCACAGCTGCGAACATGCTCAGGGTGACAAGGAGCACTGGCGGGGGGCGGCAGGGCTCCCACCAAGCAGATGTGGTCCTCAGCCCAAAGCCATCCTGTCCCTACTCCGTCCCTTCCTCCAGTGAACCCTGTCCCTCAGCACTCCTCAGCCCCCGGCCACGGAGCAGACGCCACCTTGGCCCCCGGCAGACCCGGCAGCCAGGGAGGGGCCCTAACTCTGTGGCTGTGAGTCTGGGAGGAGGCCCAGCCGCAGCGTAGGCAGGGTCCGGTATCGGGCAAGCACAAGAGCCGCAGCACGGAGCTGGGAGAAGGGCCGACACCTCCAAACCAATTCTCTAGGAGGCTCAGCCCCCAGCACGGCGAGCGTGGCTGCGTGGACGTGGACATCCACCCCCGGTGGGAGCCGGCCCCGGGGCCACAGCAGCCCGTCCCTCCTCGCTGCACGCTGGGACCATGGGCTGCAGGAGCCTCTGCTTGTGGTGTGCTGGTGGGATTGCCACAGGCCTCCCCCGGCCACAGGGGGCCCTCCCAGACTCACACACCCACCACCGCCTAGGGTAGCACACCCTCCCCAGGCCCCTAAGCCCCCAGCCCCACGGGGGACAGCTTGGGCCTCCACGTGTGCCTCACGAGCCACTGGGGTCCCACCTGGACCCGGAACTCCAGGTAAGAGTGGGCAGACCCAGCCATCCGTCCACAGCCCCCAGGCCCACCTGGGAGTGAGAGGCAGCACCCTCATCCCGGGGAGGGTTGGGGTTCTGCCCTCACACCAGGACGGCCGGGGGGCTGCGGGAGGCCCGCTGCCGTGCACACCCGAGTGCGCGTGTGTGTGGAGACGCACCCGCCGATGGGAAAGGGGGCTCCTCCAGGGGATCAGGGCCCCACAGCCCAGAGCCAGGTTGACGCCCAGGGAGCTGCCTGCCCCTCCCGGCACTCACTGGCTGAGGAGTAGCGGGCGCTGCCTGGGCGGGCCCTGCTGAAGGGCTGGCGGGAGACCGCGGCAGTGTTGGTGGCCTTCCTGGCAGTGGCCCGAGCCTCGGCCACGGTGGGCTTGCGGCCGGCGCAGCACAACTCGACGCTGCGGCCAGAGAAGCCAGCACGGGTTGGGGTGGACTCTGAGTCGCCGGGGCTGGTGAAGGAGCCGGCCCGCTTCCGGGGCATGGCCAGGATGTCCAGGCGGGACAGCCTCTTGGCCTGCTCGAGAGGTGGTCGCCCCACTGGCTCCGGGTTGGCCGGGGGCCCCCGCTCACTGTCTGCGGCCTCTGTGTCCGAGGCGTCCCCCAGCCGGGCCCGTCTCAGCCGGGAGGCCCGCGTGGGCCGCGGGGTGGACAGGCTGTTGGAGCGGGTCAGCGCTTGCTGCCCCTTCTGGACGCTGGCTGAGCCGCGGGGCTGCTCTTCCCGGGCAGCGGCGGGGGGTGGCGGGGGGGCCATGGGTTTCCGGCGAGGCCCTGGCCGCCCTGTCCCAGTGGCCGTGGGGGTCTCGTGGTCAGAGGTGATCATGTCTGCACTGGGCAGGTGGGCAAGGCTGGAGCCTTGTTCTTCTTCAGGCCAGTCCATGGAACCCTGGGGCCCGTGGCTGCGCCGCGCGACCGGGCGCCTTGTCGGCTCTCCACGGCCCACATCCGGCAGGCCCAGTGGGTGACGCTGCTTCTCTGAGAGACGTTCATGGGTGCTGCTCAAGGCGACAGTCCCCGGGTCCTGCACTGCTGACGGGGACGGTGCCTTCTCCTTCCGCAGCCCTGTGGGCTGGGGGCCGGTTGGGCTGGGCCCGTTCTTGCCACTGAGCAGACTGACGGTGCTGGACGTGTCCACATCAGAGTCCCCAGACAGAGAGTCTTCAGGAGGCCGGGGGGCGCTGCCCATCTCGCCCTCTGGCCCCTCAACGGACTTGGAGAGCAGTCGGGCCTCCAAGGCAGCCAGCGCCGTCTCTGTCTCCTTCAGAATCAGGTGAGTGTCCTGGGAATGAAGGTCCACGCGCGAGGCCCGGGCTGCGGCCAGGTCCTGCAGGAGTGGGTGGCTGGGGATGTGCGGGAGCTGACCGGGCGCTGCAGGGCCACTGGCGGGCTCCTTGGTGAAGCTGTCTTGCCGGACAAAGGCCAGGGCCTCCTTGGGGGGCGCCGGGCAGGAGCTCTCGGGCTCTGGGGACCGTTCTGTCCGCAGCTGGATGACCATCCTCCCGCTGGTGCTGACATACATGCCGTCCCTCGCTGGGGGGCTGGGCTGGGCCACCCGCCCTGGGCCCTCCGCCTCCCTGGGGGCTACAGGTGGCTTCTTGGGCAAGGCTGCCTCCCCGTTCTGGTCCCCAATGTAGAAAGTGGTGGGGGCTGGCTCCCCAGGGCCTCTTGGTGAGTGCCGGCCCCTCGTCCACGCCTGCCCCTCCTGTGGGCCCCTACTTGGCTCAGGGCCTCGCCCACCGTCCGACCCACTGGCATCACTGAGGCTGTCGGGCTCTAGGTCCTCCTGCCCCAAGAGGAGACCAGCCTGCTCGCTGCCTAGCTCCGGCGGCCCAGGCCCACTCTTCCTGGCAGCCTCAGGGCCTGCGGGGCTGTCCGCTCTGTCGCTGGGCAGCTGCGGGAGTAGTCGCCGCTGGCGTACAGGCAGGGCCCCCTCCAGCTCCCCAGCTCTGCGCCCAGGGCCATCCTCTGCGGAGACAAGGGAGCGGGTTAGAGCGGCCGCTACCCCCAGGCCCTCCACCTGCTCAGGGAGCTGGCCCTGCTCCAGGTACGGGGACATGAGCTCCTAGCTGTCCAGTCAGTGGCCAGAGGCTGCCCTCTCCCCACTACAGCGCTGGAGCCACTTACCTGACAGGCCTGGGTCCGAGTAGCTGTCAGCCAGGCTGGCCCAGCGAGACACCCACTTCTGACCCCCAGGGGAGCCTGGCACCGGGAGGCCCTACAGAGAAGAGGGCAGGGGTGTGTCTGCAGCAAGGAGAGGCAGGAGCCCCACGGGGAGGTGCTGGGAGCGGGAGCAGGTGGCAAGGTGGCCATCCCTGTGCCTGCCACCTGCTCCCCCAGCAGAAGCAGCCTGCAGAACCCTGCGCAACTCCCCACGTCTCAGCCGGTTCAGTGGCTCGGAGGTCAGTGGCTGTGGCTGTGTCCTGCCCCTCAGACTCAGCCCAGCCCTGCCCATAGGCACACGCACCCAGGCACCCAATTGACTTGGGGCCTCTAGGCCTGTCCTTGACAGCTCTGCACAGGGCCCCAGCCTGCCTGCCAGGTGGGCACGGTCCTCTGGAAGGTCCTGCCCTGTGTGTCTGCAGCCTGGAGCCCACAGCCCAGCCAGGATCGGAGCCTTCGAGGGCATATGGCACCCTGTGACCTGGGCCCCAGCCCAGATGCCGGCCCCTCCCTGCCCAGCCCCTCCCAAGGGTGGCGTCAGGGCTCTGTCCCACACACCTGAAGCTCCACCTGCGGGGGCACGCCCACTGGGCGGGAGGCAAACTCCTGCAGCAGGGCCATCCGCTGGGCCACCCCGTCACCAGGCTCATCTCTGTCTCCTCTGATGACTGGGCGGAAGGTGGCCGAGGATGCCCTGGAGAGCTCAGGGGCCTCGAGCACCCCAAAGACCTGCCAGGAGGAACGGCGGGGCAGCGGGTCAGAGCAGCACGCCCAAAGCCAGGCGCCCAGGCCTCCCCACTAAACGGGCACCTGGTCAATCATCTTGCGGGCCTCCTCCACCTCCTGGTCCTGCGCCTCCGTCTCGATGGTGTAGGTCCCCGCGTCGCTGAGGCTGTCATCCTCCTCCTGTTTGCGCGCCTTCGTCACTTGGGGGTCGGTAGAGGGTGGTGGCGGGGTTGAGGGGGCCACGGGGCTGGCCCCGCGGGGCGTCAGTGGGGCGGGCAGGGCGGGGGTCGCCTTCTCGGGGCCCGGCCGCGGGGCAGGGGAGCTGTCCTGCAGGCACTGGGCCACGAAGTCCTGGGCCAGGCGGGAGCGGCGCCCCACGCTGCCGAAGGGACGGGCGGAAGCCCGGGGGGCGGGGGCGGGGCTGCCCAGCCGCTCCGCCGCCTTCTCCCGCTTGAGGGAGCCGGCCCTCTGCGGCCCTGAGCCGCTGCCGGCCCCCCGGGCCGGGGTGGGGGCCGGGGCGGGGGCCGCCGGGCGGTCCCTGTCAGCCGGCCCTGGGCCGCGGCGCCGGTCGGGCCTGGGGTCCCCGGGCGGTGTGTGTGTGAAGGACTGGGAGCGCTTCTTGCGGGGCGTGTCCTCGTCAAAGAACTCGACGACAAAGGCCTGCTGGTTGTGCAGCAGCTCCTGGGGGTCCCGCCTGATCTGCCTCTGCAGCCGCGCCTGCTCCCCGCTGGCCTCCCCGGGGGCCGCAGCCGCGCCGGCCGCGGGGTCCCCCGAGTCACTCTGGGTGCCATCCTCATGCTTGTGGCCTGGGGGTGAGGGAGCGCAACTTGTCCGGCTGAGGGTGGACACACAACCACAGGGTCGGGGGTAGGGTCCCGGCGCCCCATCGGGAACGACACGCGAGGCCCAGCTCGCTGGGCGCCCCCCAGCGAGTGCCACGGGGCCCCGGGCGGCTCGGCGGGCCAGGCGCACTCACCCTTCAGGGTGCGGGTGTGCACGGGCAGGTCACTCTTGGCGCTGTGCCGGTCGTCGCCGAGGCCGGCCCGGTGCAGCAGGCTGGGGTCATTCTGCACCAGCCAGTCAGCCACCTTGGTCTCTGCGGAGACCGCCTCGGAGGGCGCGGCCTCCTTGCTGGGGGGCCGCCGCGGGCGCAGGGAGAACTTGGTGACGTGGTCCCTGATCTTCACCTTACCGGGGCTGCCGTCATCAAACTCGATGGTGAAGCAGGCGTGGCTCTGCACCACGGGGGCCGCCCCGCCCCCGCCCGCTTCCACGTCCCTGGGGGGTGGCTCGTGCACCGGCACCTCCAGGGCCCGCGGTGGTGGGGTCTCCTTGGTGGGGATCTCGAAGTAGCTGGGCTCCCGCCGGAACGAGTAGCCCTGAGGTTCCGCGGGGGCCCGGAAGCCGGCCACCGTCCCTGTGAGATCCCCGTCCTTCGGTGCCAGCTCCTTAGGCCGCTCTGGGGAGCGGGGGGACACATGCTCAGGTGGGGCCACACGTGGGACCCGCACCCACCCACCTCCGCCAGGACCACCGGCTCCGTCTCCCTCCAGACCAGGCTGCCCTCCAGGGCTTACCCGTGCAGGGCTCGTCCTGGCGCGGGTACTCGGGCAGGGTGCCCTCATCCTCACCCCACCAGGAGGGCTGCCCGTACAGGGGGGTGCGGTAGGCTGCTGCCTCTGCAGAGGGAATTTTGACCCTGGGTCACTGGCCCCAACACAGACCGCAGGGGGACCAGAGCTGAGGAAGATGCTAGGGTCTGGAGGTGGCCCAGGTGTCACCTCCGGGCTGGAACCTGCAGCCACCCAGCCAGCCCTGGCCGGTCGCCAACCGCTCTGGTCCTGTTCCTGCATCCATGGCAGGAGACAGCTGCAGAATTGCCTCTTCCATCCCCGCCTGGGCCTCCCCAGGGGGTGGCTGTTCCAGGGGAAGCTCGTCCCTGGGGCAGCACCATCCTCGGCGCCCCGGTCCTGGGGCAAGCCACCCCTTCCATCCTGCCCAGGCCTCTGCCCACAAGGCCTGCCCAATGGAAGGACAGAAGGACAGCCGTGAGCCCAACCCAGGGCTGGCCTCTCTCCAAGGTTCTGCAAACGGTTCAGGCCACAAATGGGTGACCTGGGGGCTGAGAGCCACTGTCGTCTGACTGGAGCACACAGGCGGTGTGCGTGGGTGACTATTCCTACAGGCATGCAGGGCTGTGGGCACACACAGGTGAGTGTGTCTACAGAGATAAGACAGGTGTAGGACATGTAAGATAGATATTTCTACAGGAGTGCGGGTACCCGGGTGGGGGTACCCACAGGGGTGTGGAGGCACAGGGGCGTGCAGGTCCCTGAACTCACACACAAGCAGGCCTGTGCTGCGGCTGCCGTAGGGTGGGGTAGGGTGGGGTAGGTTGGGGTGGGGTGAGGTCGTGCGGGGGGGGAGGTGTGTGTTGGGGGGTGAGGGTGAAAGGATTGCTGGACAACGTGGTGTGTGGGGGCCACATGGAGCGGGGGCCTGTGTGTGCTCGGGGCCACGGCAGTGCCGTCCTACCTGCTCCCGGTCTCCGGTCCCCCCGCTCAGGCCTGGGGGTTGAGGACTCACAGTGCGGTGTGTGCCCTGGCAAGGCCTCGCCCCTCTTGGGCGCCGGGCTCTTGACGCTCACCTGCAGCTGGCTGGTGTACTTC
Organism: Vicugna pacos; assembly: GCF_048564905.1. Lineage (NCBI taxonomy): Eukaryota > Metazoa > Chordata > Mammalia > Artiodactyla > Camelidae > Vicugna > Vicugna pacos. The sequence continues at coordinate 94,945,249 of NC_132992.1, read as the reverse complement.
TCGTGCTGTGGGCAGTGGGCCAGGGTGAGGGGGGCTGCCTGGGGAGGACACCCCCACCTGGGGTGCCTGCCTCTCCTCCCCGCTCCGTCTGGAGTGGACCCAGCACTGTATGTGCACGTCTGTCCATGCATACACGTGTGTCCGTGTGCGTGCAGGGGCCCCTGGCTGAGGTCGCAGTCAGCAGAGCAGGGCTCACACTGGCCCTGCCCCTCACTGGCGTGTGACTCTGGGCAGCCCCACCATGCTCCATGTTGCCCACAGTTACTTTGGGAAAAGGGGCTATGGCTGCCCCCCACAGGGCTTCTGGGAAATGCTCTGGCAGGGCCCCCAAGTGCTCCATGACTCCCGCACAACAGAGCAAGGGGAGAGGAGTCACCCCACCAGCCGTGACCCCCCCATTGGGACCCTCAAGCCAACCAGCTGAAGGACGGGCATCTAAGGCACCCCTCACCCAGGACCTCCCACGAGGCTGGCCCCAAAGGCTACCCACTGCCGGCCTCCAAACAGGCCCTCCTGCCTGCTGCTAGCCACCCCAACCCATGGTGACCTGATGCCAGCTAGGCCCTCTTGGCCCCGCTTTCTGCTGGGCACAGCAGCCTCCTCTGGGGCTCCAGCCGCACCCAGTCTGTGGCTGCATCAGCCTGGGGGGTTGGGGGGTGACTATCTTCCCCACCTGCCCGACCGGGCCATCCGGTGAGGCAGGCCAGAGCGGGCTGACTCACGGCACCACAGCCAGGCCAGGGGCAAACAGACAGCAGGAAGCAGAGGGCTGTGGGGACAAGGGGATGCCAGGGGCCCCCAGCTGAGCGCCAGCACTGACCCTGAGTGCCTCCTCGGGGACACGGTGCTGCACGCGCTCCAGCACATACATGTTGGAATGTGACAGTGTGTCAAGGAGAACAGGAGGTGGGGGAGCCAGGCGGGGCCCTCGGACAGCGGCCTCAGCCGGAGATGAAGGGACCACTTCCAGGAATGGCTGATGAAGAGGGAACATGGCCGGGGATCGGGAGGCAGGTACCATGCTGCCCACACACAGCCACGCATGCACCGGCACATGTCCAGACTGTAGGGACAGTCTGTAGGCTGTGCAGCCCCCACTCAGGGGCAGGACACAGGCTGATCCAGGTGACAGCACACAAGTGCCCCAGGGCTGGGGTGCACTGTCCACCCCACTCACAGCCAGGGAGCCCAGCTCCGGCTCCCATCCCAGAGCACCCCACCGCCCTGGCCCACAAGTTTCCAGGGGTGGGGAGGGCCTCAGCCAGTGGCTGGGTCCGGCTGTGCCAAGGCGAGTGCGGGTCCAGGCGGACAGAGGAGAAGATGCTCTGCAGCCATGCATGCCGGTCTGCGACGGCCCAGGGCAGAGGCACAGGCCCCTCGCAGCTGCGTTCTGAGTGCAGAACACCACACCCGGGCAGCCCCAGAAGCGCTGGGACTCCCGGTCCCAGGCGGGCTCTTTAGCTCCTCGGACCAGCGGGCAGGCAGAAGGTGCCGAAGCTGGGGCCTTGGCTGGGGGGGCAGGTGGCAGGAGCGGAGCCCAGGTTCACCCTCGCCACCTCTCATGCCCTCGGGCCCCAGCTGTGCCCACAAGGCCCCACCCGCTTCCGAGGATGATGCGGGTGGAGGGCGAGGCCAGGAGCGGGGCGCGCGCCACCAGGAAAGGATATCATAGCCAAACCGGATGACGTCATTGAGCTTCAGCGTGACGTACTTCTGGTCTGGGATGCGCACGTCGTTCACAAACGTCTGTGGGGGAAGCAGGTGGCGCGGCTGAGCTGGCGCGGGCGGGACAACCACTCTGGAGCCCCCACAGCGGACCAGCGGGCCCTCCTGTGCTGCGCTGGGCCTGGCACCATCCCTCCAGCGCGCGAGCACCCTGCCCCATGCCCCAGGGCGACCACAGGGCAGACGGCTGCTGAAAGGACCCCTGGCACCCAGGGGCCCGACAGAGCCCCTCAAGCACAGAACCACGGATGCCCTGGTGAAACGGACCCTTTCCCTCATCCTCACAGAGCCTGGCGCTGGCCCCACCATGCCCGCGGGAGCAGCACGCAGGGTGGCCCTGGGGCACGGCTGCTCAGGCTGCGCGAGGCTCTGACGTCGACCCCCACACAGGCTGCCTGCTCACAGGGGCATCGAAGTGCCAGCCCCTGGAAGCCCCTTTTCCCCCATCAGGGCGTTCTTGTCAGCCGGCTGAAGACACCACACTATGGTCAGACGAGTGCAAGGCCCCAGCACACTGAGAGCCTCTGGGCAGCCAGGGTGACAGGGGAGACGAGTGTGGCTCAGCAAGGCAGCTGTGCCCAGAGTCCGGCAGGAGAAACAAGAAGCGTGAGGACTCGTCACAGGACAGAGGAGGGGGCCTTGTCACAGGAGGGTCTCTGGCGGCAGAGGAGGAGGGCGGCTCCCCGGGGAGGTGCCGCAGCCAGGGGCCTGCGCACGCAGAGATGGGCATGGAGCAGAGCGGGGCTGGGAGAGCCGGGGACCGCAAGCTCGGTTTGGACACGCTGGATGTAAAATAGGAGTCTGGGCTCTGAGCAAGGAGCAGAGGACAGCAGTCCTGACGTGGGGACAGCTGTGCGGCTGAACTTGGGGTCACATGGGCCGGCAGGAGTGGGCCCTGCCCTGGGCACATCACAGGTCTCTGAGGAACTGGCCCCACAGGGTCGAGGTGCAGCCCGTGTGGCAGAGGGGAGGCCCACTCCCTTGCAGCCCCATTTGGGCAGGGCTGCTTCCTCTGACGGGGGGTGCTGAGGGAGAAGGGGGCTTGGGGGCAGAGCCAGCAGAGCCTGAGACCCTCAGCTGGGGGCACCCTGATGGGGACCCGGCAGATGGGGTCCAGTAGCTGGTGGAGCGCTCTCACTGCAGAAGCAGGGCTGGCCTGACGCTGCTGTGGGACCCCTGCTCAGGAATGGTGGGGGTGGCCAGACTGCACTGGCGGGGAGGGACACGGAAGGGCCCTCCTCAGCCCAGTTAAAGGGGCTGGAGCCTGGCGGTCTGTCTTCTTCCTGAAACAACGTCCTGGGGCAGGGGACCAAACGCAGAAAGGACAAGACACCGAGACAGACCCTGGTCGCCGGAGAGGACGCTCCCGTCCTTCCTGGCCAGTCTCCACCCCAAACATGAGGTTCCTCTCATCTGATCCCTCTCTGCTCCTGCAGCCAGGACCACCTTCTGGTCACCTCCCTGTGCCTGCTGCCCCCAACTCACAAAAGAGCTCACATGCGCCCCCAGGACAGAGTACCCCAGCACAGCCCCACCCACCTCAGGAGCCCCAGTTCCAGCCTGCAGGTGGTCCCAGTGCCTCCCCTGCCCACCCAGAAAGCAGCCCCACCATCGGAGGCCCTGCTCAGCAGGAGCCCTCCCAAGGAGGCCACGGGAGCAGGAGGTCCTGGAGCGAGCTAGGTAGGGGCAAAGCAGAGGGGAAGATCATGGAGGGGGCGGAGCCACAGGGGGGCAGAGCCGGAGTGGGGATGGAGCTGGTGCGGGGCCAGCACAGAGGGCGGGGTCATGGAGGGGTAGGGCCATCAAAGGGGTGGGGCCATAGGGTGAGGCAGCATAGAGGGAGGGGCCGTTGAGGGGCGGAGCCAGCACAGAGGGCGGGGTCACGGAAAGGAGCAGGAGGAGGGGTGGGGCCCCTGCCGAGCCGAGTAGGCAGGGGCCGGGGCCAGCACGCGGCTAGAGCGCTCACCCCGTTCAGGCTGCCCAGGTCCTTCACCCAGTGCTCGTCCCTGTCCTGGTCGTAGTTGATGACGGCGTGCTGCTTGTCCACACTGCGCGACTGGGAGACACAGAGGAGGCCATGCTGGCTAGGTGGCCCAGGAAGCAGAGGCACCCCCAGGAGGCCCCGCCCACACTCTCTCCCATCCCACCCAATAAGACCACAAGACCAACACCAGGCCTAACACCCACGAGGTCCCACCCACGGCTCCACATCTCGAGTGCATGTGCCCCAGGAAGCACGTCCAGGCCTGATCCTGCCAGCCGACCCGACCCGACCCGACACAGCCACAGGCGGCAGGGATTTGCCAAGATCCCAGGGCCGGTTCCTTCTGTCCCATGCTGCCACCAGGGCCCCTCCCTTTGTGACCAGCCCTCCACTGCACCAATAGGCCAGTACCCCCTCCCATCCCAGCCATGGCTCCTGGGTCAGCTGTGGAAGGGGCTGGGAACCCTCTGGTCATCTGGGACACACTGTTCACTCCCAAGGACAGGCACGGGTGGCCTTGCAGAGTTGGCAGAGCCCAGAGGGAGGCTCAAAGGGCTGGGATGCTCTGGGGGAGGCCTCCCCGCCCAGCCAGCCCCACAGCACACACAGCCTCTTGGAGTGATGGACACATACACACATACACATGCGTGATGTGACTCAGGCCCCACTGCCTAACACGCGCATGCACAGGGCTCATACGTGAGCACACCCTGCCACCCAGCTGTCACACACATGTGCTCACATGTGGGTACTTCCACCCTGACCTCTTCCAGCTCTGCTCTGGCCACCAGCCTACCGGGGACCCCACCCCAAGGACGGTCACTCTCGCACACGGTCAAGCTGGAGGGCCACATTCCGCTTGCTGAAGTATCGTCAGCACGGCCGCCTCACCCGGCCGAGAGGCCTGTGTCCCAGCACAGAGCACGTCACCACTGCCATCTCTCTGATTCTCTCCACCTGCCCACCCCCTCCAGCACCATCCAGAAGTGACCATTTTCTAGGGGAGGCCCCAGTACCTGCCCCCAAGGACTGGAGGCTCCCAGGGCTGGGCCCCCTCCCTCCATGAGACCAGAGTGCACAACAGGGTGGGGGTGGGGGTGGACATGGGCTCTGGCCCAGCCCTGCCCCTACCCAAGGTCACTCTGCTTGGCCAAGGCACCAGGCAGGACCTGGAAAGGAGACTACTGTGGGCAGGGCTCCTGGGAGGCTGCAGCCCTTGGCCTGAGGTGGCTGGCTGGACTCACTGCTGCTGCTACAGTGGGGGCGCTGGGGGGGGTGGCAGGGCCCACAGCTCATCCTGCCACGGACCCTTGGTCCTCTGGAAGGGACCAGGGCTGCAGGGGCAGCTTCCAGGGCAGTGCAGAGTCTGCAGGACCAGCCAGGGCCTCCCTGACACAGAGACCCATCTGGAGCCACCTGCCCTGGTGCCACCTGCATGGGCCCGGGGATGTGTAGGGCCTCTTCCCTGCCTGTGAAGTTCCCAGAACTGGTCCTGGTGGGGCTCCTGGCACCAACCCACCTGCCTCCAAAGTGATGGGTCTCTGGCGAGGTAAGTCAGACCCTGAGACCGACTGCCCCCATCCTGAATTCTTCATCCAGAGTTGGCACCCACAGCTGGACAGCTCCTGGCCATCCTGGCTGCAACCTGAGCCCCAGACACCAGGTACCACCTCCTCCACTGGACTCCCCTCCTGTTCTCGATGCAGGCCTGCCCAGCGCTCACCTCCTCCAGAAGCCAGCCAGTGACCTTCAGCTGCAGCCTCTCCCACTGGCCCTGGCCCAGGCAGGGTTGGGCAGGCACACTGGGGGAAACTGCACCCCCTTCTCTGGGCCTTGGGCTCCTAGCTGCAGGCGCTGGAGGAGCTTCCCCAGAACTCAGCCCCAGGGCACAGACAAGAATCAGCCACTCTCCAGGGAGCCCGCGTGCTCTGGCTCGCCCCACCTCAGGCCAGGCAACTGCCTCCTTGGCGGCCCCGTGGATCAGCATTCCTGAGAGCCCAGCCAGGCAACTGGGAGGACGGGAGCTCACCTCTTTCCGTGCCCTCTCCGTGCACAGCCAGTTGCGTAGCTCAGCCCTGCCTGACACCTGGATGCTGCTGGGCCAAAGGGATCCCCCAAACCCCAGGCCAGGAATCGAACCTCCCAGAATGCAGACCTGAAACAGCGTTGAGAAGGCCGCACGGGGCACCGCACACCAGGATGCAGCGGGACGCAGGCTGGCCCCAAGCTCTGCCCAGCCCAAGGCGGACGGGGTGCGAGCACAAGGGCGCCCCATCCCTCAGGTGTGGACACCTCCTTCGCTGAGGAGCAGCCCACCAGAGGGGCTTCTGCATCGGCCCTTCCAGCAGGAACAACTCCACTCCCTCTCTAAGCCTCGGACCCCCGGCTCCTGCAGACACCCCTGGCTGCCTTCCAGCAGCTCAAGCCCAGCCCCTCCCTCCCTGCCCACCTGGCCCCACGCCTCCTTCTGGGAAGACCTCCAGCCAAGCCCCCAGCTGCTCCAGCCACACTCCTCAGCCCCAGGCAGTAAGTCTCACTGGCCTTCCTCCTCCATACCCCCAAACCCCCCATCCACCCGCCCGCCTCCTTCTCCAGCCCACCTCCTTCCCCACGGCTCCCCTCTCCTGTCCTCCCAGCCCCCACCCGGCCCTGCCCCTCCCTCCTCTGCTGAAATCTGCTGGGGCTCCCAGGTCGTGTCACATGAGCCACAGGCCCTCTCCAAACCCCCCTCCACCGACTGCACCAGCCGGCCCACTGGCCAGACCGCTTTACAGGCTTTGGAGGTGCTATGCCCTCTCCTGGACCTTGGTTCTCTGCCCAGAACCACCCGCCATCCCTGTGCCCATTTTCCCTCTCCCAGCAAGATGCCCCACCCTGCCCACCCCACCCACCTCCTGACTCCCTGGACTTGGTACGGCGCCCCGCCCCCATTTGTACCCAGAGCCTGGGCTGCCCGGCCCACTCCCAGCACAGCCCTCCTCAGACTGCAGACAGCACCAGGGCTTGCTGGAAACAGGCGGGGAGAAGCCCCACCTCCAGGCACCTCCCTCCCAGCCCAGAAGCAGACCTCAACCCGCTGAGCCCAGGTGATCTGAGCCTGGAAGCCCACTCAAGAGAGGTGGAGGCAGCCCCTCGGCCCGGGTCTCAAGACTTAAAAGGATATAGACCAGGCCCCATGGAAAGCGGTCCGGCCACACAGGAAGACGAGTGGGTGAAACAGACGTGTAAAATGGTCCTAAGAAGCTCCAAACACAGGGATGTTTTGGAAAAGGATCCAGTTGTTTGCACTCACTTTTAAACGAAATAGGCATGTGCTTCCAAAACGTGTCTGATGCCCTCCACGGGTGAGAGCCTGCCTGGGACCCCAACGCCTAGGGCTCTGAGCATCCCTCCTGCAGCTCACACCCAGCGCCACCCGGCAGGGCCACAGCACACGCAGCAGGTGGGCTCAGCCCGAGCGTGTGCAGGGGTGGCCAAGCTGGGCCTCTCAGGGCAGTGGTTTCCGGGTGAGGGTGCGGTCAGATGAGTCCCAGCTGTCACACGCCTGCCCAGGGCAAACTGGGCAGAAGCAGAGGACACCTCACCACAAACATACACACCGTGCACACACAGACGCATGTGTGCAACTCCCACACACGCGCACACATGCACATGTGCACCTGTGTGTATGTGTGCACGCACGTGCACAAGTCTGCTGGTGCACACAGCCACACATGCCATGCACCAGAGCCCTGCCTCCTCCTCTCCCTGAACAGAGGCAGCCCTTCTTTGGCCTGGTGCCTCTGCTAGCACCCCCAATGCTGCCCCTTTGCCCTGGCTCTCACTACATCACCGTTCCCAGTCAGGCCCACGGCCCCGGTCCCACCCCTAGTGCCACCTTCGGGTTTGTCTCCTGGGGGATCATCTGGTCCTGCTTACATGTTTGTGGCCAGCCCAGCCCCTCCCTGGAATGGAGACCCCGGGAGGCAGGGTCTCTAACACAGAGCGCAGTGACTGCTGAGTGACACCCATGGGAATGAACACAAGGATGTGCAGAGGGCAGGCCCAAGCCCTGTGGGAGCACAGCATGGGGGGGGGGGGGGACAAGCTGGCTGGCGAGGTCGGGGCAGGCACGGGTGCCTGACTGCAGGGGCTGGGACAGGTGTGCTGGGCCCCGCAGAGCCAGGGCAGCTGGGGAAAGCCAGAGGCCTAGCAGGTGGGGGTAGCTGTCCGGCAGCCGGGCTGGGTGCAAGTGGCCCGCGGGGGTGCTCGCGGCATGAATGAGGGAGAGGGACGATCAGGTTTGGCCCCTGCACACCTGGCGGGGACATTCACCGCCTGGGACTCTGGCGGGGGTCTGGCTGCCTCTGAGATGCCCCCAGGCAGCTGATGAACGCAGGAGGCTGGGGACAGAGTGGCGAGAGACACCCTGTGAATCATATGAGCAGAGGTGGAAACCGAGGCTCTGGGTGTGGACAGACCCTCCAAGGAGAGGGCAGGCAGATGAGAGGCCTGGTGCACTCAGAGCCTAGCCCGAGGGAAAGCCACAGGGGCGGCCACGTGGGAGGGGAGAGACAGGAGGCCTGGAACTGCCACAGGGGACGGTGTCTGGGTGAAGGGCAGGAACTCAGGCTGGGCGGGGGGGCAGGCGCTCGCAGCCTGGTGGCAGGGGGTGGACTAGCGGCTGGGTGGTGGTGTGCAGGCGAGGAACTCCCTAGCAGGGGCTCCACAGAAGAGCAGGGGTGAGGGGGGCCAGCAGGAGAGCACAGCCCCCAGGACACGAGAGGCTGGGGCACCCTAAGCAGGGGGCAGGTGGGCTGGGGCGGGAGGCGCTGGGCGGGAGGCAGCCTTCCCACACTCACTCTACACCCACATGACCTCTCTGATGGAGACAAGGCCATGCTGCCCAGGAAGGGGCAGAAATGCAGGTGCACCCAGTCCAGAGGCCTGAGAGGCCCCCATCGCCCTGCCCTGCTCAGACTGGCCCAGAAACTAGGAATCAGACCACAGACTCACCTTGAGCACCCTGACCACTCTCTGCCCCAGCAGCCTCCCCCCACCACCTGGGAGTGAGGGCCTGGGATGGGGGGGCAGAGCCAGGGGCGGGGAGAGCAACCACTTTGGGCCCCCAGCAGCCACAGGCCACTGTGGGCTTACTCTGGCTCCCCCACAGACTCCCACCAGATGCCACCTCCTCCAAGAGGCCCTCCTGGCCCATGGGTAGAAAGGCTGGGCCACCAGCAGGCCACACAGGCACAGCAGGGAACACACAGCTCCTGCCAGGGGTCAGGGCCAAATGTGGTGACCCCTTCAGGGCTCTTTCCAATGGACAGAGAACAGGGGTCATGTCATATGACGGCATCGGGGAGCCGCCGGCCACATCTCACCCTCCCATCAGCCGCCCCATGGGGGCCAGGGCCACAGCCTACAACCTCTGCTGGTTTCGTGAGGCCTGAGACCAGTCTTCACACTTCACGTGGTCTAAAAACATCAGAGGACTTTCACCACAGGAGAAAATGACACGAAACTGACATTTCAACAAGAAACAGAGTTCTACCAGCGCAGCCATGCCCATTGGTTTATGCACAGTTCTTTGCGACAACAGCAGCGCTAAGTGGCTGTGACAGAGGCATGTGGCCCTCAAGGCCTCAGATATCTAGCCAGACTTTTAACAGAGAACATTCGCCCAGCCCTGTACAGAGCCGCCGACTCGGCCTCTCCAACTTCCAAAGGCAAGAAGCAAAGAGAACACAGGAGCCGCTGCTCTAGACCGAAGGCACTTCAGTAAAGACCAAACAGCCACACGCAGCAAGGGGGGCCTTGCCAGGTCTGGAGTCAGGCAAATCAGAGGACATGTGGGGAGAACAGGGTTCTCGAAATGGACAGGACTTGCATTTGCTGCCCAAGTGGAAGTGCTCGTGGCTGGGACTCCGGCTGCAGCCCAAGACCCACACACCCCAGGGAGTGGGTGGCAGCAGCCAGGGCTGCACATGGAACAGGGGTCTAAGCGCGGCCTCACCCTGCACCCAAGTGGGCCCCGTGGCCAGACCAGGCAGTGTGGCCCACCTAGGACACCTCCAGACAGCCCCATAGCGGGGGGAGAGCTTGGGGCGCTTGGAGACAAGGGCCTATACGCCAAGCTGGGGAGGGGCCAGGTTGCAGGGACCCCACTCGACCACACCCATGAGGGTGGGGAAACCCAGGTGGACCCTACAGGGTCAAGTCCCCTGCCCTCTCCCTTCCCTCCTTGTGCCTAGGAGCCAGGTGCGTGAGCCTCGTGGAGGGTAAGGTTGTCACAGCTCAAACTCAGGGCCAGAGGGAAACTCCTGACTGCCAGGTGCCTGGTGTCCCGGCCCTTCGTGTCCTGCCAGCCTCTGGAGCCCAAGAAAGGCCCCGTCCCTGACCCCTGGGCACTAGCCATCTCCTGGCCACGTATGGTCCCCAACTCACAGCCTGGTTGGGGCTCCCAGACAACCAGAATATGGACAGATCCAATTTCTGGCACTTTCCAAAGGAGGGCTCCCAACACCTTGACAATCTGATAGCATCCTCCCATCAGAAAATGTTCCATATGCAGAGGCCAGACCCTCACTCCCGAGTGCACACCCACCCAAGGCCCCCAAGCCTGCCATGGGTCCCGCAGCAAGTGGGGTGGGCACCTTCCCACCCAGTCCCTGGCCCCGCCCCCACACTCACCTGCAGCATGAGTTCACAGTCATCGCGCCCCACAAAGATGAGCTCCCGTGGGAGCCGGTGGCGGGTGCCACTGCTGCTCACCAGGAACCAGGAGGTGACACTCATCTTGGCGCTGGCGAGGTCTGTCTGGCCCTGCAGGGGAAGGAATCATCAGAGCAGGGCTCCCCTGTCTGGGCCCGGGAGCCTGGACACACTGAAGGTCCAGTATGGGTTCTGTCCCTTTGGGGTCCAAGCACCTTCAGGGCCCCACTGCAGTGGCTGCTTCTAGAGATGCTGGGCTCCAGGCCAGCCCTTCCCTGAGTATACCTGTCAACCATGGACCCCATCCTAGGCCAAGGTCGCCTGGTCCCCCTTATGCTCTAGGCCCACACGTAACCTCTTCTCTCTTCCGGGTACCAGGGTTAGATGCGTGGACCCACCCATGTCCCCGTGACCTGACCAGGAACACCTCCCACGTGGGACTTAGCTTGGCCCATCAGGGTCCCCCAAGGCCAGGTCCATGCCCCAAGACAGATTCCAAACCAGAGGACCCCTTCCCTCAGCTGGACACCCCAGGTGGGCCTCAGCAGGAGGACAGGGAGGGAGCAGTCGGAGACCAGAGCCAGCAACCATCGACAAGCCTACCGCTGAGAGGTGGCCAAACATCCTTTGGTGGCCACCATGACCGCCCCGCAGACGCCCCCAGGCCAGGACAATGCCGGGTGGTCAGGGAATCAGGCAGCCCCTCCAGGGCCCACGAGGGAGGTGGCACTTTGGTTTCTGAGAGGCTGATATGGTCAGGATGGGCAGAGGAGCACCGTGGTGCAGTGGGAGCAACTGGAGTGACAACAAGGGACGATGTCATGCCGAGAGCAGGCCCTGGGGCAGCCTGAGGCCCCATGGAGCCAGTGGGCATGTGGTCTCACAGGTGCCCTGTCACTCAGAGCTGTGTCACTACGTCAGCACAGGTGTGCAGGCACCAAGTGTGTGGGCACACCTGTGCCACACACATATGCACACAGCATCCCCATACACCTATCACCTACAAGTGCCCTGGCTGCTTTGCATGTGCGCGTGCACACACACACACGGTAAACCATGTCCTGAGCTCTGCCAGGAGGGGTCTGATTAAGGAGGGTGGCCAGGGAAGATTTCCTGGGAGGGGGTGCGGGCGGAGGTGGGCACGTGAACAGCCAGGGCCACACTCCAAGCAGAGGGAACAGCCATTGCCAAGACACTGAGCCACCCAGGAGAGAGACGGGAGGCTCTGGAGGGCCCAGGCCAGGCTGCACCACTGAGGGGCTGAGTGAAGGAGGAAAACGCAGGGCACTTGTTCCAAAAGGATGAGAGATTTCACAAGAAGCAGCGCGCTGAAGCCGGCTTGGGGTCTGAGGGCAGGGCTGGGTGTGTGTCACACACCCTGGAGGCCGGCCCTGGAGGTCCTGCGGTGATGATCTGGCTCAGCGTCAGAAAAGACAGGAAGCCAGGCTGGAGACTAGTCAAGTGGTGAGATGATAACCAGGCAGAGACACAGGTGTGGGCACCCTGGCCAGAGAGAATGTGGGGCAGCCCCAGGCCCTGTCCCTGCAGTGCCCGCACCTAGAGGCCTCTTAGCCCAGGTCTCAAACCCCTTCTGGGTGACCAGTGGGCGAGGCCAACTCCAGGCCCCACCCATCTGGGAAGGCCCACGTAACCCATGGCAGACACAAGCAAGCAGGTGGGAAGATGTGGAAAAATCCACCCAGAAGACAGCCCCAGCCAGCCAGAACCCCCTCATCCTGGGACCCCCGCACTGCCTCCAGCCAGAAGGGCAGGCAAGGGAGGCCGAGGGGGCGGGGCCTTCCCTCGGAGGCCGCATCAGGGCAGCTGGAGGAGAGCCCCCACCCCACCATCATGCTCCCCAGCCCCCTTCCAACCCCCAGCCCAGACCCCACGTCCCACCCTCTGCCCTCACCTGTCCCCAGGTCTTGAGGAGCAGTTGGAGACCCCACCCAGAGGAGGCCACAGCCTCTGCTTGCGGCTGAGAGAGGCCAAACCCCCAGAGCCTGGTTATGCGGCTGTGCCAGAGCCAGGCGGCCCCTGCCACCGCCAGCCCATCCGGAAAAGGCCCAGGCCTAGAGTCGTAGACGCTCCCAAGCAGCCTGCGGCCGGGCCGGGGCTGGGCTGGCCCTGGTTGCCAGGACGGAGAACAATAAATACCCGAAACTTGTCCTCTCGGCCGCCCCAGCCAGAAGGGCCACCCGCCTGGAGGTGAGGGGAGGTGGAGTCGCCCGGGGCAGGAGCTGGGAGCCGCCAGCTTGGGGAAGGAGAAGGGATGGAGGCAGGGGCTGGGAGGGGCAGGGAGCGACGGCGGGGCTGCGGGCGGACAGGCGGCTGGAAGAGGCAGACGGAACGGAGGCCGGGGACAGGCCGGGAGAGGAGGCAGGGACAGCGGAGAGGCGGCGGCGAAGGGAAACGAGGAGAGAGGGAGGAGGAGGAGGAAGACGGAGGGAGGGATCGCGGGAGGAGAGACCAGGCCGGGAGGCGGCCGGGCGGGAGTGCCGGGCCCGGAGGGGGAGGGAGCGGCGCCTTCTCCTGAATCAGCGCTCGCCGGGGGCGGCCATGGCCAAGCCGGTGCCTGGGCGGGGACCCCAGCGCCCCGGCCTGCGCCGCCTCTCCGGGCCGCATAGACGCGCGCCGCGCGGCCCCTCCCGGCCTGGCGCAGACCTGGGCCGCCTCCGCCGCGGCGGGGACCGGCCTGCCCAGGTGCGCCGGCAGCCGCCACCCCCGCGCCTTTGTCCGGCCCACCGGGCTCCGCTTCCCGGCCCCCTGCTCACTGCCCGTAGGCGCGCAGGTGCGGGCGGAGGGAGGCCCGGCCGCCTCGGGCGCAGAGCGGCGCGTCTTACCTGCAGCTCGGTTCCAGCTCAGCCCCGGCTCGGCCCCAGCCCTCCCGCCCGGCCGGCCGAGCGCTGGGCGGGGCCCCCGCCTAGGACATGCCCGGCGCGGCCCGCACGCTCGCGGGAGCCCGGAGAGCCCACGGGCAGAGCGGCTGCCCGGGCCTCGCGCGGCGGGTCCCTGACGTCTGCGGGAGCCCCGCCCCGCCCCGCCCCCGGCCCGGCCCCGGCCCCGCCCCCGTCACCCGGAAATCCAGGTTAGGGCGGGCCCGGGGCGCAAGGTGAGCGCGGATCCCGTCCCCCAGCGGCGCAGCCGGCCCGGCCCCCGCGCCCCAGGACTGCCCCCACCGCCCAGGCCCAGCCTGCCTCCCCCACTCTCCCCTCACCTACCCCCAGACCCCTCCCCTCCCCTCCCCGTCTCCGTGCCGCCCCGGCTTGAGGACCCGCCCCTGCGTGCCGGGCGCAACCCGGTGCCCACGGCAGCTCCGCGACCTGGCTCGGAGCCCGCGGTTAACGCTTAACCAAGCTCCGGGAGCCCAAAGCTCGAGCCGCACCCCGTGCCCCTAACCTTTGGCCCCGCCCGCCACAAAGACGGGTGGAAGGCGAAGGAGCTGTTGCGAGTCCCAGAGGCCCGCCCCGCGCTCCCGCGACCCCGCGCTCCTACCCCGGGCGTTCTTGGCGGGGCTGGGGGACGGTGGGTCGTGGGTGTCGACGCCGTCCTACCTGGTCGCCGACTGTGAGCCAGACCCTGCCGAGGCGCCGGGGGGGGGGCGAGGTGGTTCCTGGAGTAAGTTCTCACGGGCTGCCCGCTCCGTTCCAGGCGCTACTGTGGAGATATCCGGCGTCCGGGCGGGGGAGAGGGGGAAAGGGGTTAACGCCGGGGGCGGGGGGCGCTGTGGGAGGTGCCTTGGTGGAGGGGTTCCCCTGTAGGCATCACCGGTGGGGGCTGGCCTTGACAAAGGCGAGCAGGTGCGCAGCAAAAGTGAAGGGAAGTCCTAGGAGATGGGGTTGAGAAGGGCGTGTGCCAGGGTACCTGGGCTTTCTGGCGTGGGCAGCTGAAACCGCTGAGCGTTCACCGGCTGCGACGGGGCCCACCCTGCCCTGAACCTGAAGCACCTGGGCCTGCTCGCGCCCCGCCGCGGCACTCCATAATCTGCTACCAAAGTCACTAGGCCCGGACAGAGCCAGGCCCTGACCTGGGGGACGGGAGCACGCAGGGGTCCCATACTCTGGAGCGTGGAGCCCCGCACCAACTATGTGAGTGGAAAGCCACTACAGAGGAAAGAGCTAGGAGAGTGCACGGTGTATTGCAGGCAGTGGGCGGAGCACCTGTGCTGGGCTCACGGAAGAACCGGAGATGGGACCAGAGGGATGGAGATGGGGGTGGGGGGCAAGCCTGGGAAGCAACCCTGTAGCCTGTTGATCAAGGAGTTTGGACTTCATCCCCAGGACAACGTGGCGCCCAAGGAGCGTTTGATGCCAGCTGAGACCTGCTCAAATGAGGGTTTCAGAGACCTCCGGGTGCCAAAGGGAGCGGGCAGCAGCAGAAGGGACTAGGAGGTGGGGGAAAGGTCAGGCGTCCAAGCAGAGGCCCTGGAATGAAGAGGTGGGGTCTGAGAAGTGGGCTGCGTATTCCTGCTTTGCCCCCCAGACCCACCTTCCTCCCTGCTCCTCCCTGCCCCCTCACTGCCCGGTGATCTGGGCCCCCTCCCCCACTCTCCACTGTCTTCTGGGTAAGTTTGGACTTGGGCCCAGAGATTGGGGAATTTCCCCAGCTCTCTCCCTGATGGTCACAGACCTGTCCTCTCCCTGAGGTCCTCTCCCTGAGGCCCCAGCTCCTGCCCTGAGGCCCTTCCTACACTTGCAGGGCTCTGGGACCAGCCCCCACTCAGGCCTTCACCACCCTGTTGGTTTCAGCTATCCCTTGCCCATACCTTGGCAGATGGACCTTTAGGAAAGTCCTTTTCTCTCTTTGCATCTTTCTCCTTTGCCAGGACCCTGTCTCCCTCCAAGGCGAGGGAGAGCGAAGGCAAGGACGATGCCCAGTGTCACCTAGACCCCTGCTGTCACCAGGAAACAGGTGAACAGGCCAAGAGAGCAGTTGTGCAGGGGTCAGCAGTTGCGAATTTGTCACAGAGGGATGGAGAGACCTGAGGACCCTCAGGTGAGCTGTCCAGGAGCATCTGGGAGTTTAGGACAGAGCTCAGAGCTCGGGGCAGCTTTAGGTCATCAGGTGTGGGTGATAACTTGGAGCCACGGGGAGTGGGTAGAAAGAACAAGGTAGACTGAGCCAGGAATTCATCGTGAAGACTGGAAAGGAAGCCCAGGGAGGGGTGAAGCCACTGTCCCCCCAAGCTGATCCACACGTTGAATGCAGCCCAATAAGAGTAGCTAAAGGATGTTTGTTTTTTAGCCTCTGTGAACCAATTCTGAAGGGCAAGAATAAGTAGCCTGGAAGGACTGGAGTGGACTTGTCTTCAAAGAAGACACACAAAGGGCTGGCAAGCACGTGGGAAGAGGCTTAGCATCATGGTCACTGGGGAGGTGCATGAGCTAGTGCAGTGAGACACGCTTAGCAGCTGTTTGGCTGGCTACTGTCAAAATGAAAAACAGAAAATACCAATGTTGGCGAGGGTCTACGTGGAGAATTGGAATCCTGGGTGTTGTTGCTGGGAATGTGATTGATGCGGACTCTATGGAAAATAGTACGGCACTTCCTCAAAAAATTAAAAGTAGAGCTACTGTTCCATCCAGCCACTCCACTTCTGAGCACAGGCCCAAAGCAGTGAGAACGGGGACTCGAATAGACACTTGTATACCCTTGTTCATCGCAGCATTATTGACCACAGCCAAAAGATGGCTGTATCGCAAATGTCCACTGATGGATGAGCGGAAAAGTGAAATGTGGTCCATCCATACAGTGGAATATTATTTAGCCTTAAAAAGGAAGGAACATGGATGAACCTTGAAAACATTATGCCACGTGAAATTAGCCAGTCACAAAAAGCAAATTCTTTCTGATTCCACTTCTATGAGGTCCCTAGAGTAATCAAATATCTTACAGACAGACAGAAAGTAGGATAGTGGTTGCCAGAGGATGGGGGTTAGTGTGGAATGAAGACAAAGGTTCAGATTTAGGAAGATGCAAGAAGTTAAGAAGTGGAGGGTGATGATGGTTGCATGATGACACGAATGTACTTAGGTACTTATGCACAAATGAGCCACTGAACTGTATATTTAAAAATGGTTAAAACGGTGAATTTTATGTTGGATGTGTCCTACCACACACAAACACACACACACAAAAGCCTGTAAATTCTGAAAAAGAAGGTTCCAGTCCTGCCAGAGGGTAAAATCTGTCACAGAACTGACCAGAACATTCTGTTACAGGCGGTTGACTGAGCACACCGATCAGAGGTCTGTGTGATCATTTAGCGTACGATTATTTGGTATTTAGAATCCACGAGGAAAAGGGCCGTCTTTAATAAAGGGCATTGGGACAACTGGGCTGCTGTTGGAAAGAAATATAACATTGGACTCCTGTCTCACTCCAAAATAAATTCCCTATGGACCAGAAATATAAATGCCAAAAACAAACCCCCAAAAGCATCTGAAGAAAACGCAGGGGACTGGAGATGGCTGAAGAGGCTCATGATGAGAAAGGCTTTTCCCAGCGTGACAAAAGCCGAAGTCACAAAAATTTTTTTGATAAATTTAATTAAAGCCCAAATTGCAACATTTGCCATGGATATAACCTTTCAAGTCAAAGGATGTGCCACACACTGGGAAAAGCTGCTGCTAACTCCCATCCCAACAGAGCACTTCTGAGCAAGGGCGAGGCTGCGAGTCTCGCCCGAAGTCAGCCGGCAGCCTGGACACGTGCAAAAGGAAGCGCACATGGTTGCTGGCTGAAAGATGCTTTTCACTCACAATCAGAGAAATGCAAGCTCGTGTGACCTGGAGTTCGTATTTTTCACCTGCAGATGGGCAGACATTGGAGGTTTTGCAGAGGGACGACACAGGAGTGGTGGGGAGATGGGCTCTCAGCTGATGTGTGAATCTGAGGTTGGAGGTGAGGAGACAGTGTCCATCGACTTTACAAAAGCTCACCTCCAGCCAGCCTGTGCTTCCCCTGTCTTGCGGGAATATTCGCACGTGTGCACCCAGCCCAGGCAAGATTTTCATAGCTGCTCTGCACTTAAAGCAAAGCTAGAAACAGAGGGGCCTCTGTCCATGCGAGGGCATGGGTGGGGATGCCGGATGCCGTGCAGCCTTGGGGACCACGCATCAGCTCCCTGGGTGGGCACAGAACCAACCAGCTCCTCAGTGTTCTCAGTGAACCCACAGCCCCCTCTCCCTCCTCTGCACGTGACAACGGGGGATGGGGAGACCTTGTTCCACTTTTGCCCTTGGTACTACCTGAACTTTTTAAACCAGGAAGCTGTATTAATGATGATGAGATTTGCTGGTTTCTTTAGGCGGTCATCAGGGGTCTCCCCTGCAGAATGGGGCGGGGTGTCAAGGGAGTGTCCCACACATCCTGTGGGCTCGTGGCTCCAGGGCCGGGCAGGGGTCTGAGGCAGTGCCTGGGGCTTGAGGTGGGCCTGCAGACCGACTTCGAGTGGGAGTGAAGCCAGGGGATAAACGAGAGGAGAAGGGGGGAGGGATAAGTTAAAAGTCTGAGGTTAACATATACACACTACTGTAAGCAAAATAGATAAACAACAAGGACCTACTGTATAGCACAGGAAACCATATTCAATTTCTTATAACAACATGTAATGGAAGAGAATCTGAAAAATATATGTATATATGTATGTATATATAGCTGAATCACTTTGCTGTACACCTGAAACTATCATTGTAAATCAACTACACTTCAATGAAAAATAAAATTTTTTAAAAAAGCAGAGGTTGCCGTAGGGGCAGAGACCTCCCCTCCCCCTCCCAGCCCGGCTCCAGCCCCAGGGCCCTGCCGCCCTTTGAAGCCACTGGGCTCAACAGCCTCCAGGTGGGGCTGGAGCTGGAACCAACCTCAGGTCGGCCCACATTCCCTCAGCCTCCTCCTGAACCCCGTACGCAGCTCTCCGATTTAGGCCGGGGATCTGATCAAATTCATAGAAGCCAAGCCACCTTGTCCTCTGTGGTCAGGGACTGTGGGACCTCAACTGTCCCTCTGCCTCTGGATTTTTGCATTTGGTTGTTAGTTTCACATTCATTTCCTGCTAGTGGCAGAAAAACCTCACTGCAGGCCGGTAAATTTTTGTGGGGAGAAGGGAGGTAATTAGGTTTATTTATTTATTTCATTTATTTTTAAAGGAGGTACTGGGGATCAAACCCAGGACCCTGTGCTAAGCACGCACTCTACCGCTAAGCTGTCTCCTCCCCACTAGTAACATGACACAAAGCTAACAGACACACGTCCCGGCAGAGAGAACGCAGTTTCCTTTCCGAGAGTCAGGCCCAGGGCCCTTTCGTTCCTTCCCAGTTGTCTGCGTGGTCTCATGTGCCCCTGCTGGCGCCCAGGGCCCAAGGTCAGCTGCAGCCAGGAGCCGGGCCTTCCCAAAGGCGAGGCCAAGTGCCGCCTTGGCTGTCAGTGAGCTAGCTTCCCATTTTGCAAATGTCCGCTGTGTGGCTACCCAGGTCCGTGTGGGCCTGCCCAGCCCGGGACAGCAGGAATTGCCTGCAAGCTTGGGCCCCCCGGTCCCCAGCTGCGAGCACCCAGTGGGGTTTATCTGCATCGCTGGGGCAGCTGGGGCAGGGCCCTGCTCAGGGCCAGGAGGCAGGTGGCCCAGACAGCACCCCACACCTCACCCAACGTCAGCGGCATGGAGGCCCCGGGCTGCTTGCCCAGGTCTGCTGGCCTGCCAGTCTGGGGCCCAGTCCGTTGGCTGTGGCAATTACCCGCAGGCAGCAGGAGGGTCGGGTCCTTAAAGCCTGAGCTGCCCTGTGTCCCTGTTTAATTCTGCGGCCCGGCTGAGACCCAGCAGCTGAGGGGGCACCGCACCGCTCCGGGGGAGGGGCTGCCATCCTTCCAGGGCCGGCCTGGGAGCACAGATGCTGGCCTGTGGCGGGACGGTTTAGCTCCAGGACCGCTAACCTGGAGGGGCTGCCAGGCAGTGTCCCCCTACCCCTGGGCCTCCCTCCTGAAGGGCATGGTCATGGTGCCTGCCTGCACCCCACATAGAAGTCAGTCGCCCGACAGAGGGAGCCCGAGCGTGGGCAGGGTGTTGGCCATGCTGCATGGAATTCTTGCCCCTTCGCTCCGTTCACGCCCCCACTGTCCCCGGCCCCAGGCTTTGAGGACGGCTCTCCCGTGCTGTGGGACAGAGTAGGCCAGTGACGAGGCCGGAGAAGGCCCAGGTCACGAAGCCCTCAGGCTGGAGTGCAGGGCCCATCTCCACCCCAGGTCCAGGCTCCTTATACACCCCCCTCCACACACACACACACACACACACACACACACACACACACACACACATAACCCTGCAGCTCCTGGGACAGACAAGACGGGTGAGGAAGGGCTAAAGAAGTCAGTCACTTCCTCCCGCCTCAGTGCGACCCTTTCTCGGGGGTTCCCCAGAGAACAAGGGATGTCTTTGCTCATCTGCAGACGCAGCCCTCCACCACCACAGGCACGGAGGGCTGCCCGCCGCAGGGGGGCATGGAGGGAGCTCCCGGGAATGCTGTTCCTCCCCATGTAACAGATGAGGTGAGATGAGACATTGCCATCTGCTCACTGCCTTTGCTGGGTGAGGCTGTGATGCTTGGAGCTGCAGCAGCCATTGCATGACCAAAAGGAGAAGACCAGGAGCAGAGCTGCGTGGCCAGTTCCACTCCTTGCTGTTGCTAAACCAGACCCAGAATAGACTCCTTATTCTTATTAAGGCAAATGAACAAAAAGCCCCACTGCCTTTTAAGCTGCTTTGGGTTGAATATTCTGTTAACTGCAGCCCAGACATCAATGTGGCCTGATACGGCTTTCTCCAGCTGTTCCTTGGAATGTTAGATACATAGATTTATGGGAAAAGTCAATTTTGGTGATCTATTTTTTAAAATAAAAATGTATTATCCTGCACACACACACTCCCGGCCCCACCTGCCAGGACGCAACCCCTGAACTTAGCCCTCGCTCCCCGCGACCACCTGGAAGCCACTGATGAGGTCCCTTCTCCTTAGGGACAGGGACACTGAGGAGAGGGTCCGGTGGACCTGCTCGGGAAGAACCACCTCCAGGAGAGCTGGAGGGCCCTGGCTGGGGCCCAGTCTCTCCAGAGTCCTCGTGTGCTGTCCCTCCCAGGAGCCGACACCTCCCTCGGCCTGGCGGCCCTAGGAAGGAAAGGCAGAGAGTACTTCCAGCATCAGGTGGACGAACTGTTTCCTCAGCCCCTTTGGCCTCGAATTTGGAACATCCCTGTGAGACGTGCGTGAGATGTGAGTGGAGACACTGAGACACTTAGGAAATGGCGGGCAGCACCCCTACCCCTTGCCCCCTGTTTTCGTAAACTGTGGTCTAGTTGATTTGCAGCGTTGTGTTAGTTTCTGACGTGCAGCAGAGTGATTCAGTTATACACACACATATTCTTTTTCGTTTCCTTTCTCATTACAGGCTATTACAAGACACTGAATGTGGCTCCCTGTGCTGTACAGTAGGACCTTGTTTATCTATTTTATATATAGTGGTTAGTATCAGCTAATCCCAAACTCCTAATTTACCCCTCCCCTTCTTTCCCCTTCGGTAACGTAGCTCTGTTTTCTGTCTGTTTAGTAAATAAGTTCATTTGTATCTTTCTTTTTAGATTCCACATGTAAGTGATATCATGTGATGTTTGTCTTTCTCTGTCTGATTAACTTTACTTAGTATGATCATCTATAGGTCCATCCATGTTGATGCAAATGTCATGATTTCATTCCTTTTTGTGGCTGAGTAATATACATACACACACACACAGCTTCTTCCTCCCCTCCTATTTTGATAGGCTTGTTTGGCAGTTTTCCGTCAGGTGTTAATTCTTGCAAATGCCCTGTGCAACCAGCCACCCCTGGTTGATGACCCTGCTGGTGACAGGGGTGACCACTGCAATTTTATTAGCTTAGGTGACCTTCTCAAAGCTCTCCTCCTGGGGGGTTTGGCCAGATGCTCCCGTCATATCACCCACCCCTGCCAGGACTGAGACAGCTCAGGGGTCTCTGAATTTTATCTCAGGAAGCAGCGGAAGAAAGCAGACTCCCAGCGGGTCAGAACACGTGAGAGAGGGTGGCACTCGGATAGCCCAGTGGCCTTCCTGGTGGCCACCTGAATTCTGCATCTGAAGTGGGACATGAGAGCCACCCCTGGGGGGATGGTCACTGCTGCAGTCAAATGTGAAAGGCTCTTATTGAGTCACTGGAGGAAGACGTGGCTGGAGACGGGCTCTCCCCGTTGGAATTTGAATGGTGGCATCCGTGAGTGATGTGCTGAACAACTAACAAGGAAGGATTCAGCGGGCAACCCTCAGACGTGGAGCCCGAGCCGGCTAGGGAAGCAGTGCCCGGTGCCTCCGTGGTCAGCGAGGCTGACGCCGACTCCAGATGAACCGTGGCAGAAAAAGCTTCTGCTAGAGCCCTAACCAAAGACTTCTTGATGTATTGAAATGCCACTTTTCATTAAGCAAAATGCCTTCTTAAAATTTTTTATTTGTTTATTTATTTATTCTTTTAATGGAGGTACTGGAGATTGAGCCCAGGATCTTGTGCATGCTAAGCATACACTCTACCACTGAGCTACACCCTTTATCCCCTAAGTGCCTTTTTATTTTGATTACAGAAAGGAATTTTTGGCTTCACATCTCAGATTTTTTTTTCACTCTCTACATATATTTCCTCTGTGTATTTTAACTCACACACATGCTCTGTGTCTGGCTGTAACATTTTAATAAAAGTCAACATATTTTTAAAAGGCGCAACAGCATTTCTAGACATTGTTATGCACAACCTACCTGGGAGTCTCACGCGCACACATGCACACTGGCCGGAGCCCGGCATCTGCTGTGTCTGCTGTCCGGCAGCATCCGCAGTCCTGCCTGCCTGCTGCTCCAGGCATGTTGCTTTAGTTTGGGTTGAGTTTCCTGGTTTGTTTTTGTTTTTGTTTTTTTTAACTTTTTTTTGGGAGGGAGGTAATCAGTTTATGTATTTCTTTATTTCTGGAGGAGGTACTGGGGATTGAACCCAGAACCTTGTATATGCTAGGCACACACTCTGCCATTGAGTTACACCCTCCCTCCAGGTGACTTGCTTTATTGTCAGCACATACCCTGATGCCCTCCAATGCTTCTTGCTCATCAAATGCATGCACTCTGCAAACATGTTTCTCCTGGTTCTATGGCTCGAATAGGAAAGTATTAAAACATAGCAAGATCCATCATTCACAGGATACATTTAACTCTCTCTCTTTTTTTTTTTTTCTTTTTTGATAAACTTAACTCTTGCAAGATAACTCTCCACTCTCTCTTAAAACCAGATCAGGTTAGCAAATGATATAAAAGCTTTGTTGTTCTGTTTTTCAAGAAAAAGGCAAGCTTCCTTAAGGTTAAATTTATAGTTATAAAAGAAAAAAAGAAGAAAACAAACAAACAAAAAGTTGGGGGAAAGACACAAGGAAAAATATATCCTGGGAAATAAAAAATTATTTTAAACCGGCATTGGAGCCACTTTTTGTGTAAGCGTCTTTAATAGAGCCTTGTAATTTGTAGGAGACAGGCTGTATAAATGCTAGGGATGAAAAAGAATAATGAAAATACAGCAGTAGACTTTAATATTAGTGTGTTATAATGCTGTCTTTTCTATGATGCAGAATTTTAGAAATCTATGAAATTGCTTTGGGGATTTGTGTGTGCATATGTTTGGAATTTTTTGTTTATTTAGCTGCATGTGAATTTCTTATGACTTTCTTTACATTTTTTCTTTCTTTTTTTATTTCTCTTAAGAGGAAAAAAAAGTAGCAACTAGACCTTAATCAAATAAGCATGAATCAGAAATCTTCCAAGTAAAGATAAGTGATTGTAAAATAGGAGTTTTTACAACAGCCAAGAGAGGAAGCACCTAAATGTCCAACAACAGATGACTGGATAAAGAAGTTGTGGTATATTTACATAGTGGAATACTACTCAGCCATAAAAAGAATAAAACAATGCCTTTTGCAGCGACATGGATGGACATTGAGATCGCCACTCTAAGTGAAGTAAGCCAGAAAGAGAAAGAAAAACATCATAGGAAATCACTTATATGTGGAATCTAAAAAGAGAGAGAGAGAGAAAAGAACACTATGAACTCATGTACAAAACAGAAACAGACTCGCAGACACAGTAAACAATCTTATGGTTACTGGGGAGTGTGGGTTCCAGTTGCTGCTTGGGCTGCTTCCCGACCCCCATCAGCCCCACCGCCCCCTTCTCCATGTGCGCGCTGGTCCCCATCTCAGGGTCTGCTTTGGGGACACTCTGCAGACCCGGTGTACCCCTAGCCTCATGAGCAGGGTGGGCTGGGGGCCACCCCTGCTGAGCTGCAGGTGAGGTGAGCATACCAGGGTCTGAACAGGTCTGAGCTGTGGGAGGGGAGGCAGCTCCAGGGGAGGGCAGTGCTGGGGTGGAGGGCCAGCCCCTGCTTTCTCCAGGACTCCCCACTGCCTCCCCTCCTCTGAGGTCATTCCAAGGGCAGCAGTTTATCTTCCAGATTCTGGGGGCCTCCTTCACCCCTTTTTGCAGGCCTGTGCCCGGCTCCTATCTCTGCCCAACAGAGTAGCCATCCCAAAACACAAACTGGCTCCGGGTGGCCCTCAGGGTCACGTTGCATACCTGAGCCCCTTGAGAGACCCACCTGAGCCAGCCCCTCACCTTCCTTAAGGTCCACCTGTCTTTAAGCTCTAGTCCACCACACTCCCTGACTCTGAGCTTCTGTGCATGCTGTTTCACTGTTGTTCCCTATCCTTCAAGGGCTGTGTCCCCCATGCCCTTCCTCCCAGACACTTACCTGTCTCTTCCCCCAGGAGGCCTGGCTGACCCCGCCCCACCCCTCCCCCACACACCTCCGCCTCCCGCCCTTGGTCTGCCCCTGCTCTTTGCAGCTCCTGCAGCTCCTGCAGCTCCTGCACCGGCAACACTTCCTCAACCGAACTTTAAACCCTGGTGGTGGGCGTGGCTGGGGGAGGAGCGGGTGAGCCGGCTGCCGAGCCCGCAGAGCCGCAGCCCGAGGAGAGGCCTGGAACCGTGGCTGTCACGAGGCACCACCGTGCCAGGTGCTGGCCATGCAGAGGAAGGCGGCCTGGAGGCTGCAGGGCTGAAGCCCCTGGAGCAGAGAGGGGAGCTGGGAGACCCTGAGGGGAACGGGGAAGACTGGCCAAGGAAGGGGAAGACAGACGAGGTGCCAAACGTGGGCTCTTTTCCTTTGGGAGAGGGCGGCAGACTCTCCTCTGAGATGCGCCCGCACCCTGCGGAGGGGCGCGGGGGAAGAGCTGCGGCACCGCGGCGGGGACCCGAGGCCCAGAGCCACCGCGCTTCTCCCCTTCAGTCGCCGGTGCTCAGAGAGAAGGGTTTTCTAGAATCCGAGCCCGGGACGGGAGTGCAGGGAGGGCCGGGGAGAGCGCTGGGTGCGGACGGTGAGTGTCCCGCCGCCCTGGGACGGGGGTCCCACGGGAGGGGAGGACGCGGGGAGTCACGAGGCGGCAGGAGGACGCGGCCTGGGCAGCTCTGAGCTAAGCCGGCGGCCGCTTTGTTCCCTCAAAAGCAGGACCCCGGGCCGGCTGGACCCCAGCCCGCGACTCTCCCGCAACCCTCCGCGCTCCGCTGGGTCCGCGACCCGAGAGTCCCTCCTGCACCGCGCACGATGGGGGCGCGGCCCCCGGAAGACGGGGGCCGCGCTGACTCGGCGTCGGGTACAGGAGCCCCCCCCCGCCCCGCCTCCCCGCCAGAAGAGCACCCGCCAGAGAAGGCGGGATGGAGTCGGGTCCGCGGGGAGCCCCGGGAGGGGAGGCTGGAGGTCGCTACGGTGAGGTGGCTCGGGGTGGTCGGGGGGGGGGTGCAGACTTCGCTTGGTTTCATGTCCTTTTCAGGATGGGGAGCCTGCGGTGAAGGACATAGTAGAGACGGTGCAGGTGCTGGGAGCCGTAGGAAGGGTGGAGGGAGGCCAGGGGCCAGGCCGCCCTCGGGCAGGGAAAGGTGGCACTCTGCCCCAGACGGGAGGGAGAGACACCTCCAGGATTGAGCATGGCTGCATGCCTGTCCCTGGGACGTCTGGCCTTGCCCTGTCCCCCTGGGGTGTCACACACCACCTCCACTTACAGGTGGGCTGGGCGGGGAAGTCTCTGTGACCCCAGGGCGACAGCAGGGCTGACAGCATGCCCAGCAGCGGGGCTGGCCTGGGCCCTCCATGGGCCCCCCAGGGTGGAAAGCTCCAGGCTTCTCCCCCTCGGCCCCCAAGCCTACACAGTGTGGGCTGACAGTTACACCCCAGGCTGAGAGGAGCCACCAGCTAAAAGATCCCTGGCTTCAGGAGGGCAGGGACTATCCTCAAAACCTTCCCTGATGAGCGGGAGGGTGGCCGGGAGCCACAGGAGCAGCCGGTGCGTCCTGCAGGGGCCCAGAGCAGGCCAGGAGCAAACGTGGCTGGGCGTGCAGAACGAGCAGACCTTGTCTGGCCTTTAGAGAGCAGACAGTTCTGCGTGCTGACAGTACTCCATCCCGCAGGGTAGGCAGGACCACCCTCCACAGCTGATAACAGATGGCATAAAAAAAGAGAGAAGGTAGCCCTCCCACTTATGAATATGGATGAAAATGAGAGAACTGGCATAAACCTGGGAAAAGAAGAATTAAAGGCCAGTCCTTGTTGAGGATGATATGTTTGGACACCCGGACAATCTAAGATACTCTAGTAAAAGCTACTTGCGTTAATAGAGTAACTTGGTAAATTGGCAAGAAGACTACAGAATAATCAACCAGTTTTTTCTATTCCAATAATGAACTTCTAGAAATGGGAAGTCCATTTCATTCACTACACTAGCAAAGAAAAATAAAATAAGGCCACTCAGAAGGGGAGGGTACAGCTGGAGTGGCAGAGCACATGCTTAGCAAGCAGGAGGTCCTGGGTTCCATCCCCAGTACCTCCTCTAAAAACAAATAAATAGGCAGACCTAATCACCCCCTCCCCCTACCAAAGAATAAATGAATGAAACAAAAATAAATAAATAAAACCCCCGGTTACACTAAGGAATGCACAGGACTTCTGCGCACACAGCTGTGAAATCTCACACAGCGGGATAAAGCGAGGCCTGAACAAAGGAAAGGAGTACCACGCAGGTCTCCCAAGAAGCCTTGCAGCGGCTGAGACCATCTTACAGCTCACGTGGGGGGAGGCGCCTGGCAACAGGAAGACCCTGAAAGAGGCCGCTGACATGTTCTTACCGAAGCCTAGTCATGCCACAGCGTTGTGGCACCTTCTGGTGTGCAGGATAATAGTTCAGCCGCACATAGATATACATGTATTCCTTTTCATGTTCTTTTTCATTACAGATTACTACAAGATATTGAATATAGTTCCCTGTGTTACACAGTAGAAATTTATCTATTTTATACATAGTAGTCAGTATCTGCAAAACTCAAACTCCCCAGTTTATCCCTTCCCAGCCCTTTCCCCCCTGGGTAACCATAAGTTTGTTTTCTATGTCTGTGAGTCTGTTTCTATTTTGTGGATAAGTTCATTTGTCTTTTTTTTTTTTTTAGATTCCACATATAAGCAGTATCATGTGGTATTTTTCTTTCTCTTTCTGGCTTACTTCACTTAGAATGACAATCTCTAGGCCCATCCATGTTGCTGCAAATGGGCATTTTAATTCTTTTTTATGGCTGAGTAGTATTCCATTGTATAAATATACCACAGCTTCTTTATCCAGTCATCTTCGATGGACATTTAGGTGTTTCCATGTCTTGGATATTGTAAATAGTGCTGCTGTGAACATTGGGGTGCATGCATCTTTTCAAATTAAAGTTCCCTCTGGACACATGTCCAGGAGTGGGATTGCTGAATCATATGGTAAGTCCATATTTAGTTTTTTGAGGAATCTCCATACTGTTTTTCATAGCAGCTGCAGCAAACTACAGTCCGACCTGAAAAAGAATATTATATATATAAAACTGAATCACTTTCCTGTATACCTGAAACACAACATTGTGTACTGTACTTCAAGTAAAACAAAATTTTTAAACAACAAAAAGAAAACCCCAAGCTACTAAATGTACAGCAAAAAGCAAAAGAAAAGACAACTCACAAAAAGAGAGACAATACGCACAGCTCTCCTATGTGATAGGCCTAGTGACCGGAGTCTGCACAGGCTCTCACACACCTCGATGGTCGTGAAGTGACAAGGAACCTGATGGAAACATGGGTGGAGGGTCTGAGTTGACATTTCTCCAGTGAAGACACACAAAAGGCCGATGAGCAATGGTTTACAGGGTCAAGGGTTTCTTTTGGAGGGCATGAAATGTTCTGGAATTAAATCCTGGTGATGGTCGATGGTGGCACAACTCTGAAGATACTGACAGCCACTGAATTATACAATTTAAAGGGTGTATTTTACAGTATACGAATTAGCTCTCAGTTTAAATTTCTTAAAAAGAAAGAGAATGAAAAGGGAGGCATAAGAGGCATTGGACAACAGCCAATACTCCACGTGCACTCTGCAGCGGAGACCTGTGCCTGTCACATGCAAATTATACCCAATTATACTTCAATTTAATAAAAGGAAGGGAGGAGGATGTAGCTCGGTGGTGGAGTGCTGGTTAGCAGGCACCAGGTCCTGGGTTCAGTCCCCAGTACCTCCACTAAAAAATAAAAAAATAAACCTAATTACTTCCTCCACCAAAAAAGAAGAAATTAACAACAGCAAAAGGTATGAGGTAATCAATAAAGAAGCACAGGACAGTTGCGCTCGGCAGAGACCCACGGAAGGCAAAGGCTCACTCTAACACATGGTCAGGGAACACTAGAAGTTAGAAGGACAACCCAATGAAGACATGGTAAAACAAACAATTAAAGGTAAAGTTAGCTTTATAACATAGAAAGTCTAGAAACTACTACAGCACCTCTCTGGAACCTGCGTCCAGGTAAAGATCAGTCTCAAAGGCAAAACAGATGAAGACGAAGCAGAAGAGTGAAAAGTTCTGCGTTTGAGGGAAGATATTACTCAATTCACAAGGAACTCTTAAGACTGGGGGCTAGAGAAACATACTCACGTGGCAGGTAACGTGGAGGCCTAAGGGACTCCAGGGGTGAGACTCACATGATTATGAAAGAATTAGTGACAAAATGGTTATTGTTAATAAGAAATATTAAGAAGACATCCACTGTAAAGGATCTTTTAATACAAATGCACAACCCTACATTAAACTGTGATCAAAGCACAGAAATATAGGATACAGTTCAATATTGGGTAATAAATTTTAATGAAAGAGAATACAAAAATGAATTTATGTATGTATATGCATGACTGGGACACTTTGCTAGCAGTACACCAGAAGTTGACGCACTGTAACTGACTGTACTTCAATAGAAAAAAAATTTTTTAAATCCAAAACTTACAGGAAAAACCAAAACAAAGCACAGGGCAATCTACATCTGACACACCAGCCGTAAGGAAAGCAGGGGCCTGTCAGTTTTTTCCAAAACACATGAAGAAACTCTCAGTAATGAAATGATGGAATTTATGGTCAAGACCCATAATTTGGTTTTAAATGTGAGGAGCTCATCAGAATGGCTCATATGACCAGGGTTACACTGTCCCTTGCCCTAGGCGCCTCGCACCGCATAGCTAGAATACCTGAGGGTCCGCTGCTTAAAAGTAGAACTCTTCCCCAAATCTTATGAAAACCAGATTCCACTTTTAAATGGAAAATTGTTAGCATTTCCAATCCTAGGGAGGCCGGACAGTTGTTTACGTCCAGTCTGTTTTGCCCGTTAGGCTTCTGGTAGAACTGGACTGTGTGTTACCGGATGCCTCCTATCCAGGGTCATATTAGTGAAACCTGCATTTGGCATTTTCTGAATAAAAGTTTCATGAATGAGTGAATAAAAATGGAATTTTTTTTTAAACAGAGGTGTTGGGGAGTGAACCCAGAACCCTGTGCATGCTAAGCATGTGCTCTAACCACTGAGCTACACCTTCCCCCACAGCATCCTTTTTAATACATTGTTACTCATGTAAGTTTAAACACAGGAAACAAGCTTAAAGAATTTTTTAAAGAACATGAACACGTTATCCTGGGAGGGACCCCGGGAGGGGCCAGGGCAAAATGATGCAGGAGGAGCCAGCGGTGTGAACCAAGGGGCACTGCCCTGTCTCTGCGGCCACTGAGGCCTTGCTCCCCGCCTCTCTCTCCGAGTCTGGGCGCGCGCACCTGCCTGGCCTGGCCTCTCTCTCTCCAAACTTCTCGTGGCCCCGAGTCCCCGAACTCTCCTCCGACCTCCCCCGAGTCCCCAGCGCGCTCCCTCCCGCGGCTGCCCGGGCGCAAGGAGGAGACAGCAGTCTTCGCGGTCGACTGTCCACCGCGCCACGCCCACCTACGCCGGCCTCCCCGCACCCCCACCCAGCGCCCGCTGCAAGGACCGCGCCCCCGTAGACGCTGCAGGCAATTCTCCCCACTCCCAGGAATTCCGACAGCACCTGGGGCCTCCGAGACCAGGCCTTGGGCACCGGAAGGCGTATGGGGGGCGTCCCACTCCAAAGATCCCATAGGAAGACCCTGGACCAGGGCAGCCACCCTCAAGTCTCCCATCCGTTATCTGCTCTATACACAAAGCAGCTCTCCTGCGTGCAAACGGGCCCCTGTCTCGCCTGCTTAAATCCCCCATGTTTCCCCATTTCTCCTAGGAACCCCACCCCCCAATTTAGCCCCTATTCATCCCGCTGCTCTCCTGTCCTCCGCAGCCTCAGGGCTGCAGCTACGCCCCGGTCGCCACTGGACTGGGCGTCCCGGCTGCCAAGTCTCTGCACGTGCGGCCACCGCCACCACAAAGCCCGCCCCTTCCCGGAGGGCTCGCCTTCCCCCCGCAGACCCTTGCCGCCCTCTCCCGCCCCTCTTGTCCAGCGCGGACGGACCCCGGGCGCCCCAGGGCTCCACCCCCCGATCCTGCGCCCCTACCCGCCGCGGGGCGGGAACCCAGATTCCACAGTTCTGCCCTGCGGTGCCGCGGGAGTTTCCGCGGAGAAGCCCTTTAGCGCAGCCAGGAAAGCGTGGAGGCCCGCGCGGGGCGCTATTTCGGTTGCGGCGTCGCCAGGTGGCGCTCTAGTCGCGGGAGGGGAGGCGCCCCGGGATGCTGACTGCACCCTGGGATGCCGAGAGCGCCCCCGATGCTGAGACCACCCCCTTCCAGACGCTGGGAGAGTCTGAGTGCCGGAGGAAAGGCGTCTCTCCACGCAGACACCTGTTCCAGGCTGGCGCGTCTCCGCGCAGAGCGAGAGTGCAGGGTCGGCCACGTGTGGCCTGAGGGTGATTTGGGACGCCCCCGCGCAACAGTCCCAGTCCCCTCGGTGGGACAGTGAGGTGAAGCCATCATCGGAGAGGTCACAGGTAGAGTGACTCGGCAGAAACAAGCTGCTGAGGGGAGGGCACAGCTCCATGGAAGAGCCCATGCTTAGCATGCCCGAGGTCCTGGGTTAAGTCCCCCCTACCACAATACAAAAAAAAAAAAAGCTGGTTGACAGAACATTGTAAATTGACTATACTTCAAAAAAATGTTTTAAAGCTTAAAAAAAAGGAAAAAAATATAAGAAGGGGTGGTGGGGGAGTGGAGGCTTGGGGTGAGGTATTCTAAGAGCCACTGGAAACAGGCAGAGGTGAAGATGTGTGTGTTCCGTGGAAATGCTCCCAGAAGCATCCCCTGATGAGGAGACTCTCGAAAAATCAGGTAGACAGAACGGTATCTTCTGCAGCCTCGGCCACCTCCTCACCAAGTCACTGCTGTCCCTGCACAAGCGGAGACCCCTGTCTAACCACCAGCAGAGACAGAGTCGGAGCCACCATGTGGCCCCACCCCTGGGGACCGGCCAGCTTCCTGGCCACAGGTAGAGCGCAGCGGGTCCCTCCCCCTGGGGAAGAGTCAGGGACTGGTCCTCTCAGGGCTGCGCCTTTCCTGCCTGGGTGGCTCCCAGCCCTGCCCTCCTCGGGTGCGCAGGGCGCCCTGTTCGCGCTCCTAGTGCTGTGGGCTGATGTTTCTGTCCCCCACATTCCAGTATTAAAACTTAATCCCCCTTGTGATGCATTAGGGGCCTTCTGGGGTGATTGGGTCATGAGGGTGGAGCCCCCATGAATGGGATTAGTGTTCTTGTAAAAGACCCCACGGAGCTCCCTCACCAGTCAGGACCAGAGCGGGTGCAGTGCTGCAAGAAGACATGCCAGCTGGCAGCTCTCGCGGAACTTTCTCCGGGAGAACAGGGAGAGAAGTCCGGGCTGATTGCTCCTCTCTCTTCAGGACGCGGAAGCCTCATCACTAAGCAGACCCACCCTCATATTTGGTTACACGTTCCTCGCCCCCGCCCACGCACCCAGACGCTGTCATTGGGGGAGTTCCCTGGGACTGCCGTGACCAAGCACCACAGATCAGGTGACGCATTCTCTCACACTCTGGAAGTCCACCGGTAAGGTGTGGCCAGAGCTGTGCCTCCTCTGAAGGTTCCAGGGGCAGCTCCTTCCCGCCTCCTCCAGCTTCTGGGGCGGCTGTCAGTCTGGCCTTCCTTGACTCAGAGCTGCAGCACCTCAGTGTCTGCCATCACACGGCTTCTCCCCTGTGTCTGTGTCCAAACTTCCCTCTTCTTACACGGACACCAGCACACTGGGTTAAGGCTGCCCTAATAACCTCTCAGTGACTTGACTACATCTCTAAAGACCCTATTTCCAAATAAGGTCACACTGGCAGGTACCAGGGCTTAGGAGTTCAGCATAGCATTGGAGGGGACACAATCCAACCTGTAACAGTTGTGGATAAAAGAATCCACTCCAGCTTGTCCAAGCAGACACGGATTTACAAGGAGCTGTGAGATGGCTGAGCTTCCGGGAGCAGTGCCGGAACTCCTGCCAGACCTGGCCTGGGTAAGCGCCCTGCTGCCCCCACCAAGCCCAGAGCCGTCTCTGCAGCAACAGGAAGCCTACACCGCCCCCTACCGGCCCAGAAATATACTGGCCCAGCAAAACCGTGGCCTCAGCAGCCCCTCACAGGTCAGATCAGACGTCTGCCCTGGTGGCTGCTGTCTGGAGTCTAAGAGGGACAGGAAAGATGCACAATGTGGGGACTGTCGAACTGCAGGAGGATACTCAGAAGATGCTGAGCCGCCACAATGACAGATGTCCACCGCGTCGTGCACTTCACACCCTTTTCCCCTTCTCTCTTCCACTCTAAACACTGGGAAAGCTTAGTGTCCTCTCCCCCAGCTGTGCTGCAGTCCTGTTGGCGATGTGACATTGTTCTGGCCAGTGGGATGTGGCCGGAATCCCGCTGGGGAGCTTCTGAGAACTTTGTTTCCATGATAAAAGAGACAGCTATCTCTTTTCCCACCTTTGTCCAGCCTGGAACATGGGTGTGGTGTCCGGAGCTGTGGCAACCCTCTGTGACCACGAGGAAAAGCCCCATATGATTGCAGAGATGCTGGTCTGACATGAATGGGCTGCTGAACTAAAGCAGACTTGCCTGCCTCCAGGATTCTTTTTATGGAAGAAAAATAAAACCCTACTGGTTCAAACCACTGCACTTGTCAGAATTTCTGCTACTTGAAGCCAAAAGTGCTTCTAACTGATACACTAGCCATCCATTCATCCAACTATCCATCCATTTATCTGTGAAAATGAATAAGGGAAACCTCACCAAAGTGGAGTCGGGAGGTCAGGAGGGAGACCTCTCATGCAGGTACCACTGACACCAATACAGATTCCAACAGGAAGGGAGGTACTTTATATCCCTGGCAGGAAGTGACCTTGCTTTGCTACCACCAGCAGGAGGCAGAAAGATTTTCTCATCGACTGGCAACAGCCCAGCCAATGAGAGGCTGTCACAACTCAGCCAATGAAGAGCCAATACACTCCACAATCTCCCAGTTTCTTCCAGTGGACTTTTTGCTTATAACAGCCCCTTCCAACTCCCTCTTCTCTTCTATAAAAGGGCTTCCTCTTCTTTGCTTCTCCAGATCTCACTTGGTTTGCCGCAGTTGCGTGTCCCAGACTTCAATTCTTTACTGCTCCCAAATGAACTTGTTTTGCTGCTAAAATAACTGGCTATTTTATTGCTTTAGGTTAACATATCTAACCATTCTTCCACCTATCTAGAGTTAATGAGGGACATTTGTTTAAATTTACTTGAGCAAATTTAAAAAGCAAGTTAAGCTCACTTTTTAGAGAGACTTGGAGGAGACAGGAGGCACAGAAGCCAGCCGGAAGATAGAAGTGGGAATGGAGATGGAGTTCATTCCAGAGACGTCATCTGTAGCAAAATGTGTACTGTTAGAAGGAGGATTAGGAAAATGGAAAGTTTCCAGTTCCTAGATTTGTACAAAACCAAGCTCTCCAGTGAGGATACCACTTGCACTGTAGCCCTCTAAAGCAAGGGAGGCTTTTCTCCCAGAGCCCACGCAGCTCAGCCTTTGGAGATATGCCAGAAATCCCCTCCATCCCACTGCTGCCACTAACATTCCTCCCCCCACTGGAGGAAATGCAGGCTCCCCCTGAGCTTCATGCCATCTGGTTGCATACTGCTGCCCCCCCCTTCTATCCAGCCTCCACCTGGTGAGGCCCCAAGTGAGGCCAGCCGGGGATAAAACCAAGACGTCTCCCCCAAGTTGGGCCCACTCAGGTTGTGGAAGGGTTTCTTTCTAGAGAGCTTAGTAAGAAATGCAGGCTGCCTTGCGGAGGGTCAGGACAGAGCATCCCTGCCCACAAGACCCAGGGCTGAGCACGGAGTAGCGGGACCATACCCTGGCTGCTCATCTTGGCTGGAGCTGCAGTGGGTAAGCAGGAGGGCTCAGCAGGCATGTGAGGCCTGAATAAAGCCCCAGACTCAGCAGACACCATCAGTGTGTATGCTTTCAGGCTCTCCTCCAGCCACCGGGGACAGACACTGGCCTGGCCTCACGTCCTGCTGTCACACGGGGTGCCTGTAGCGTGCATGTGCATAACCCATCTACCGTGTCTCCTGATTCACACGCCCAGTATGGAGTGACAGTGCCGGGCACCGATGGACACACCAAGGAAGGCAGGGTCTCGGTCCTCAGGCCTTCATCACGCAGTCGCTCACACCCGGCGTGCGGGCAGGACGCGTTGGGCCGGCGGGAGCCCTGCGGACGCGGGTCAGCAGATCACACACTGGGGCAGACGGACCGTCCGTGAGCAACGCGCGACCCAACCGCCCGCCGGGCCGGCCGGAGCCCGCCGCCGCGGCCCGCGTTGCCGGGGGCCGCCCCGGAGCCGGCTGGTAGCATACCGCCCCGCGTGGCCCGCGAGCGCGCGGGCCGCGGCGGCGAGCACAGGCGGGCCGCGCCCGCTCTCCTCCGTGCGGCGGCCCGGCGCCGGCCCCTGCAGCCCGCCTTCCGTCGCCGCCCGTCGAGCTGCAGGCGCCCCTCCAGAGCCTCCGCGGGTGGCGTCCGGCGGCAGAGGCAGCCGTTGGGCATGGCGTGAGGCGGCGGCGTGTAACGGGGGACCCGCGGGGCGAGGAGGGGCGGGGGCTGCCCTCGCAGCGGCGCGCGGGGCGGCCGGGCCCGGGGGGCGCGCGCCCCGCGCCTCCCGCGCCTCCCGCCAGCGGAGGCTCGGGGCGCTGCTGGGAAGCGGGGTCGGGCGAGGAAGGCGGCGGGGCGTGCTTCCCGTGCGGAACCCCACGCCCCGGGGTGGCTGGGCGGGGATGTTCACCCTCGGACTAGCACCTGTTCCGCAGCAGACTGTAGGGCGCCCGCGGCGTGAGGCAGAGGAAGGACCCGGGCGACACCCAGGCCCCCAGCTTGGCCGGCCGGCTCGCTGATGCCCTGATTCGCCGGACGCGGGCAGCTGGGTGAGGAGCCGGTCTGCTGCGGGGAGGTCCGGATCTCAGTCCGTGCTCCTGGAAACCACTCAGGAGACGGACGTGTGGCCGGGCTTGGAGGGCAGGTCCTGACAGGGAGAGGTCAGGGAGGAGTCAAGGGCGGCCAGCGAGGTAGAAGGAAACCTGGGGGCTCCCGGGGAGGAGCGTTTGAAGGGGGGCGGCCCTCTGAGCGAATGCTGCTGAGAAACGGGTCCAGAACCTGATGACAAGAAAGAATCTTCGATTTGGTGGCCTGGAGTCTGGGGAGAAGCTGATAGGAGTGTATTGCAGAGTAAATAGCTTTTTCCCTTGAACTCAATGTGCTGACGCTAGCGTTCACATGCAAAATTAACAAGCAAAAATAGTCCAAAAAACAAAACAAAACAAAACAAAACAAAACAAACACTACAACCTCTCAGAAAAAAAGAGTGAGAACCGCTTGCCCCACCAGAGAGCAAAACGTGTTAGAAGGTCCATTCCATCCAGCCACGGAGCACAGACAGCTGCAGGGGGACTGGAGGGGCGGTGAGGGGAGACGGGCCTGGACACACCCGGGGGTTCATGTGTGCGGAAGGCCGCCCTCCAGTCCGTGAGGGCGAAGGTGGGCATTTATTTTATTTTACTTACTTTTTTTTTAAATAGAGGTACTGAGGATTGAACCCAGGCCCTCATGCATGCTAAGCCAGAACTCTGCCACTGAGCTAACCCCTCCCAACAAGGACTACAGTGTTGCTCATCTGAATAACAGTGAAGTTAGGTCCACAGCTTGACCATATACCATTTAGAACGAAAACATCGACCAGAGATATAAATGTGAAAACAAAAAGATACGTAATGTAAATGTAGAAGAAGTGAAGCTATAAAAAGGCTAGAAGAAGCCTGGCGAATTCCTTAGCATCAGAGCAGACATGGCTGTGGGAGGGTGGGCAGAGGGCCTGCGCACAGTCAGCCCGAATGAAACGACACCAAAGGCCACGTGCACAGGAAAGGCTGGAACCTCACCTATGATGAGCTAAAGGCAAATGGAGGTGATACCAAGAGGCTGTTTCTCACCTGTCAGAGGTTTTAAAGTCCCAAAGTTTGACAGCACTGTGGGGGCAGAGTCATAGGGGAGCAGGCGCGGGGAGTGGCAGTAGGTGCGCCCACCCCTGAGTCAGTCTGGCCCCTGGCGGATTGCAGGTGTTATTGCCCACTGGGAACGCACACCAAACACCCGGGTATGGAAAGATGTACGACCTAGGTGGCTTACTGGAGCCCTGCTTGTAACACAAGCGTTTGGGAACCACCCAGGTGTCCATCTCTAGGAAACCAAATATATGATGGTACAGCCACACCAAGAAGCACCCTGCAGCCATGTCGAAGCGAAGCAGTCAAGGAAGTCTCTATGTACTGACGTGGGAAGATCTCTATGGTCTTTTTATAACTTTAAAAAAAAAAGCAACATGCAGAACAGAATATACAGTGTGGCACCTCTTCGGGTGATAATGGGGGTAAGAACTATTTGTATTTACAAAACCATTGGTGAATACGCAGCAAACGAATACTGGTGGTAACGTGAAGGTGGGGGTGTACGGAGTGTGGTGCTCCAAGGTGTGTCTTAGTGACAAAGAATAAAGTCGGAAACATAATTCTTAGGGAAAAAAGGAAATAGTATACAGAATTAACAACTCACATGAAAAGTCTTGCTGGGAAGAGCAGAAAAATGTCAGCAGATGCCCACGCAGGGTAAAGGAAGAGGCTTTAAATTTTAAGTAACTCGTTGGAATCGGGAACTAATGATTGGTAATATGATCCAGGATTTTTAAAAGGTCCCCTGTCTTTCCACACCTGCCACCAATCTCCCTCCCCCTAAGTGGTCAGAATTCCAAGTTATTCACTACTTCAAGAATTTTATTATTTCGTTAGTGTCCTTCCGGAAAGATTTTATACCTGCGCAAGTCCTGCACATGGAAACGACCCCTCTTCCTGCACAGCCTTCCTGACTTCTCTTCCTAGTAAGGCGCTCATCCTGCACTGCACACAGACTGAGGGCCTGCACTTCCACGGTGTCCATCCTATCAACACATGGACCCTGGTGTAGTTAGCTGATTCCCTGCCCCTGGGCATTTAAGCCTTTTCCAGTAATTGTCTGATGAGTGCCTTACACGTAAGTCATTTTGCACATGTGCCAGTTCATCTATAGGGGAGAGTCCTAGAACTCCTGGGTCAAAGCGTCTGTGCCCTTGTGTCGGGGACAGAGTCATCACACTGCCCTCGGAGTCAGCTCCGTGCCGGCCTGCACCCTGCCCCGATGAGTGTGCTGTTGCTCACGGCCCCCTCAGTAAAGGATGATGCCAGGCTGCTGTCTGCCACTCTGATGTACAATGTATCTGGGTTTTTTTTTTTACCCTAAACATTTATTACGGAAAGTTTCAAGCACACAAGTGTTTTTAAGTACAATAAGCCCCTCACAGCCATCACCAGTTTCGACAGCTGCCCTCTCCTCACCCTAGACCTTCGTCGGCTCTGGCCCTCCTGCGTCTCGGTCTTTACGCCACGTGCACGGACATGCGCCAAGCTTCCCTGCATTTAGCCCACAGCTACATAGCACGGTGCCCTGTAAAACTCCAGAAATATCCATCACCCCAAAGTTGCCTCAGCTGTCCTCATTCTTCCCCGGAGACGACTACTTTCTGACTAGCTGCATCTGCTCCTCCTACCGTGTGGCTGTCCATCCGCCCGCCTCCCCTCAGGACGGTGACATCTGCCCACGTTGTGCCTCGCCGGCTTGGTCCCTCTGTGTGGGTTCGGCCCCACGGCGTGTTCTGTGGTCAGTTTGCTGTTTCTCCAGTTGACAGACATTTGGGCTGTTTCTAGTTTCTGGACCACATGGAAAAGCTACTGAGAACATTCAAGTAAGGTCCCCCTTGGGACACGTGTGTGATTTCCCCTGGTTAATGCCTAGGAGTGGGGCTGTGGGTCAAATGACAGGTGTACGTTTACCTTTGGGAAAAGCCGGCGCTCCCTTTCCCACTCGGCATGTGAAAGTTCCCGTGGCTCCACGTCCCACCGACACCTGCTGGTGTCAGT
The DNA here is from genome assembly GCF_048564905.1 of Vicugna pacos. NCBI lineage: Eukaryota > Metazoa > Chordata > Mammalia > Artiodactyla > Camelidae > Vicugna > Vicugna pacos. The sequence continues at coordinate 94,906,885 of NC_132992.1, read as the reverse complement.
CTCTGAATTGCAGGCCAGGTGTGTGGCGACGGCTCACCATGGTTTTATTTCACACTCTTTCATGTGCTGCTCAAATGTTTATGTGTATAACTCTCCTCAGGACGTGTCTGTCCACCCCAGTTACATCCTGGGAGATGGGGTGGGGGACGGGGAGCCCAGGGGAGCAAGGAAGGGATGGTGGGTTACCTGGACAGCATGAGCCTCAAGAGAGTGGGGATTTTGTGAGAGGGGCCAGCAGAAGCGAGAGACAGTGGGGACAGAGATGTGCCTCCCTTCCTAGCCCCAGTTGGTGGGGGCTGATGGTTGAAAGGGCTTGTCTGTGACCCTTTCCGGGGGAAGCGGGGTCTGTGAGGGGCAGCCAGGTGGGACGAGCTGAGGGGCCACTCTGGGAAGGGTGAGCCCACGGGGAGTGTGTGCACCACATCCCCAGGAGTCTGCCCTGGGACAGAGTGAGGGACGGGGCCTGGGTGATGGTGGGCCCTGTGGTGGGTGTGGATGGAACAGGATCAGGCCTGGGGGCTCCTGAGGAGGGCAATGACCCCAGAGCTGTGGCTCTGAATAGCAGGTGGCCCACTGTCCTCGGGTGGAGGACAAACGTGGAAATATCAACAGACTTTACCGACAAGCAAACTGCGGTGGGCTGGCCCGGACCTGGGCAGAGCCAGGCTGAGACCTGGACCTCCCGGCTCCTGGGGTCCTCTGGCCTCCTTGCCCTTCTGGAAGGTGTGGGTTGGGCTGCGTCCCCTCAAATCCACAGGTTGAAGCCCTAACCCCCAGGACCCAAGAATGGGACTGCACTTGAAAATAGAGTCTTTACAAAGGTAATTAAGTTAGAATGAGGTCCCTAGGGTCCCAGTCCAGTCTGCCTGATGTCCTTGTAAAAGGAGGTGACGAGGACACACACACACAAAGGACACGGGGGGAAGACAGCCGTCTGCCGGCCCAGGAGAGAGGCCTCAGGGGAGGCCAGCCCTGCGACTCCTGGACCTGGGACGTCTGGCTCCAGGTAGGGAGACAGTAGTGTCTGCTGTCTAAGCCCCCAGCCTGTGGTGCCAGGCGGCTTAGTAACAGGTGTAACGGGAAGGAGACTTTTAGTCTTCAGCCCTCTGCTGGCACAGGGCTCCTAAAACCCTCGGCATTTCCTAAATGAAGAGAGCGGTCAAGGTGTCTTCTGTTCCGTGAATGATGTGACTTTTGGGAGCACCCAAGGGTGGGGGCTGGTAGCCAGGAGAACCAGCCACGTGATTACATGGCTGGAACTTCCGTCCCCCCTGCCCAGGCCTTGGGGAGGGGAGAGGGGCTGGGGGTTGAGTCAGTCATCGTTGGTCAGTGATTGAATCAGTCACATCCATGCAATGAAGCCTGCGTAAGAACCCAAAAGGGCAAGGTTCAGAGAGCCTGCTGGCTGGTGAGCCTGTGGAGATTCAGAGAGAGTGGCCCGTTCAGAGGGAATTTGGAAGCCCCCCTGCCCCTTCCCCACACCTTGTCCTGTGTGTCCCTCCCATCTGGCTGTTCCTGTTACATCTATTTTTTTAAATAAACCAATGATCTGATAAACTGTTTTCCTGAGTTCTGGGAGCCGCTGCAGCAAATCAGTCTAACCCAACAAAGGGGTCATGGGGGGACCTCCGACCTGTAACCCACGGGTCAGAAACACAGGAGACAACCTGGGCTTGTGACTGCCATCGAAATTGGGAGGGCAGGCTCGTAGGACTGAGACCTTAACCTTGGGGTCTGAGCTATAGCTGGATGGACAGTGTCAGAAATGAACTGACTTGTAGGACCCCCAGCTGGTGCTAAAGAATTGTTGGGAGGGATGGCAAACCCCCCCAGCCACCCCCACACACAGACACAAACACACACATACAGTGGAATCGGGTCCAAAACCTAATTTTCAAAGCCCCAGCCATCTGCTGAAGAAGGCAAGGGAATGGGTTTCTCTTGACACAGATTTCTGTTCAACCTGGTGAAAACAAACCCATTTGGGTCCAACTCAGGAAGTGAGCACCCCTGGCCCCCAGATTTCCCAGGATCCCTCAGACCCACTGGCTTCTCTCTGGAGCTGGTGCTAGCCAGGCTGGAGCTGGGCTGGGAGGGGGGCCCAGACACTATGTCAGCCCAGCGGGTGTCCTCTCTGAACTGACCCTGCCTGGTCCCAGCCCCAGCCCTCCAGCCAGCTGTCTGCAGACTCCTCTGCAGCTCCTGGAGCGCACCCACTGCCCTTCACCCTTTGGACTGCTGGGGGCTGGGAGGGCCAGCTGCAGGAGTGGGCAGGAGGGAGGACGAGTGGGGGCCGAAGGAGGCCTAGGGCCCAACAGCGATGCTCCAAAAACTGCTGTCACATCACGCACAACCCAGTACAGCTGGCGCTCCTGGGGTGAGGGCCACTGTAGTCTGCCCTCTGCCCCTGGGTCAGCCCCTCGGAGGTGGGCCATGGTACACCCAGCATTAGCAGTGGTGGCACTGCCTGGGTGCCCACTGGACAGGGCCCCAGGCACCTCTCTGCAGCTGTCTGCCACGGTGCCCATTTCAAGTGAGGACAGGAAGTGAGCCGGGCACAAGGACAAGGACAGGTGACTGGGGGACAGGGGCTGGGTAGCCAACCAAGGAGGGCTTCCCTCTGTGCCCATCTTGGGCGGAGAAGGCACCGACTACTTCCCCTTCTTTGGTACAGGAGTGGCCCAGTGACTGGAGGGCTCGGGAGGGGCAGCAGCAGGCGCTGCAGCACCGCTGGGTGGACGTCCATCCCTGTGCGGCTCCTGCCATGTCTCAGCTGGCAGATAGTCAAGCACCAAGTTCTCAACCGGGAAACGCCTAGATTTCGGGGTCAGTCTCTGCGGGGTTCTACCATAAAGGTAGTAGCGGTAGAGGTGATCGTGGATATGGAGGGGGAGGGAGGTAGAGTGACAATGGCCTGTGGGGTCTGGACTATCTACGCAGGAGCAAAGCTTGGCAGGGGGCCAGGCAGAGGCGGGGCGGCTGGTGTCCCCTCCGAGCCAGGAGGCAGAGACAGGGTCACACCTGCGTCCTGCATGTCTGTCCTAAGTCTCCTTGGGGTGTCTGGGGATGGCCCTATCTCACCAGTGGAGGTTGCGGTGCCATTTATGAGTCCAGGAAAGGGGCAAGACCAGGTGTGGGTCGGGTGGGCAACTGGCTGACCCCAGGGCAAGGGGCAGAGCAAGCTGGGGAGGGAGGCCTGAGCTGGGCCAGGACTGCTCTGACCTCTCCTGGCTTCCCTAGGGCCCCCGCCAGCCATCACACACCCACACCTGCTCACATGTGACCTCTCCCTCTGCCACCATTGCAGCGGCTGGCCCTCTGCCTGAGCGCCCACCTCCATGCTGTCCACCTGCTGGTGCCTGAGCACCCACCCTGCGAGGAAGCCCCACCCTCTGTGCCCTCTGTGGGCTTCTGTTTACTGCCCTGAGTGCCACCGAGCCAACAGGGGACCCAGGCCAGACAGCTTTGGGGGCCTGTGCCCAGCACTGCTGGGGCAGCTCCTCAAGTCTGGGGAGGGAACTCCTGGGTTTGCCACCCACCAGCCAGTTGGGCCTTTCCATGTGCCTCTGTTTGCCATCCAGCCCAGGGGATGAGCTGTGTGGCCTCCACTCAGGGGAAATGGGGCCAACAGCTCCGTGAAGGCCTTGGCCTGCGCTGAGTGTGAGCACAGCCTGGCAGAGCGGGGTTGGGGGAAGGGGTCCGGGAAGCCCCTCCCCAGCTAGCTCCATCCCCCAGGTACCTTCTGACAGCCCTCCAACCCTGCCCGGTTGGCATGGCAACAACCTCCTCCCGGGTTCTGGGGAGGCCTGGGCTGAGCCTTGGGCAAACTTGGAACACGACAGGACCTCCCTGCGGGACAGTGGCTCTGGCCCAGGAGGAAGTCTCCGTGGGAGGCAGGCTGGGCAGCAGGAGGATGTACAAGGCCCACCCCCAGAAGCAAGGACTTGCACTTGGGGTAAGGACTGGGAAGACCTGAAAGCTTGGCCCCGAAGCCGGCAGCCCTTCTGGCACCAGTTGAGCTTGGCGCAGCCTCTGAGGACCCTTTGGTGAGTGAGGCCCCCCGCCCTGCCCCGGGGTCTGTTCTGGCTCTTCCTGGAGGAAGCCTGCTTTGGCTAGGACTGGCCTTGGGACCCACCTGCCCATCTGCCCGGGGCCAGGGGAGGAAGGCACAGCTCGTAGGAGGCTCAGGGAGCCATCAGCTTCCCGCCCCCGTGCGAAGAGGGGAGGGGACACACCCACCCATCAGTCCCCACCAGCCTGGCCTGGCTCAGGGGTCCCGACTTCATTCAGGCCCTCTAGAGATCAGGCAGGGCTCCACAGGGTGGGGGCGGGGGCAGGAGGGACACAACCCCCTCCTAAGCCTTGCCTACTATTTGCCCAGACCCAGGACAGCCCACCCTGCCCTGAGGAGGTGGGTACAAATGAGGTGTGGGGGGAGGGGAAGGTAGATGAGAAGAGGACAGTGAGGGCAGGGGGTCAGGAGGACCCAGGACCCCAGGGTCAGGAGCCTCAGATCTGAGCTCCAAGCCCGTGGCTGCTCAGAAGGCCCCCCACCACCAAGGCAGAAGCCACAAGGCCTCTTGGCCAGGGCTCAGGCTGCATCCTGCTCCCCTGGGACTAAATGGGAGGGATACAAATCTGGGAAAGGAGGGTCTGTCACCTGTCACAGCCGTGCCCCAGCTCACTGCCCCCAGTGGGACACAGCCAGTGGCACCGAGGACAGGGCTCCCAGAGTGCCGCCCACCCCAAGACCAGCAGGGCCCACACCTCCTGCACGCAATCCTGTCCCCAGGAAGAATCACAGCCGTCTCCACCGGGGGTGGGCTTTATTACCAGGGTCACTGAGGCGATGATGCACACACAGGAAGGCAGCACCCGTTTCCAGACTGTCACGGCAGGGGGCGCGAGCAGACACCCTCCCGCCCAGCGACTGGCCTCTGGGCCTGGAGCCACTCCTCAGGGGCAGCGCAGTGGGCAGGAGGCTGGGCCACCCGGGGGGCCCCACACAGCAGGCTCCACCCAAACGCCTCTATGCACACCTCTGCTACACAATCCCACACAATTAGTGTCTTAAATATGTGTGTGTGTGTGTGTGTGTGTATTTCATCTGAACTGTGTCAGTTACTAAATTTAAAACTGACCACTTCTCTGTACATGAACTTCACAGTAACTGTTTGTGGAAGACAATGAATCCAGTGTTGATAACTCGGGGCCGGCTTCCTGCCCCAGGAAAGTCAATTTCTTCCCCGGTGGAAACCCCTTGGGGAAAACCGGGACCGCTGCCTGTCTCCCAGCTGCCTGCTGGGGTTGCAGGGTGGCTGCCTACCACTGCTGGTGGGCTCGGGCCCCGCCTTGCTGGATTCACATGCCCACACAAGACAGACGGACACACACATGCATGCACGCACACGCACAAGGAAACCGACCATGGAGCACATCGTGCCGCACGTGAGGTCCCACCAGCCCTTCTGGAGGTGGAAGGCGGGAGGCCAGGGCAATCAGAAGCCCGGTTCTCCTTCCCCCAGCTCCCTCTCTGGTCTGCAGGCCAGGCGCCCACACAGCCCATGCACTGCGACAGCCCAGGGCCTGCCGAGGGGAACCAACCCCGCCTGGCCACCTGCTGCAAAGGCCAATGGTCCTCTCACTCCAGGCCAGGCAGACGAATAAATATGACATCAAGTGTTGTCAGGAGCCAAAAAAAATAATTTAAACTTGAACTCTAACCTCAGCACCACTTTCAGTCACAGCAGAAAGAGCCCACATGGTCGGGGAAACCAGAGTCCAGGTGGCTCTGTCGCCCGCAGGACCTCTTAGGTTCTGGGAGCAAGATTTGCCTGGTGAGCAGATGGGGTGCCCCCTACTGGACAGGACTGCGGTGGCCTTTGAAGTCCCAGGAACATCAGCCTCTCCAGGCTGTGCGTGGGGAGGGGGCTGGGACCCCAACCCAGTGGCCAGCTGACATCCCCTCGCCCCTCCCCTCCCGATGGCCGCTTTCACCCACAACCCCCCTGAAGGGAAGGGAAACCCTGCAAACACTGCTCCTCATAAGCAGCCTTTGGGCCCCCTGCCCAGTGCTCTGGAAATGACCAGCAGCTCCGGGGAGACCCCAAACAGGCAGACAAGAGAACTTCAGGGCCAGCCCTGCCAAGACCTGCGATACTCAAGGTGGGTGGCTGTGCTCCCAGCCCTCCTCAACCCCACCCCAGGGATGCTGAGAGGTGCCCGGGACCCTGTGATCAGGCGGGGGCGCGGCATGCCCCGTCGCCCACGGGCAGACAGCTGGCAGCCCCAGAGGCTCTTTCTGCATCTACAGAGAATCGCTTCCAAATCCTAGCTTTCGCTGCCCTGACTTACAGCGTGGTCAGGACCGAAGGCTCTGAGCACCCACCTCCCCACCAGCGCCTTTAACTCCAGGGCCACTAAGCTTCTGGTGGGCTCTGCTCCTGCCGCCCTGGGGTCTCTGCTGGGGCCTGCACCCCTGCAACATCAGCTGTGCCTGGATGGCCCCTGCTGGCTCTCATGGTGCCCAAGGCCTCTCCCGCGGGGGCTCCCACTGCCACCCACCAGGAGTGGCCTGTTTCATCTGAGCTCCCTGTCGGGGACTCACACTGACAGCATCTGTGGCACGTGCATCCTTCACCAAGCGTGGTGCCAGGCTTGCTGAGGGCACCCCAAGCATGCCAGCATGGTGGTCAGGGGAGCGTGGATGGAGGGTAAACATGCCTCCTCCCTTGGGGAGCCTGGGCCCAGGCGGAGGGGCCCTTCAGACGCCCCTTAGGGCTGGCTGGAGGAGATGGAGAGGAGGACTGTGTCTCTGGGAGCAGGAGTGAGTTGGGGCAGAGGGGCAAAGCAAGTCCGACGCTACGTTCCAGGGACAGCGGGGCTCTCTGCTGGGCAGGCCGGCCTCCAGGGCTTCCATCTGCTGAGTTCTGGCCCCTCAGCCTCCATCCCAGTGTCCCATCTGGGAGGTCCTGCCCCTTCCTTCCACCCTCACCCCTGCAGGGACGCGTCACACCAGCAGGGACTTGACCAGTCCACAGTGAAACTTGCGGACGTGGCGGTAGAGGTCCCCCGACTGGGTGAAGCGGCGCTCACACCAGCGGCAGGCGTGCGGCTTCTCCCGCGTGTGCACCACGGCATGGCGGCTCAGGTTGTGGGAATACTGGAAGCTCTTGCCGCACTGCTCACACGTGTAGGGCTTCTCGCCCGAGTGCGTGCGCTCGTGCCTCTTCAGCGTGTACGTGCAGGAGAACGTCTTCCGGCAGAGCGGGCAGGTGGGCACGGTGCCGTCGGGCGAGAGCCGGGCACGGCTGCCATCCCGTTCACGGAAGTGGGTGCTGAGGTGCAGCTGCAGCACGTGGGCGCTGGGGAACAGCTTGCTGCACAGTGGGCAGATGCAGAGGTGCCCGCCGGGCCCCAGCTCATCCTCCATTGCCCTGCCCGCCGTATCCAGCTCCAGTTCCCCACTGCCCGCCTCGCTGAGCTGCAGCGGCTCCAAGCCCCCTGCCAGGCGCGTGGCGGCAGGAATACGGGGCGGCTGCAGGGGACTGGGGGGGCTTCGAGGGGCGCCGCAGTCCTCCTGTTCCGACAGTGAGTCTGGCTCATCCTTCACTAGAGCCTGGGCCCCTTGCTTCTTCCGACTGCAGGGGGCTACCTGGAGGCCGCAGGGTGGGTGGACTGGCTCCTGCCCCGGACCACGCTTCAGCGACAGGTCCAGCGCCCCACCCGATTCTGCTGGGACCTGCCAGGGAGGAGGCCCCAGTGCTGGTGGAGGGCGGGTGAACTTGACCCTGGCCAGAGGAAGCCTGGCCTTCCGGGCGGCTGGACAGAGCTCGGGGGCCCAGGCAGGCAGGGGCCGCGGGGACCGGCCAGGCGGCTCCGCGCCGGGGGCCGGGAGCTCCGGGGGCGGCACGCGGCCCTTCTCCCTGAGGCTGCCCTTGCAGACCTTGACGATGTCGTTCATGTGCAGGTAGCTGGCCGCCGCCAGGACGTCCTCGACGGGCAGGCTGCGCAGGTCCAGGCGGCCCTCGTACATGAAGTCCAGCAGACGGCCGAAGGCGGGTGCCGTGACAATGTCGCCGTTGAGCCGCACGGTGTCGCGGCTCCCGGCGGGCCGGTCCCTGTAGAAGAGATGGAAGTAGACGCTGCACGCGGCCAGCACGGCGCGGTGGGCCGGGAAGCGCGCGTCGCCCACCAGCACGGTGCAGTCGCACAGGAAGCCCAGCTCGCGCTGCTGCCTCAGGCGGCCCAGCAGCCGCCCGCCGTGCTCCGGGAACTCCATGTCGCCGCGGTCATCACCTGGGCACAAACGGGACGCCGTGAGCGCGCCTGGGGACGCCGCTCGCCCCTGGCCGTCCGACGAGCCCTTCCCGGGTGCAAGCAACGCGGGAAGAGGGGCGCCGCGCGTAACTGCCCGCCGGGAGCCGCCCTGGGCACCTGCCCCGAGCAGGAAAAACTCGATCGAAAGTAAACAGAAGCCGCTCCGTCGCGGGGGCGGGTCCCAGGGCGCTGGCGGAGGGGGCCAGAGCCGCGCGAACCTGCCCGAGTCCCCGCTCGGTGCACCCTCCCCCGCCAGGGCGCCCTGAACTTCACTCCTCGGCGGCCGCCCGCCGCGCCCCCCGACGCCGGAGTTGCCGCGCCGCCGCCGCCGCCCCGGCCCGCCGCGCCTCCACGCCGCCTCCAGCTGCCGCCCGGCCCGCCAGATGCCGCCGCCGCCGCCGCCGCCGCGGGCCCCATTTATGGCAGCGCGGCCGCGGGGAGCGGGCCGGCGGGCGGGGCGGGCAGAGCCAGGCGCCCGCCCCCCGCGCTCACCTCCGCCGCCCCGAGCTCCTCTCCGGCCGCTGCCCGCGCCGCGCGCCCTCCCCGGTGCCACTCCGGCGCGTGCGGAGCTGCGGGCAGCGCGCCCCGGCGGGGAGGGCTCGGGGACGGGGAGTGCGCCGGGCGGGGCGCGCTCCAACTTGGCTGGCCCAGCACCACCCGCCGCTCGCCCCGCCCCGGAGAGAGCGAAACTCGGGGCGGGGGCTGGAGGGGGCGGGCCGAGGCGACTTCCCGGAGCGGCGGAACCGCTGAGGTCACCCTCGCCGCCCCTTCCCTGTCCGCCCCGCCCGGTCGGGCCCCGCGCGTCGCCATCTGGGGCGCTGGGGTGGGAGGGAACGCGGGGCGCGGCGAGAGAGGGGGCTCTCTCGCGATACTTGCTGCCTCGGCCTTGGTGTCCCCCCACATGGGGTCCCAACTGTGCCCGTCTGTTAAGGGACCCCTTCCGAGGACCAGCTCCTCGCCTGGCCGGCGCTTTGGCAGTCACCCGAAGGCAGAGCCGGGACCCTGGCCCCCTGCCACCTCACAGGGCGCCTGCTGGGGGATGGAGCAGGGGGAGTTAGTACATTTTGAGAAGATGGTACCCCCTTTTTTGTTGAGAGCCTAAGTCATGTTAGCTGGGACCCTCATCCAAACACTCAGGCGGGATCTGGACATTAGAGTCCAGAAAGGAGAACTCTCATCCTCTCAGAGGGCCCTAGGACAGCCTCTGCTGGGAGCCAGGCGCACTAAGCTGTGTGTGGGGAAAGCCTGGGGCACAGGGCACGTTCCAGAAGACACGATAGGGTGAGGGGACCATGGCGGTGATGGAGAGAGGGGAGGCGCACCCAGAGCCCAGAGCCCAGAGCCAGTGGGAAAGGATTCAGGGAGCGGACACACTTCTAAGGGGCTGGGTTGGCACCCCAGAGTCACGGTTTTTCAGGTGGAAGAGCACTGTAAAGCTGTGAGAGAGCCCCAGGGAAGGAAAAGGCCGAGAAAAATAGCAGTGACTTTGGAGAGGTTGGGGCACCCGGGGTGAGGTGGACTTACTGTTGGCTCGGTGTCCTTTCCCAGCCGCTCTTGCCGGAGCAGGATTGAGGCACCGTGTAGCACAGTTCAGCTCTTCACCACAGTCCCGTTAGCTGGGTACTCATTATCACACCCGTTTTGGTGGGGGTTAGGTAAGGAGCCCATGGCCACACAGCAGGCAGTAGATTGTTGAACAAGGATTCAAATCTTGCAGTGTCCTTCTGAATTTCCACCTGCACAGCCCAGCAGCCTGGGGTGGGGGTGGGGGATGGAGGATGGGTGGAGTAGGGTTCAGCGGAGGGGCAGAAAGGAGGCCTTGACTAGAAGTGGGGGTGGTGTTGGGGGAGGGGCTGGATGACAGAGGATGGGACCCCCAGCTGGCCAGGTCTGCAAGGGCAGAGGAAGCTGAAAGAGGTGTGGTGTGGGGAACCTTCCAGCCGTGCCCATAGGATGCAGGACCCCTGGGAGGAGGGAGTACCTACTGTGAGATGGGGGTCAGGGGTGGCCGCCCAGGGATTCTATTCAAACCGTGGTGTTTTGGGGGGCGGAGGAGTGGCCAGAGGTCTGGGGACCCACTGCAATTAGGATCAAAAGTCTGTGGGAAGGAAAGCCACATTCTTACACTGAAAAAATGATTCCTTGTTTATCTGAAATTCAAATTTGCCTGGACATCTTGCATTTTTTAATTTCGTAAATTCGGCAGTCACAGTTTGGAACCCTGGATTTGCCCTGCACTCAGAGCCACTGAGACCACCCTGGCTCCCCTGGCCCTTGCTCTCTGGGGACTCTTCCTGAGGAGGGCTAAACCACCCCCACCACCAGCTCTGCCCCAGCCCCCGGTGGGAGGAGCTGAGTTCCAGTCTGATGAGGGTGAAGCCAGATGGGACTGCCTCCTTGGGTCTTGCCTGGGTCTGAGCACTGCCCCTGCCCTGTGCCAGACTTGGGTATGACATTTAACCTCTGAGGATCTTAGTAGTCTCATCTGCAAAATGGGAAGATTAACTGCAGGGCCTGGCCGGACCCCAGGGCCTTTCATGGCCAGCCACTCAGGTTCCACATGTGTTTCCCCGGCGAGCCCTTCCCTGGCTCCTCCCCGTTCCCGTCTGCTCCGGCAGCACCCCCAGGAGTGGCCTTTCCTGAGCACACCGGCTAAGCTCCCCCTCAACTCCCCAGGTCACGTGACCTCACTAGTCCACACTCTCCGCAGTGTCCTTGGTGCCAAGAAGTTGGGGGGACACAAAGCAAGGGAGTAATTGTGTCTCTTCAGCGAAAGCACAGTGATGGTGTTTGTGGGATACCGCCATCCTGACCCTGACTGCTCTGCTCTGCTCTGCCAACTCTGCAGCCCTGCCTCCACAGGCCAGCCCTGAGCCCAGAGGCAGGGAGGGGAGACAGGTCCCCGGGGGCTCCGAAGTGAGACCCTAGGCAGGCAGAGTGTCCCGGCCTTCCCTGCCTGGCTCCTTGGGGCCCTGATAGAAGCTGTGGGGCATGGAGAGGGGTCAGAGCAGGTCAGGACACTCCCAGCAAGAGGCTGGAGTTGGGGAGGCCGGTAGGGGTGTCTGGAGGAGAAGGAGGAACGTGACTGGGGAGGGGACAGCGCCTCGGAGCTGTTCAGGTCAGAAGGTCTGCATTGAGTCCTCCTGGAGTGAAGTCTCGGGGGTGCTATCCGCCCCTCAGCCCTCAGATCCCTCTTTGGCGTGGCACAGTCGCAGGCCCAAGGATGACAGGAGGCCGTCGCAGCGGTGGGAGCAGAGGTGCCCTGAATGTGGCGGCCAGGCCTGCCCTGAGGCCCTGTCCTGCAGCTGCTGTAGAGACCAGGCAGCCCAGCTCGCTGGTCCCTAAGTCTTGCCCGACAGCCAGCAGCTGCAGAAGGTGACAGATCATCCTCCCCGGGGCCCTGTGCAGCCATTTCTGTTGCAAACACCTGGCCGAGGGCCCCGTCCCGGTCAAGGTGGGCGTGTGGGGCTGGGTCCTCCCCCCGCCATTCCATTCCTGGGGGGCAGGTGGCTGGGAGTTATTCTTGAGGAGTGGGGCTCCGTTTTCCCTCCACAGGTCAGAGGCGGGCACTAGCCCCACCCGCAGAGATGCCCCAGCCACACGGCAGGCTCACACCAGCACCGAAGGGCGCCGCGCAGGATAGGGAGTGGGGCTCACAGCAGGTCACAGGCGCTCGGCGGGCAGACCGGGGCAGACCGGGCAGGGAGGCCTCCTGGAGACGGCCAGCAGAGAGGAAGCCGGGAGGCTTTGGACCACTGAGACGACGCCTCCTGGCCAAAATGTTCTTTAAATGGCCAGCAGGCCCTAGGAGTCACTATATTGTCCACGAGAGGGCGCCCTCCCACTGCTGTGCCCCGCCCCTCCCCAGTGGCCCCATCTGTTCTTATCCTCACCAGCCCAGGATGGGAGAGGGTGCGGAAACCCCTCCTGGGAGAGCAGTGAGTGGACGGGAAAGTCCCAGAGGGCCTGTCCCCTGAGGGCCCACAGGGAGGGTTTGGGAGATGAGCGATGGTCAGCTGTCTGACACCTGGGGGTGACTCTCAGGTCAGGCGTCTGGCCCCAGCAGCATGGACTGGTCAGGCCTCTCCCTCAGCCTCCTGGACGCAGGGCCTGGGGGTGCACGTTCAGAGCTGGAACAGCTGTTTGGGGTCACAAGGTTGGGGTGCCAAGGAGAGAGACCAGGAACTGGGAGTCCTTGTCCCGAGGAGCGTGTCACCCTGAACAGGGGAGATAGTCCTTCCCTGGGGAGTGTCCTTCTCTAGGTCAGCCCCAGGAGGTAGGCACGGAGCCCCAGTTTCAGCTGCGGACGCTGTCCTGAGTGCCTAGCTGCTCCTACCTCTGACCCAGATGAAGTGTCTGTACTCCCCAGGCTGAACTCTGACCCTGGATGAAGAACAAAAATGCCCTCCTTCCCACCAAATACATATCAACCCTGGAAAGGTAGCTCATGAGTCTTTCTTTTACAAAAGGATTACCGTCAACTTGGAGGCCTCCCTCTGGGTTGGGGGGAGGGGCAGCTGTCAGAGAGACTCTGCAGGGGCCCCGGGAGGGGTCGGGGCCAAAGCTGTCTGCAGTGTCCTGGGAATCTGCAGGAGGAGAAGGCTGGAGTCCCTCCCCCTCGCTGGCCCCTTAGCTGTCCCCCAGTGGACACAAGGGCCGATACTGGGCAGCCTCAGCTGTCACAGCTCCTCTTGGGTCTGCCTCTGCCCTGGCTCCCAGCATCCCCTCTGGGTGTCTGCACCCAGCTCAGGGCGGCCACTCCAGGCCAGATGTGCTGAATAAAGCCAGTGCCAGGTGGATGCCCTTCCACCGGTCTCTGTGGCCCTCTTCTTCCTCCATCACCGCATGGAGTCCCCACCTACATTTGTAGCTGCCAGCTGTCAGTACCTTCCTTGGGGGTGGGGGTGGGGGTGGGGGAAGACCCCCTCCAGGGATGGAAGGCTCAGACTCCTTGTTACCCCAGGGCCCAGCCCAGGGCCAGATCCACAGTAGGTGTTCAGCACATAGAATGACCCATTGGCCCCAGAACTTCCGGTGTCCACCTTCCAGCCAGCCTCCTGCACGCCCCAAGGGGGACCTGCTCTTGCTCCGCAGGGGCCTTGGATGGGTATTTTAGGACAGTCTTGGCTCCTGGAGCCCCCAGCTCACCATCTTGGAGCTACCCACTCAGGGTGCATTCTGAAAGTCGGACTAACCTGCCCCCCTCCTGACCCCCACTCATTGGAGGCAGAAGCCCAGAAGTCGTCCCAGACCAGCCCTTTTAACAGGGCCGTGATAGAACTGGGCCGAGAAGTGCGGGCGCACTGGACAAACTGGGAAACTGAGGCCAGAGAGGACGTGGCCGGGGGACAGGCCCCAGCAGCGGGGCGGCGGCCGGCCGGGCTCCGCTAGCCGCTCGGCCCTGGCCCCCTTCGCGCGCTCCCGGCGCCGCGCCCTCGCCCGGCCCGCGGTGGGGGCGCCCCGGGCGGGCGGCGGAGGCGGATGTGGGCGGGCGGCCGGGCGGGGCGGGCGCGGGGCGGGGAGAGGGCGGGCCGGCGGGACCGAGCGCGGCGGGCGGGCGGGCGGCCGGCCCAGCGCAGCCAGCGCAGCCAGCGCAGCCCGGAGGAGCGAGCCGGCGCCCGCGCACGAGCTCCGGGTCCGGCGGCGCGCGAGGCCCGCCCGAGCAACGCCCGCCGCGGCCTCCAGCCCGGCCCCGGCCGGCCGGCCCGCGGGGATGCGGAGCGGCGGGCGCCGGAGGCCGCGGCCCGGCTAGGCCCGCGCTCGCGCCGGACGCGGCGCCCGGTGAGTCCCCGCCCGCCCGCCAGCCCGCCGCCGCCCGCCGCCCGGGCCCGGATTTCCTCCCCGCGGCCCGGCCGCTTTGTTCGCGGCCGGCGGGGCCCGGGCGCGGGCCGCGCGCAGTCGGAATGGAGGAGCGGGAGCAGGAAGTGGCCGAGCGCGGCCTGGGCGGGGAGGGCGCGGGCCGGGCCGCCGCCGGGGGTGCGGGCCGCCGGCCCCTGCCTCCCTCATGACCTTGGGGAAGCGGCTCCGCCGGGCGAGGCCCGGGCCGCGGCGGAGGGGTGCGGCCGGGCGCCGAGGGCCGGAGGCTGGGATGCCCTTGCGGCCGGGGGCTCCCCGGGCGCCAGGCCAGCGGGGCGGGGCGCACAGGAGGTGCTCGGGGGGCTGAGGAAAAGGCTCGCCCCGGCCCTCGTTCAAGTTTGTGGGTGGGCCCTGGAAGGAGACCTCGTTTTCTCGTAGACAGAAAGTTGTACATGGTGGCTAGGTGCCCAGGCCAGCCCACAAAGGACTACAACCCTCCTGGGCCCAGAAACTGGTTCCTGACCTGGGTGGGTTCTGGAGTGCTCTCCACCCACCCCAGAGGCTGGGGCCTGGAGGGCGGCTGGGCTCTGTGCCCCGACCTGGGGTATCCCGGGGCAGCTAGTGAACTTGTCAGTGGGTGGGACTGCTTCCTAAGTGTGGCCGGGGTGGACAGAGCTGGGGCCACGCGCCGCGGCGTTCACTCCTGGCCCCCTCCCACCTAGCTCCAGACCAGCCCTGTCCGTTCTGAGCCCCTGGTCTAAGTAAGGATCGGGGTGCACTGGTGGAGGCTTGGTTCCCTGCCACCTAGCCAGACATAACAGATCATAAAACAGTGTTTTGGAGGCAGAGGGAGAGGGCCCCTTCAGAGCACAGATGATGATTAATTTTTTAAAGTTGTGACTTAAGTAATATTAGCAGTAATACACCTGTATGGTGCAGGCACCCCCAGTCCAGAGGCAGCGGGAAACAGAGGACCCCTCCGTGCCTCCCGCCCTGTGCCCAGAGGCAGCCCGGGCGCTGGCTTGCTGTGCGCATTTCTGTGCAGATGCACACTCCCTGTGTGTGCGCGCAGATACACTTTTGCATACGGGGCTCTCGGCAGCTGTCTGACTCTGTCAGTGGCAGGCCTTGCTCACACCCAGCTCGGGGCGGGGCAAGTCCAGAGGTCTTTGAGTCCAGCCCTCTGCCTCCAGGCCACGCCCACCCAAGTGTCAGCAGAGTCCCCTGTACCTGTATGCCCTGTGGAGCTCAGAGCCCAGTCCTCGTGGGGCCTTCCTCCAGTGTCGCCATTCCTGCCTGTAGGCCTGCGCTTTCTTCAGGCAAGGGCATCTTTCCTCTCCTTGTGTCAGACACGGGGCAGTGAGTGGGGTCTTCCTGTCCTTCCAAATTTAGCCCAAGATCGTCAGTGCACAGCGACCTTCTCTGGATGCCCAGCCCATGCCTCAGGAGGCCAATAAGCTGCGCTGCAGGAGAGTGTCCAGGCGGCTGTAGGAAGACCCACATTGAGGCGGACTTGTTCCAGAGTACTCAGGGTCTCTGCCGGGCCTGAGGGGGTCCCAGGGAGGGGTCTTTCCTGGCCTGCCCTCAGGAGTGCCCATCAGGAGGGGCAGCAGAGGACTGTTCACGGGAAGAGTGTCCTCTCGCAGGATGCCTGGAACCAGTGACGTGGGAACTGGGTTTTGAGGGATGCCTAGGAGTTCATCTGGTGGTGGAGCCATGGGGAGGGCCGTACAGGATCAATGACCAGAGTGTCCAAGGCGGCTGGTGGGCCACTGCGGGGCGGTGCCAGTGCCTCTGCATTTGTGCAGGCACCCCGGCACCCCCCCACCGTTTGTTGCTTCCTGAATGCTGTGATTATGGGTCTGTAACCACCCTGGACTGGGTGCTCGTTACAGACAGGGCTCATCTGAACCTCTCTTTGTCCGCAGCGCCCAGTGCTGAGCCTGGCAAAACCAAAGATGCTGGGTACATGTGGGCCGAATGAATGAACCAGATTCAGACTGGCAGGGGCGCTGTGGTTTAGGAAGGGCTTGGGGTTTCTTTGGGGTGGATGTGAGGGGGGTTCATGTCACCCTGGAGGGCCCCGGGCTCTCGTTTGCACTAGCTGCCTGCACTCCTGGCCCTGCCTTCTTCATGTTTGAATTTCTCTCCTCTCCCAGTCTGGGGCAGGGAGGAGGAGCCCTGTGTCTTACCTGGGAACCCCAGCCTGAGGGCAGGAACACCATGGACAGGGAGAACTAGGCACCCTCACCAGAGGATTGGGGAGGCTGAGTGGTGTGGGCCGAAGCAGTCAGGGGGGTCTACCTGGAAGAGTTGGCTTCTGCTGGGTCAGCAGGTTAAGGAGGCCAGGATATACCAGGAGGGCCTTTTTGGGGAGGGAGTGATTTGTACAAAGGCCAGGAGGTGGGAATGAGGGCGATAAGGGGGGACAGTGAGCTCTGAGGGCTTGGGGGTCCAGGAGAGGTGGTGGCAGGGGACTTGAAACCCAGGTGGAGGGGAGGCCTTGGCCCAAGGAGCCATGTGAGTGACATGAACTCTATCAGGTTCCGTGGCAGGAAGGCAGTGCTGGGGGTGGCAGTGTCTCTGAAGGCTCCCCTGGGGGTCTGAGGAGTGTCCCCAAGCCCAGCACAGCCTTACACTTCCCTTTGCTTCTTCCAGAGGCCGTAGGTGGTGGTTGGGCTCGGGGAGGACCCTGCTGAAAGGAGTGTGAGCGTGGTCTGGGCTGTGTCAGCCCACAGGAGCCTCGGCACCATGAATGACGTGGCCATCGTGAAGGAGGGCTGGCTGCACAAACGAGGTTAGTGTGTGCGAGGCAGCCTGGGCTGGGGGTCCCCAGCTTGCCTGGGCTCCTCAGGTGGCGAGGTGCGGGCAGCCTGGGCTCCTGAACTGGTCCGGGTGAGCGTCTGGGGCCCAATGTCCCTGCAGCCTGAAGGGCGCAGCCTCATGGGACCTCCCGGGCAGGGATGTGAGCCCTGGGGTGGCATGTGGCCTGTAGAGTGTCTGCCTGGCGGGGCTGCGGGCGGGGAGAGCCACCCGCTTTCCTGGAAGGCGGTGAGGACACTGGGGCCCGTCCAAGGCCTGGCACACTGGCGGCCCGGGGCACTGCCCGAGGGCTCCTGAGGGCAGGGCTGGGCCACTTGGCCTGGCCCAGTGCCAGCCTCAGGCCTGGCCAAGGAGGGGAGGTGGCTCTGCACCAGCCAGGGCCCTGGCTTAGGGTGTGTTTGTGCTAGAGTGGCAGAGCCTGGTGCCCACCCGGCCTCCCCTCTCTTCACTCACAGGGCCCTGTTCCCAGGGAGGGCTGGGCCAGGAGCTGGTTGGATGAGCACCTGGGCCTTGGCCTCACACTTTCCTAGCCCTGCCTATGGCCCCCTGCCCTGCTTCCCTCAGATGCTTAGGGGTCAGCATTGGGGGGATGGACAGGCCACATGGCCAGGGGCCCTGGGCAAGTCACTCCCTCCTGCTCCAGGTTGGGGATTGGCCAGTCACCACCCGCCCTCCCCAACTTCCTCTTCCTCCAGACCTGTTCCCTCAAGGCGATCCCACTCTGGCTAGCCACCAGCCAAGTCACTCCTCACGCATGCCTTCTAGGGAGGGTATCCCCCTCCCCACCTCAGGATCCCACAGGCTGTTGGTGGGGGGTACCTGAGACACAGATGGAGCAGACAGGCATGGCAAAAGTGAGTGTCATGAGACTGGGTTTTGTGGGATGCATAGGAGCTCCCCAGCAGAGCAGGCTGGGAAGCTGCAGGAACTGCGGTGGGAAGCAAAGCAGTGACAGAGATGAGACATCAGGGGGGCTGCAGAGGGCTTGGAGCAGGGCACTGAGGATGTGGTCATCTGTGTGTGTTTAGTGCTCATTTTGGCAGCTGCAAGAAGGACAGTGCGCTGGGCCTTGAGACCTAAGCGAGGAGGCTGCGGGCGCCTGTGGTCGGTGGTGAGCCCCTCTGCCTGGCGTCCCCCAAAACTTCCTGCACCTGCCAGCCTCCCCCCATGGTTACGCCTTCGTGATGCCAGGAGGACGTCTTCTTGTGCTGGGAGCCCCCTTCATCAGGTCCTGCTCTGTCTGGGTCTCACAGCCCTCTTGGTGTAAGGGAGCCCCTCCCTGACCCAGTCCCCATCCTCCCCTCTCTGCCTGGTGGCAGCACAAGAACACACCGGGGACCCTTACCTCTTGATCCTTGGCAGATATTTGTTGATTGCCTGTTAGATTAAGGACCAACCTAGGAGATGCCTGGGCCTTAGGGCTGCCAGGGCCCCTGTCCCAGTTACTCGGGCACCCACTGGGCAGCCAGGGGCAGGAGGGCGTGCCCTCTGACGCCCGGGTGCATCTCAGAGTGCCACTCAGGGTGTACGTTCGGAAGGCGCCGGGGGCACAGGGCATTAGGCCCTGTGGGGCTTCCAGGGAGCTGGATTTTAACCTGATTCGGCCGCCCTGTCGCTGTGTCCTTCTCCAAGGGCAAGTCTGTTGATTCCTCTGTGGAGGTGGGGGAAAGCCGGAGGGAGCAGAGAGCATGGTTTGTGGGAGGCCCCAGGGACGGGGTGCAGCCCTGCTGCCCAGCCCCAGTCTCAGGCCAGGAGAGAGGGTCCTAGCCCCCCACTGCCTGGGCTCTTCCTCCAGCCTTCGTGCTAGCCCGGGCAGGTGGTGCGGCAGGGTGGCCGGTCAGGGGCAGCGCTGGCCCTCTGTGGCCCAAGAGGGGACGTTCCTGCCCCGATGGGTGCCTGGCTCCGGGCCTAGGCCCCGGGTCCCACCTGCACTGCTTGCCCTGCCTGCCCTGCCTGCCGTGGAAGGCCTGCCCTCGAGGACGCCCCCTCCTCCGCCGGCCCCTGGCTCCTGGGGACCCCGTGCATCGCAGACGTGTCCCGTCGCCCCCACTGCTGTCTCATTCTCTCTGGCCTCCCAGCCGTCCCTTCTCCCGTCCTTATATACGCACAAGTGGTTGGGCCTCTCCTGCGTGCTCGACGTTGGGGTGACTGGGCGGAAGGGGCGGGGGGTGGGCGAAGGCTGGGTTTGGGTTAGGTGTTGGGGAACTCAAGGGCGACCCCAGCGTGGGGCTGGAAGTACGTGGTGGCGTTCTTTCCCGGGGAAAGCGTGCATTTTCTTGGCTGGGGCAGTGGCAGGATCAGGCGGCCTTGGTCCGCAGGCAGGTGGACATGTGGGTTGATACACTTAATGGGCGGGAGGGTGGATGGTCTGAAGATGCTTCCGCACACGTGCTCCCCTCAAGAGGCCTCCCTGCCTGCGTCCCCACCCCTTCCTCTCAGGAGGAGTTGGAGGAACGGCTGGAGGAGGGAGATGAGCCTCTGTGGGGGCGGCTCTGGGGAGTGGGCAGAGGGCTCCAGCCCTCGTCGGCCCCCCTCCCCATCTGTGGCCAGCAGGGTCATGTTGGCCCAGCCCCTTCTTTGGCCAGGGGTCCGATTCTGCGTGGAAGTGGGGGTAGTTAGGACGGTCCTTCAGGACCCAGCTCCTCACAGACCCGTGCGCCCCCACTCCACACCCCCACGCCCTGCTGTTCCTGCTCCTTCTTACCCCGAATATTGGGCGGCTGCTGTGGGATAAAGGTCTGCCCCTGCCCAGTCTGCCGCCTGCCTGGTATCCTGCCTTGGGCCTGCACATGAGGGGTGACGGTACCTTCAGAGGCTGCCTGGGGGTTAAGTTGAGAGTTGAGGGGTGGGGGACAGACCCCTGGGTCCTGCTCCTCCTCCCAGCCCTGGGGACATGGGCTCCCATCTCTTGGGAGTGCCTCAGGCTACTTCCCTGGGGTAGAGCAGCCAAGGAGGCAGAGGAGAGCCCGGCTGGGCAGCCAGCGTGGCATCTCTGGTCCCAGCCTTGTGCTGACCTGCCAGACCCAGGCAAGTCCTCTGGGCGTTGGTGCCCCTGAGTGTCCAGCAGGGAGCTGGTCCCCAGGAGAGTGAGGTCAGGCTGCTAAAGGCCCAGAAAGTAGTAAAGAGGAGGGTGGGGCCGGGTGAGGTCAACAGGGACTGGGGGCAGATGGACATCCCGAGCTGTGAGTAGGTGTCTCCAGAGGCGGGCAGACTTCTTGAGTGAGAGCGGGACATCCCGTGTGACAGGCAGGCGTCCCGCATAGTGGGCAGACACCCCAAGTGGTGGGCAGCCCTGCTCCAGCCCTGGTGCTGGGGCCGGCGGACGTGGTGCTGCTCAGATCATTGTTAAAGATTCGGTCTGTTACGTGCGCTCTCCTGATTTTTAAAGGTTGATAGTTTATAAAATCCACCCTCCTTCAGGGTCAAGGTCTGGCTGGGCTTGGCCCAAGGCCTCTGGCTTGCAGACTGTGTTCTGTGTGCAAGGACCCAGGCCTGAATCTGTGTCCCCAAGGCCCTATAGTCCCTGCCCACTTGCCCTGGTGCCTGCTGGGCTGTGCATCACCTGGGCTGCCACCCAGCCCCGTGAAGAGCTGCTCCTTCACCAGGAAAGCCCTACTTGCAGGGTACCATGCTCGGAGCCTGTGGTGTGGGTAGTGGCCACACATCCAGGCCTGTGACTGTCCTCCTGGGTATCCCTAACCCATGGACGGGCCAGCTGGACCAGATGGGCTGGGAGAAAGCAGGAGCCTAGCCAGATGCTGGGCCCAGGGTGGAGGAAGGGACTGCAGGCTTGCACAGCTGAGCAGGGCCTGGGTAGGGGGGAGGGTGCCACCCTCGGGCACCCCTGGGCTCAAGAGGGACCAGCAGAGGAGCCACCAGGCCACAATCTGGCAACCCAGGGTTGAGGGGCAGGTGGAGGAGATCCAGCCTGTGGATGTGAGGATCTTCTCACCCCTGGGATCCTACGAGGTTTGCCCGGCGTGTGCACATATGTGTCTATGTCCCAGCTTAACTTCACCTCTGGGAGTGGCGGGCCTGGCGGGGCCCTGTATCCATGGAGCTGTGGGGGCCAGTGCCTGGTGCGTCTCAGGCCTTGCTGTGCCTCCTACGCTGAGCCATTTCTGGCTTGCACCCTCCCCCAGCTCCAGGCCAGAGTGGGCAGGCCCTCGTCACCCCTGCTGAGCTGGTCCCAGGTGTCTGGTGGGGAGTGGGTTCCTGGGCCCTGGCTCCTCCCCCACCCCCAGACCAGGCCAGATCCTGCTTCCTGGGATGGCCATGGGCATTACCTGCCCCTCAGGTGGCTCTGAGCTAGAGAGATGGTGGTTCCACTTGCTGCCACAGGCCCCCACTCATCCCCAGTCCTGGGGTCCCACAGCAGGGAGCCCTGGAGGGAACAGCCTGGCTCCCCTTTAGAGGGGCCGGCAGCAGGGGCTGAGGCCTGCGGGGGGTTTGTTGATCCCCTTCTGAGCACGCACTGCCTGGAGGCCCTGCGGGGTTGATGGTGTGCACGTGCATGCTGCTAGTGGCTCTGCGGGCGTGAGGGGCCCCTAGGACCGTTTGGGGGGGGGTGCTGCTTCCCTCTCCCTGCGCCCGGGCTGGAGGATGGGCTGTCCTGGGCCTCCTGCCCCTCAGTTTCCCTGGCTGTCGGGTGAGAGGTGCTTAGTTTTCGTCCAGGACGTGCTGCAGTGGATCTGGCTTTGGTCTGAGGGTCCCCTCGGTCTACTGAGGCAGCTCATGCAACACTGGCCTCCACAGGGGTCCAGCGCTGCCCGGGGGGCAGGTCAGTGCAGGCGGCCAGGCCTGAGGGCCTCTGCTCCGAATGACAGTGCCCAGGACGGAGGGCGCCTGCTTCTGGAGGGGTGCTCCTGAGGCCGCTGGTGGTGGCACGAGGCTGTTGCTTGTGGCTGTGGCCAAGGCTGGCCGGCTGGCGTGGGGCCAGGTTTCCTGTTTTGTGAGTGTGTTGAGTTTTCCTTTCAAAGCAAACAACAAAAGAGGAAGTTGGGGCGTCCTTGCGCTGAGGGGTGAGGGGTCACTGCCCGCCCCCGCCCTGGGTTCCTGGGCCTGAGCCTGCAGGGCCTTGGTGGGCGGTGCTCCCGCCACCTTCCTGGTCCTGAGGTGGAGGGGAGGGGACCCGGGCCACAGGACCCGCCCAGCCACTGTGGCCCTGGGACGGCCTCTGCTGACACCCCGGCCGCACCAGGGAGCAGCATAGTGTGTGCTGGATAGGAGGGAAGCTGAGGCCTGGAACCGGAGGGGCTGGAAGGCCAGGGCAGAGTCTGGAGCCCCAGACCCAGACCCCTGTCCGCCGCCAGTGCTCAGGAGAGGCCTGGGCTGGGTTGCATTAGGCCAGTTCCTAGAAGTGCCCTGGGAAGGCGGGGGCAGGAGGGACTGGCTCGCCGTGGCTGGCGTCCCCTCTGCCCAGGCACACCCGGCCAGGCTCATGGCCAGCACCCTCCCTGCGGGCCCTCCAGTAACCAGAGCCAGTGGCTGTCTCTGCGCCCATGGTGGGTGGAGGAGGCTGCTGCTCCCGCCCCCTCATTACACGCTGCCCCAGCCCTGCGGCCTGCAGGAAGGACCCCCCAGCCCGGACCTGGCCTCGGGCGGGCTGGCAGAGGGCCCTGGGGCCCCAGGCGGGCATGGAGCTGCGTGCCCTCCACTCTGCCACGCCCCCCGATCTGCCACGCCCCCGATCTGCCACGCCCTCGCTGCCTCTGCCACGCCCCCCGCTCTGCCACACCCGCACTGCTCTCTTCCCGCTCTCCGCGTGTTTCTTTAACCTTAGGACACAATAGACTTGTGTTTCAGTGATGTTGGAGTTGATGGTGTAGGCTCTTTGCTGCCAACTGTGCGGGGTTTGGGCTCAGATTCCCTGGGCACTGGGTTGGGGCTCACAGATCCCTGGATGGGCCCTGGACCGCAGCCCTCTGGCTCCGTCATCTCCTGATGGTTCCGCCTGCTCAGAGGCCTCAGCTGGTTTTCTCCGTCAGGCATAGGAGCCCGACAGCGGGCGAGGGGCTGGTGCTCCACTCCGGGCTGGGGGAGGGGGACAGCCAGCCCTGCATCGGGCATGCAGCCAGCCTGGGTTTGGGGGAGCTGTGATGAGCTCAGCTGGGGTGTCGGGGGTGAGGTCGGGTGAGTGGCCAGGGACATGAGGTGACAGGGTTGGGGACTGGGAGGATGGCCTGCCACCGTGTCACAGGAGGGGGCTGAGAGGGGGCGCGCTGTCAGAGCCAGGCCTCGCTGACCTCCAGGCTGTCCTGCCGCGGATGTGGCTCTAAGTTAGTGAACAATAAATGAGGCAGGCAGCTGGGCGGTGGAAGGCCCTTTGGAGGGTCCCTCTTGGCCTGGCCCTCTTTCCGTGGTCCCCTCCCCTGTGCAGGTGTGCTTTTTCCTGGGAGGTTTAGTGCTTGGAGCCCCAGCCCATCCCTGGAGGCCCTGGCTCAGTGAGGCTGGGGGTCACTTAGACGCCAGGGTTTTGCTTCTGCAGGGAGGGAGGTGTGGGTAAGGCTGGCAACCGTGGGCTGTCCTGGCCCCTCAGGCTGCACCCTGGAGTGAGTCTCCGCCAAGGCTGTGTCCACGGGGATGGCTCGGCTGCCGTCCCACCTGCCCGCCGGGAGCCAGTGCTGCCTGTGTTCACTCCAGCCCGCTCCCCTCCTCTGCCCTGCCAGGGGAGCCCTGGTACCTCTCTTGGTTTGGTTGGGTCCCTCCTAGGTTCTTGGCACAGCTGTGAGAGGTGTGTCCCTGGGAAACGTTCTAGAAACCAGAACTTGCATGCCATGTGGACTTGGGCAGGAGTCCCTTCTGGAGCCCATGACCCAGGGGCCAGCGGATGGGGGGATGCTGGTGGACTGAGAGGCCTGGAGGCTGCCCGCTTTACCTCCTGGGTCCCCCCTACCCCTAAAAGTGCAGGCCCCAGATGCCCCTGCAGGCAGAGGTGTCGCTGTGGCTGCCCCTGGATCCTGGACCCAGCCCAGGTCATTCAAACCCAGCTCCCCCGAGCCCTGCAGTGGTGAGGCCAGGTGCACATCGGTGGAGAGGGCAGGTGAGGCGGTGCCCTAGAGGCCAGCTCAGCTGAGGGAGTCCAGGAACGGGCTGAGGGAGGCACCCACGCAGGGCTCAGGAGGCTGGATAAAGCCCGCTGGGTCCAGCGCAGGGGGAGCGGGTGGGGACGGGAGGAGCCCCTGGGCAGTGGGGCAGTGGTCGTGTCTGGGGTGTCTCTGAATAGGCAGTGATGTGGGTGAGGGTCGCTGGGCCTCCAGGGGCAGGGAGGCTAGAGGTGGTGGGTGCAGGCCAGGGGCCCAGCAGACCAGGGAGAGGCCCTGGGGACCAAGCCAAGTGAGCAGATCCAGGAGGAGCCTGGGGCACCGCTCCAGTGTGCTTGGCAGTGGCCAGGTGTGTGGTGGGCTAGGGTTGGGTGGCCTCTTTTCTGGCCTGTGTGGTGCCCGAGGAGGGGACAGGGTTTTCAGAGATGGCTGGGCAGGAGGGACATCCAGGCCGAGGTGGTCTGCAGCTGGCTGCAGCTGAGGGGGGTGGGTGGGGGCAGTAGGTGGTGAGAGGCCCTGAAGCTGGCGCCAGCGCTGTCCTGGAGCTGCAGGAGGGAGCAGAGCAGCCCGCAGGGCCTTCGGCTGTGCTGCCCCCGACGGCGCCCCTCCCTCCCTCCCAGCCCGTCCCTGGCCTCCGGAATCCGCTGCACTGGGCTGTGGCCTTGGGGCCCTGCCAGCTTGATGGCAGGGACCCAGGGCCTGTGAAGAATCCTGTTTGTGTCAAGGAGTAAGGCCAGCCGTGCAGCAGGACCTGGGACTCTGGTCACCACATGCCTCCCTGGGACCTGAGAGCCCGTCACGCTGGCCTCAGTGCCCTGGGGAGCCAGTCGGTGGGGTGATCCCGCCTCCTCTGCCTGTCCGCAGCATGGGGCCGGCCCAGCCAGGCTCGGGCTGTGCTGGGGGAACCCCTGTCTTCCTCCACGTCACCCCCTTGCTCTCCTCTCTTCCAAACTGGTGGTTCATGCCCTTCCGGGGAGGACCCCGGGAGTGCTGCCCTCCGAAAGGCCGTGTCCTGAGAAGCAAGGAGCAGGCCACATGTGTCACCCAACAGGCCAGGACTCGCCCTGAGTCGGGTGTGCCCCCTGCCCCACGCCGGGCACTGGTTCCTGGGCCCCAGAGCTTTGGCCGACTGTTCGTGACCTCGCGTTTTGCCAGTGGGACAGGGACATGGGGATACGGGGGTCTGGGCACAGGCCGAGGCCCGGCAGGCTGGGCTTTGAGATGACCTGTGTCCGCACCAGCCCTGTGCGGATGGACTGCTGTCAGCAGGACGCTTGCTCGCTGTGCTGGAGAAGGGAGGTGGGCGCCCTGCAGCTGTCGGTAAGCGATGGATGTCTCGGCGGCAGGGGACCGCGCGGTCGTCGCTGTCAGCTGGCGCCCGCTCCCCGGGCCTGCTGGGGCTCGCTTTGCTGTGGAGAAACAGCTCGGCGCCGCCTGGCACCCTGCCAGCCACCGCCTGCCACCGCCACCACCAATGCGGCAAAGTGTTTATCCAGCAGTTTCCCCGAGAGCTGGAGACCCAGTATTCACGGAGCTCAGGGCGTGGCGGCCGGTGGGCTGTGTGCTGGGGGCTTACAGGCCCTCCCCGCACCGAGACGCCCAGCAGGGGGTACTCACATGTGTCAGGCCTGGGACACAGAGAGCCTGCCCAGGGTAACTGCTTCCTTGCCTGGAGCCCTTGCTGCAGGTGGGTGGGCCTTGGGGTCAAGGGTTCAGGGTGACATGGGTCCCCTTCGCTGGTGGCTGGTCAGGACTCGGGTAAGTGTGGTGCCGTAGGAACTGGGGGCAGTGTGGGTCCCTCCTCAACCCTGGCCCAGGGCTGGGCTTCTGAGAGAATCCCAAGGGGGCTGAGCAGCTGCCTCCTGCCTGCCCGCCCAGGACAGACCCTCCAGGTGGGGGTGGGCACCCAGGTTCCTCCCGGTGCCTGCCCCCAGCTCCAGGCTCCGGCAGCAGGCACAGGGGCCTGCTGAACCAGCCATGATGTGGGGCTCCAGGCCCTGGTCTGAAGTGTCCACCCCAGTGGGACAGGGTGGGTGGGGGCCCTTCTGAAGTCCTGGGTTGAGCTTGGGTGGAGTGGCAGGGGCTGGGTACCTGCTGACCTTTGACGTGGCCTCTGTCGGGAGATCACCCCAGTTGTGGGTGGGCATCTGGCCTGGGGGAATGGTGGGGAGCCCTATTTAGGGAGCAGCTTCCTGAGAGGCAGCCTTGGGCTTCTCTGTCTGTTCCCAGACGGAGGTTTGGCGGCTCCCACTCCAAGCATGGACCGTGCATCTGTCTTGCCTTCATCCCCTTGCTGGCCCATGGGTGTGTATGGCCCAGAGGACAGAGCACAGCTGCGGCGGGGCACAGGGTGGCCGCCTGTTCCCCTCCCCCCATCCTGTGTCACCCCCAGTTCCTGGGGTGAGGAGGGCCCGAGGCCCCATCTGTCTGGGCTGACTGCCCACCCGGCGTCCTGTCTGGCCTGAACTCATTCAGATGCAGGCCACGGCCCAGGTCACAGCTGGAAGCCCCCAAGTGACCAGCTGGCTGGACCTCTGCAGGCGGGAGCATCCAAGGGGCTGAAGAAAGGGGGCTGTGTGTCTCAGGGTCTTGGCCCTGGCCTCCCCAGTACCCCCCAGGGTTCCCGCTCCTCCTCTGGGGGCCCGTGTGCCAATCTGCTGAGGAGGAGGCCCAAGGGAGGCCGAGGCCCCAGGGAGGCTGCCTTCCCCGCCAGCCATCGCTCCCCACAGTGTGCTGTCGGCTCCTTGCCCTTCATGTGGGGTGGCCCTGGCCCCTCTTTCATGCCCTGGGTCTGGGGGCTGGCGGAGGGCCCAGCAGGCTTGTGGCCCCTCCCCACGGGCTCAACAGTGTTGGGTGTTTGCCCCCTCCCCTGGTTCTGGGCTCCAGAACCTTCCCAGGCAGGCTCCTGGGGTGTCGGTGCGGAGTCATGTGGCAGGGGGCGGGGCCCCGTTCCAGGGGGTCCCGGACCCGATGGACTGCCAGCCTTACCCACAGTGGGGTCTGAGCCCAGCCTGGTGTGCGGGTCCTGCGGAGCTTGCCGACTGCCTGTGTGGGTGCGGTGCTGGGGCCGTGCTGGGCGCGGTGGGGGCAGCAGCAGCTGGTGAATCAAGATGGATTTTCGGGGCGGCGCGAGGTGCTCATCACTCTCCCCGCGCAGTTAGCGTCCCGGGGAGCAGCAGCTGGCAGGATGGGAGGCACTCCATCAGGAACCGACAGCTCCAGACTGGCGCGCAGGCGGGTGGGAGCGAGCAGCGGGAGCACGGAGCCCGCTCCGCTTGTGCCCCCACCCCCGCCGCGGCTGTGCTGGCCAGGAAGGGGTGCCCGAGAGGCTGCATGGGACCCGTGAGTGTTGGAGGGGTCCAGGGCTGGGGGCCAGAGCCAGTGTCTGAAGGTGGCTGCACACAGCCTTCCCAGCTGGTGTCCCCAGGGCTTTGGAGGGCTCTGCAGGACTGGGGGGGAGGCCTGCCAAATGCTGTTGGGGTTGGGGGCCAGTGACTGGCTGAGTCTTGTGTCCTCCTTGTGTTGGTGGTGACCCCTGCTGGGGAGGGGTGCTGGGAGTGGCTGGAGCCCTGGTCATCCATCCCCCCAGAGGCCCTGGGTCCTGCATGGGGGGGTGGGGCAGACAGAGGGGGCACATCTGGGATGGGGCCTTTGCCAGGTGCCTGTGTCTGGGGCCCAGCTTGTCAGGAAAGCCTGGCCTGGAGCTCAGGGACCCCTTCCCGCTCCCCGCCCGCTGCCCGGTGGTCCTCTGCTGGAGCGGGTACCTAATTAGTAAATTCTTCGTTGTTGTTGTTCAAACTCCTTGCTCGGCAAAATGTAAATGAAACATTTTTTCTGGGTGTCAGTATGAAAAATGGCAGCCGCTGCCGTATCGCAGAGGACATCTGCCGTGGTGCCGAAGTGCAAGCGCCTGTATACGGCTGAGGCTGCAGAACTTGGGGGCCACTTCCCTGGGCACTGAGGTGGCCGTGGTGGGATGCAGGGCCAGGACCGCACAGCTGCCCTCCAGAGCTGGCTTCCCTGCGGGGCCCACGGCAGTGCTCTGGGCCCCTGGGCAGTGAGTGTTGTCCCACAGGTGGCAGGGGGCTCTGTCCGGCATGCCCACCCTGGGGACGTGCTCCAGGTGGGCTTGTGTCACAGGCAAGTCTGTGCATCCCAGTCTGGGTGTGGTGCCAGGCCTCGCACCGCTGGATCCAGGCTCCATCCTCTGGGCCAGGGGCCAGCTGCGGCGGGCAGCCCACTCGCCATTGTCACAGTGACTGCTGTAGCCCCCACTTGGCAGGATGCAGGGCGGGCGGGGAGTGCTCTCTGCCCTGAAGCCCCCCGGCTGTAGCTGGTGCCTGCACTGTTGCTGGGGACCCTCAGGCTTGGGCCGGCCTCCCGCCAATCGTACCCCTGCCCCCACGTCCAGGTGCCCGCCCACCCCCTTGCCAGCACAGGTTGTGGGGTGGGCTCGCCATCAGAGGCGCGCGCTTTCACGTAGTGAGCCCTGCTTTCTGGCCTGCCCCCTGCGAATCAGGGTCAGCGCCCCAGAGTCAGGGCGTCCTGGGTGCAGCCCTGCCGGCATGACAGCTGCGGTTTGCCCTGGGCATGGGGGTGGGCGT